>NW_027526203.1:414212051-414733973 GCF_048455015.1 Haemaphysalis longicornis | reverse complement strand
CCCCTGCAATATATGCATGCATGTGCATGCCTGTCCACCATCCAATCCTGCCTACACTAATGGGGGAGCATAGGTTTCAGGAACTCTAGCATACTGCCACAGCAGCTGCAATGAGCTTACGCTTGCTAAACGAGAAAGTTTCTTTCTCTCACTCATTCCGTTCATGCATGAGAGATATAGACTAGATAAAATTACATAGACAGGTGGACAGAGAGAGAAAGCTTCATGAAGGAAACACCAAGGCCACTGACCTTTAACAGCTAAATGAACTTGCTGTTTTAAGTTTTACTGTTATGTGCACGACTACAGTGTTCATAGACTAGTCGTCAGGCTGCCTGGATAATGCTCTGGCTTCCGTAACAATAACTAACAACTATTTTCCTAACTGAAGCTGGCAGACAAAGATTCACACACAAACAGCCACAAGATAACTCCACTCTGACTAGTAAAATAAACTTCAGAGCAGCACACTTGTGGCCGTACAACTAGTTATTCATTATATGGAGTTTCACAACTCCCTATAGCTTTTATGTACCGAAATTCTCCTGGTTTGCCTCTTGCCTTGGGGGGCAAGCAGGATCAAAAGGATTAGCCTGCCACCTGTGAAAATAAAGTTGAAGTAGTATAAGGCTGTCTGAACTAGACTGAAGTCCTTTCATACACTTTATGTACGAAGGGACTTTGCACTGGCCATAGAGGAAATGCCATGGAAGCATCAGAGAACATTACTGAATTCAATGTTTCTTAATTTAAAAAGCGAGTGTTATTTAATAAGTTGCAGTTTACTAATGGTAAATGTTCAGCAAAGTTCAGTTTTCACCTCTTAGATGTCCCACCACTATACTTGCTCTTCGTTTACTAAGAAAATATTTGATGTGGAGTTCCGCAACTGATATATATATTGAAGAACTGTTGTATATCTAACTGTGGGAAATAAAAGGGGCTTTCTTCCTTTTAGCAGTGCTCATATGAAGCTAAAAAAAAGGGGGGGCATTTCGAGGTCATGCCTCCAATTGGCTCTCACAAAGACGTCGCAGCATAACCTTGCTGCAAGTTTTATTGTTCAGGTTAACTTCTTTGCTCCTGCTGGGTAAGAAATGGAGCAATACCGAGGTGACAGCAAGTGGACAACATAAGAACATGTTACATACATTCATACATAGGCTTTCACATAAGCTGAAGAGAACAGCCAGAAGGTGCAACATGCACGTTGCATTTTCTGCTCCATGTAAACTTGCAAAGGTCTGCCCTTCATGTTCAAAAAGCAGGAGGCTTCTTGTGCAAAGAAATGCACATAAAGGCACGCTCAAGCCCGTTCTACATGGTGCAAATTTCACCTGCGCAGCTGCGGCGCCACTCGTGCAGCAAAATGATTTATTTTCCTGTTGTCATTGCTGCAACAAATTGCCAAATTCCAAGCGCCATTCACAGGAGCTGTTCGACTTCTCCAAGCATTTGAAAATTCGCCACAGCAACAAGAATAGATTTTGCTTTACAGGCGACGCCGAAGCTGCGAATTGGCAGGCGAAATTCACGCCGTGTAGAATGGGCTTATGCGTGTAACTGGTGTTGCAAGCAAAATACCAATCAGCTGTCAGAATCTGTACACTGGGCAGACCAGGAGACGCTTCACTGAATGTGTTTGTAAGCATCATTCAGCTGTTAGCAGCAACTTCAGTGGACACTTGGTCATTATTGCAAATGCTGTGGCTGCCCACTCAACCTGGAAGGTGCATAATTCCTTAACCGCAAAAAGGAAAGAAGCGACAGAGCCGGTAGCAGCCTTGCACATTAATGAAGTGCACTTCTGAATGCCTCAGCATGTCCTCTCAAGTGATGCATAATAAGGAAGTTGCCCACCTGTATGGACGCCTGCTGTGAAGATGACTGAATTCGTCACGCAAAAAGTGCAAATTGTTTTTATTTTATCATTACTTTATTTTTTTTTGTCTATTGTACTTTTTGACACAAGCTTTGGTAAAAAAACTTGGCTTGACACCTTTGCAAACTTAACAGTTGGAAGTTGGCACCTGTCAGAGTCTTCTTTTCTTGCCTCTCCTTGCTTTGTTATTTGCACTGTGAAGTTCAGTTTCTTTTAGCCCCACAATTTTACTGAAGTAGAAAACAGAATTACTATTGTCACTCAACTTTTCGTAGTCTTGCTCAATTCTATAACAAGCCATAAATCAGCAGATCCAATCATAATAAAGGACGATTTCTTTACGCAGTACAGAAACTCTAAATTGTAGTAGCTGCTTCTTTGCATGTGATAGTATTTGGAGAGCAGCGAGCCTACATTAAGGTAATGTCACTTAAAAGCACGTGGAGACTGTCCCCTAGTCTCCCTATGATGGCAAGTCTCTCACTATCATGCATTACCTGATGCACGTAGACACCAATTAATGTGCAAGCCACTCACTAATTTGCAAGCTCTGCTGTAGCTAACCCCATTGGGGTGCCAGTGAACAATGAGAAATTCACACGCATGCATTAAGACTTGCATTGTGTGCTGACAAGTAGCAATATGATGCTGTGCAGACTGTGTCAGCTTTGGGCTCTCATTCGTACTGCCACTAATGAATATGAGCTTTGAACCTCCTGTGTTTACTTTTTCAAATGATGGTGTGCAGAAAAACAAAAGTGTGCCCTCCCCCCGCTTTTTTTTTATGGCATTACTTTTTTTCTTGTTACCTTTTAGCACGGCAGGGCCGAGGGGCCTGGGCTGTCGGTGCAAACTCACCTGGACCTTAAGCGTGAGGTTCTCCTTGTCGTTCTGGTACTTTTGTTTGAGCTCTTCGAGCAGCCTAGAGGGGAGGAAGGGGGAGAGCAGGCGTGCCGAGTTGAGTTACCACACGGGGGGAACAGAGTGGGGGCCATTTATTGCGCTCGCACCTCTTGACCTCCAGCATGGCGGTGGTGTGGAACTGGAAGGAGACCGAGTTCTGGGTGGAGATGAGCAGCTGGTCGTGCTCCTGCTGCAGCTTGGCCAGGGCCGCCTCCAGCTCCAGCTTCTCCCGCTCCAGCTGGCTCACCTGCTGGCTCAGGTGGTCCACTGCACGGGCACACCACACACATTCCCAAATCAGGAAAACAAAAGACGCACCAACCATTACGGCACTCCCCAATGCAAGATTTCAGCGCAGCTGATTAGGTGTTTTGATTGGAGTCCTCTCGGCGGTATGAACCTTTGGATTCTGGCGTCAGCAGCACTGAGCCTCGGCTCAAGTAGCTCGTTCAGCAGTAGCGGCAGACAGAGCACTTCCACCGGTTGCATCGATTATTATTTAGAAAGGGCTGGCTGAGACTATTTTGCACTAATATGGTCAAAAGAACACTATGAGTGGTGTGGCTGACGCAGAGAAACGTGTAGTGCAGCACACTGCAAACTGAGCTGGGTGTGGTGCTTCTGCATCACTTACTGGGAGATCATGGGAGGGAGCGTGTGGGTGCAAATGGGTGCGTTTCACAGAAGCCACCGTAGATAGACCTCCGCTCGGAGAACAGATGATGAGCACACCATTCTGATACCGGCTCTTAGCTGCTGCAAACAGACCTCTGCTCGTGCAACTCTGTGTTTTTCATTCACCACTCTCCTCCTTTGCTTCCCTCCTCATCCTTCAGCTTTACTCTCCTCCACTTTCCTCCTCACGCTTTCTTAGCTATCATCGTCATTCATTCCCCGCTGTGCTCTGCCTTCGCTCTTGTTCACCCTCCCTTCTGCCTCCCATCCACTTGGTTATGATGCTGTTCAACCGCAGAAATGGGTGCTTTAAAGCTCCACTCTAAAGCAATGTGCACTGTGCATTTAAGAGAAATCAGGCACCGTAACATGAAGTTAGTGGCCTTGTCTCAAACTTGTTGTGTCATCCAACACCAGGCTCTATCGCATTAGAAGGTATTTCTGAAATGCACACATGCACCACTTTCGCATATTCTCACAGAAGCGCATTATTTTACATAACGTGTTCTCCTTGCAAGGTCTTCAGATAGACTTTACTGAAATGTGCTGCACACTACCATACTAACCGCACCTCACACTCCATTTGAAAATACAGGAAGTTGACAGTCATTATTGTAACCATCAACATTAGGCACACAATTAAGCCCTTTTGTTTTATTTTTTTCACAAACTGAATAGCAGCTGGAAAAGGAAGAAGTGCGCCTCAAATGAGGATTCTGGACCCCCAACCATCATTTCTTGAAGCGGTGTTTCACCAATTTACCTACAGAAAAAACTGTTCTGCATTTACTGTTGAGGCCATTATGTACAGTGTACCATTTATCCTTGCAACGGTGTTGAAGTATGCTGGTTAGCACATGTTCAAAGAATACACACAGTACAAGGACAAGGCTGAGCAAGTGGACGCACCCGGAACTGCATGCCTACTCGATCAGTTCCATCCTTGCACTGCTCCTATTAGTCATGAATAAAACTTCTAAAAATCTTTTTTGGAGAGCTTTCATTGGCCTTGACTGCTGGCTTCCTTTGCTTGTTGACTTAAAATGCCCCTTTCAAATTTTGGTCGGCACAGTGCAGGTGAGAGATCAACAGAAGTCAACGGCACACAACAAGCCTCCCTGTGTGAAGCAGCACAGCAAAAACACATGCCACCAAGGGAAAAGAGGAGGAGATGGTTGGCGATGGTGAAACGCACACAACAGCAGCAATAATGCCGAAGCACTTTCTGCAGACTGAAATAAAGAGGCCCTCACCATAAACGCCCCTGCTCGGTGTGCACACTACGAATGGATGCTTTTCTGAAGAGGAGCCAACACAGGCAGCTAGAAAATAAAAGAGCACTGTAGCTACGTTGGTGCCTTGCAACCCAAGGTAACATCTCGTCTGACGGGTGTGCGTGCCATGCCAACAGAGCCGTGTGGATAGTCCAAACCCCTAGATTTTGTTAGGCACACAGGCATCTCCATGTCCTGCCATTATTACAGCATGATGGCTATAGGCATTACAATTGTATCCTTGTGGGTTAGCAGGGCACCTTTCACTGCAAAGCTGGCAGGTTAAGCACTGCAGGTGTTGTCGTTATCAAACTCTGTTGCAGGGTCATGCACTTGGGCACAAGCAATGCAAGATGCAGACACGTTATCACAAGAGGAGAAACTGTTCACAGTTTTGCAATGTACTGGTTTTAACTGCAGGAAGCGCCTGCTTGGAAATGCCACGCATTCATTCAAAAAAAAAAATAATAACAATGTTTAATTAGAAATAATTCTGAAGATCAGCAAGCCATGAAAGTCATTGCAGCACTCACCATCATACTTGTACTGCGACTGTGCATCTTTGAGCTGTTCAAAAAGGTCGTGTTTTTCTTGCTCTGTAGTTTTTGCTTCAGTAACGCTATAAATAAATAAAAAAGAAATTAGGTCAGACACCAGCTGCAAAACTTGTATGAGATGAATGAAGCCTAATGAGATGAACAAAAATGAAAAGATTTCACGACATGCCCGCTACTTACTGAATAACAAATACGTATAGCAGCTATTTTTGGGGGGCATGGAAAAATAGACGATTTTTGCTTCAAATCGAACGATTTTGGTGCATTTTGAATTGAATAGTTCGAATATTGTTTCCGATACTTTTCACCACGTTCTGTGGTCAATTGTGTAGAGAACAGAGAATACTGCAAGTTACCCCTTATTTGTGAAGGCTTTCATTATGCAGGTAAGTAACAGTGAAAGGATTTGCCAAAAATTTGATCTCTAAAAACTACAGGAGTGCAAATATTCAAAACTTTCAAATAATGAAGTGAACAACATGATATTCAATTTGGCTTCAAACCGGATAGCACTACTTGAAAACTTCAAACATTTTTAAAGAGTTTCGAAGTTTAAAAACGCGAATGAACAGTTTAAATGAACTCAGCTGCATGAAATTATGCCTTGTTGATAACGAAAAACGCCCCACTATAAACACAGGCAAACTGTATTCTCTGAAACTAGTTAAAACTAGTTTGCCACCGGATGTATTGCACTTTGAGCGCTAGTGACCAACCGCTGAAAGCATGCACTGGCTTTCCCCGCTAGCAATGGTGACAAGACAGGAGGGGAAACGTCAACCACATAATGTCAAAAGTGGTCCTAAGTTAAAGGAGCCATGAAGACAAAATACAAGTTGGGTTTATTAGAAAGACTGCTTAGTCCCGATAACAATGATACCAATATCATCGCAATCTTTGAACAAATAACGGAGATATTATAGAAAACGTGTGAAGCCGTGGCGAACCCTCAGCCAATTTCCCGCAACTTTTCTATGACGTCACGGAACCTTGTTTGTGCGATTGGCGGTTGCCTAACTGACCTGTCGCGACGACATGTGACTGGACGTCTGTAATGGGACGTCTGTCTGTAACTGGACGTCTGCAGTTAACGCACTGAAAATTATATTTTATTGTTGGCCCGTATGACGTCATTCTTGCTCATAAGAGTCATAACACGTCACTATGGCGCAAAATTTGAAAGTTTTTAAATACTTCTTGCTTTTTTTTCGTTAAAAAAAATCTTTTGGGGCTTTAATGAAGCTGAGTGAGATACTGAATCCTAGTTCTTTCAAATTACATGAAGTTCTATTTTCTCTTCATGGCTGCTAGTGGCATCTGTTGCAGGAGAAGACTGGCGAACATGATCACTGCACAGCCCGGGAAAGAGTTTCGGCCACTATCATTTCGTCCATCAAGTGCTGCTACCCTCTCCTTCGTTACCACAGCAACAAAGCTTTGTAGTCCGCATCGGTTTTCATTGTGACATTACCTGGTTGCGTAGTCCGCATCGGTTTTCATTGTGACATTACCTGGTTGCTCGGCCGTGTGTGCCGCAATGGGTCGTTTCGCTTCCTATATATGTTTTTTTTCATGCAGCCAACTAAATTCTCATGCTTCAGTTTGAGCATCCTGATATCGCGGTAGCGCTAAATCTGGTCTGGTCAACACTCTCTAGATAAAGAAGTCTAGCTGCACACTGACCTCATCCCGTTTTCCAATCAAATAATGCACAAAGTGGATTTTTCTTCCCCTTGTAATGTTTCTTACAGGTTAAAAACCGATAGACATGCTTAGCTTTGTACTCCTATCCTGGTATTTGAATCTTCCCTCCACTCCAGCCTCCAGCGGAGGAGATCCTTGAAATCGACTTCCCCATGTGTAAGCAAAGCGGAATCCTCCCCTCAGCCGAGTGGAGGGAGCAAATAGAGTGGAGGAGGGACTCGGAATACGGCCCCTAGACACCAAGAAGGGACTGACACCACGGCACTGGTGAAGCAAGTTGGCAGACTATGCACGTTTATTATGGCGCGAGCAATAGATGGGATATGTCGGCAACACTTTGTGTCGTTGATCTGTGGACACAATGACAGAAGGACAGAAAACGACAAAGTGTGTGTGGAGAGGTGGACATCAAGCCAAGCCCCTAGCCAGTAGCTTACTGCCTGCAGTGGTGTTACACTCGCATCACTGTCACTGCCTAATGTGCCCCTCGTCTGGCTTCTTTACTAGTCTCGTCACCCCTTGTGAATGTTGTAAAATGGAGTGTGACGTGAGTGCAGTGCCGAGTAGGCGGCAAAACAGGGTGAAATCAGAATGACGGCAACAAAATGCCGATACTGGTGGACCATCAAAAGAGCAACAGGCAGCCAGTCCCGCTGCTAAAGCGAGCAAACAAGGTCACTGTGACCTTTGCTCTACACACAGATCATAAGAGCACCTGGATATAGCCGATAATAAACCTTGAGATCTTGAGGAAAGTGAGGGAGCGCGCCCTTCATCCTGCACAAAATTAAAGTTGCCTCCGTACATTTCTTTTATCTAGGATTTTGCTAACTTGGGCTAGTTGATACATGATCTAGAAAGGAAATAAATGGTGCACACAAAGCACCACAGAAAAACCAGGCCATGAGAAACTTGTTTTCAAAATGCAGCCAGTAAAACAAATCAAACCAAGTAAAAGTAAAAAAAGCACCACTCACAAAATTAAACCACTTGAAGAGTAAACAACAAAGGAACCAAGCACCTGGGAGAAAAAAAGAGGGATGAGAAATTAAGAGAAGGGCACAATGCACAAGAAACACAAGATAATTTTATGAGTTCAAATGTTTTTCCATGCAAGCAGGCTGTGTGTAATGATTTTTACTTTTGGGGGCTAAGATCAACAACTTTTAGCTTTACATTTATGCAGCAACATTCAGCATTTCGAAAAGCTTGCAGCTCTACTCAATGACATAGGGTAAAGGATGTTTTCCGAATTTTCATAAATAAGGTTTCACATTACTTAGAGTCAGTATCAAAATACCTTTGAAATAAGTTTTGGGAGAAAAAAAAACAGCATCTATGGGAGTTATTTCATGATTTAAGCAGGTTTTTTTTTTATGTGATAGCTCAAGTCATTCGTATTAACTTAAAGTAACCCTGAAACACTGCCAAATTCACTTTTTTCATCGTGCCTGGAAGCACTGAGAAACCCATAGTGAATGCCAGCATTTTCCATATGTAAAAAACTTTCGCTCTAATGATGTTAATCATGGCTTCCTTAATGCAAGCCCCTTGCGAATGATCACACCAATCGCAGCACTTCTGCTACTAAGTACTATATGTTGAGAGAAATGCAGGTGTGCTGCTAAGGAACAAACGACCCACAATCCGAATTCCACAAGATGATGATGATGAAGTGATTGTTGGGGGGGGGGGGGGGGGGGAGGGGGGAAAGAGGCCGGTAACTGTCTGGCAAAAGTTGCCAGGTGTCCTGCATGCTTGATCGCTACAAAATTTACTCAAATTGCACTTAATTTTATTCATAAGGTGCACACAAATAAGGTGCCCATGCCTTCAGTGTAGTACATAACAAATAAATAAAATAACAATTAAAATAAAATCTGTACAGCATTGAAATAGATGAGTTTACAACATACCATCCAACAAAACACGCAATTACAGTTTCATGAGAAACGAAATTTCACAGCATGTACTTTGTGCAGGGTGCTATAGGTAAATGGGCTGCTGATAATAGTGTAAGAAAGGTAATGACAGCATTCCCCACTGCTGTCTGCGCTTGCAAGTGAAGGCAGCATGATGAAAACTTTTGAGCACATCAAACATGGTGTAGCTATACTGTCGCACAAAGACTGCTGCTTCTCCAACCACTTACCACTTTTCATACTGTTTCAACCTTGTGTTTTCTTCAGACACCCGTTCAACACTCTGCTGCAGCTCCTTCATGACTTCCTGTAGTTTCGAAAAACGCACAGCAAAACGAGTTTAACTTCATTTCACGCACCACAATACGGAATGTAGGCGGGCCAGTTGGTACATATCGGAGCCCGAAACAGTACGCAAAAACACGGCAACAAAACAGCACAAGGACGCAGCGCCATGTCCATGTGGTTGTCTGTCGCGTGTTTTTGCGCGCTGATTCGTGCGTCATACTAAAAACAGCGCCTGCAGTTCTTAAATGTGGTACTCACCGAAATTCCTTCGAACTGCTTTAGTTTAGTGGTCAGTGATTTTATCCGGTCCTTGTATGTTAGCAGTTCGTGCTTCATAGCATAGTTGTCCTGCAGCAACGATGCCAATTGCTGGCAATTGCACCCTGGGTAAACAAAGAGTCTGCATTAACTTCAAACCCTCCTAGACTTTGCTCAGCCTGTTTTGCAATGAGAAAATGCTTCAGGCGTGTTTCAATGCCAGCGGTGGAAGTGGGCATGGGCATTTCGGGGTAGCCCTGTAAGCGGTGCAAGTCAGACATGGGGCAGATTTGTAGCAGTCAGGATTAAATTGTTGAACAGCTCAGGAGTAGAAAATCAGGGTCCTGCAGCAGCATAGTTACATTCGGAAGTAAGCCACCCCAGCTAGTATGGTCTAATCAGCAGATGTTCTCGAATAAATTTTCTAATATGTATTCATCATGATCTAATGCCCTCTCAAAATTTCCGAATACCTTAGTTTTATAATTCCCCTAGCCCATTGTATCAATGTGGTATGCATGGAGTAAGTGTCAAATACTAGGCACAGTTATAGCAACAGGTTGATTCAAGTTAGGTTAGGAGGTTCAGCGAACCAGGTAAAACAAGTGTGCACAACATTTTTAACTAGACAAATTTTGTGAAAGCCCAGAGAAATAGGCCCCTTTTCCATTATGTGGATTTGGAACTTACGAAACGGCAGCAATAAAAGTGTAGCGGCCACAATTGAACCGTCCGTTCGCGCTTAACATCGCCTAGTCCAAACCGCCACCGATTCAATTCTTTATTCGAGACGCATGACTGTTTGCACTTCGGGGGGGGGCAACAGAGTCTGGCAGCACCACCTCTGGCAATAGAGGCTAGGCAGTGCCTGTCCGTCATCATATCTTTTGCTTCATTTTCATCAAGCCTTTGTGGCTTTGCGTAAGCATTTTTTTCAAGGTATGAATATTTTTAATGCATCATTATGCATTGCTAGTGATCCTCAACATGAAACATCTTGTGGCTCTTTAATTCTTCGAGGTGCGATTGTCGCACAGAACCTCCTTTGTGTCAGCACAGTCATCACAATGTCATCCCATGCAGCAACATAAACTGTCTTTGTTTTGGGCTGCATGTTCTGCTGGCAACACCTTCTTGAGGCGCACAGTGACGTAGGCACTGTTTGATAAGTGAAACGTGTTCACACCTAGACAGAGGTGGCCCTTTAAATTATCTTCTGTCACATGCAGTAAAACAGTTCAAACGGGTCACACCGATTGGTGAAATTTCCCACCAACAAAACAATGGAAGCTGCTGAAATAAAACAGCCCTTTCACTTTTTTATTTATTAAAATTTCGGACCCAATGCACACAGGAAACACCTGGGCTATGAGGTGCGCAATCTAATGGAGGACTTTGGATTAATTACGACCAGCTCGGGCTCTTTAACGTGCACCTATCATGTTCACAGGACCTTTTGTTCCGTGCCTTCATCGGATCAATAACGTCTGGTATGCCCTCGATTTGAACCATTGAGTTCGTCCATAAAAGCACACAAAGCTGCATTGTATCCCAATGATGGCAATGTCATTTGGAAAGTTTTATAAGGCGGGTGTCATTTTCCAATGTCAGCAGCCTATCAAAATTCAAGGCAACTTGCACCACAAATAGCCTAAACTGCCATCCTCCCCTTGCTGTTCAACGACCGGATGTGCTGCCTGTTATTGCCAGTTTAAATTATTACTCTTTTTATGCACATCCTTTCATAGCTCCATGGTGTGCAGCTTTACTCACCAGAAGAATTCTGTGAAGGCTTTGGTGGGCTCTCCTGTGATATGTGCAGCTTCCACAGCTGGGGGCCCTCTCCTTTGCCGTCTCCGAAGTCCTTGGAGCCTCGAGATCCCTCTCTTGATTTCACTTTTTTGGGCTTCAAAAGAAATGCAAATGATGAGAGGCTCTACCTCCAAATGAATGCACTGGCAACAGCAGGCCCATGCTCTTTCCAATCCCACTCTTGCCTCCTCGCTTGTTAAAACTATGCCCGGCTGTTCTTCACCCATCCCGCACCTCTGGTCCCCTTCTTTTCCTTATGGCTATGCGATCTTTCATACCATCTCTTGTGCCACCATTAAAGGGCACTGCACTGGCTCAAAACTGTGCAAGATGCATGACCTGGGGCTGGTTACTTGCATTACAGATGCTGGCCCCGCGGCTGGTATTTTTGTTTTATTATCATTCGAAAGCACATTAACATTAAATGACACGTTGTTACAGTGCCAGAAACTGAAGAAAAAGTATGTTGAGAAATGCCGACAGTTGTTGAAATACCAAAGAGTCAAAACCTAGAGACAAGGTCAGAGGAAAGCGGAAATATTCTAACTTTAACTGTTGTTTTGGTAGTGTACTGCAAAATTGCAGTGCTGCTGTAAATAAAGCATTTACAAACGTGGTGTCATACAGGGTGTTTCAGGGAAGGCTTTAATAATTTTAAAAAATAGGCTTTCCGAGTTAAAACTGCTTTTCTTGCGCGAAGTGATCAGGGGCCATGGCGGACGCAATAAGACGAGTTCCAATTGCTATGTAAGGGCAACAATTAACTAGCACTTGTTAATTAACTTTTTTCATTGTCACAGTTACGTGTGCAATTGTAATGTGGAAATTGTAGAGAATCATCAGTCAATGCACTAGCCACGTTAGATTTGCGAAAATGTAATTGTCCGCAGACCTATTGCCTCAGTACTTCAGTCTTCCGGACGCACGCATCTGGAGAGCGGTGGCTGCAAACAGCCGCAAATGACAAAGCCTGCAGAAAGATATGTCGGCCAGAACTTCAAGTTCGTAGTCCATTTTTGGGAGGGAACAGCTAGTAACTGCCTCTTGTGCTCCTAATACTGCTACACAGTAATTTCAGTTCGTATAAGCAGCGAAAAGTGCAGGCATTGCAAATGAGATGGCAGCCAAGTCTTGAATGCAGTGAAGAAGAACTGAAAAGAATCTTTTAATCAGTTCAAATGGCAATACTTCTGGTGGCAACCCAGCAACTGTGAACTTCATACTACATTGAGCTGCATCCTCTTGGGCTGACCATAAGACGTGTCTGCTCTATGAGAAAAATTTCTTGGCTCAATTTTACTCTGGCTGGCCTCGCTGCTCTGCTCTTGTCAACATTGTCCTTCTGTTTTAGAACCTAGAACATACGACGTGTCCCTATATGATTCTCCTTTTGCATTTCAATAATACACAAACAAAGTGTAATTCAAAAATAGGCAAATGTATGACTTTGTCAATAACTTTAAGGCCATTCCAAGAATAAGTGTGAGCTGGTCCGGACTCACATTTACTCTTGGGATTGCTCAAACACCAGACTGCATATAAATCGTTTCATTTTACATGATTAGGTGTTCAGTCTTCACGCTCTGTGTTGAATGGCTTGTGCTCCATACCATAACATAACTGAGTGGAAAGCATGGCTAGCACAAATATGCATTTTATTTGCAATGATCCGCTTATGAAAAAACAAAAAACAGCATGCAAAGAAGGTTTTCTACCTTGATGGGCTTGGTGTAGAGAACTTCCAGCTGCTTAGGGGGCAGAGGAGGCGGTGGTGTTCCCGGACTGGACCCACACTCGTGCTTTGGCTGAATGGTGGAGTAGCTGCGCCCATTGAAGATTCACACATTAAACACATCGCGGTGCCCGACAGAGGGGCAGGTCCTTACAGTGCCTCCTCCGGAGCCTGGTCGAGGCCCGCCTGGTCGAAGCTGGGGTTGGTGACAATGTTGATGGCCGAGGTGCGCCGCTCGGGCGGGACAGGGATGTCCACGGCAATGGGGAAGCGGGGGCCTGGCCCGGACATAGCTGGGCGCGTCGGCTCCAGGCTGGCTCCTGGCACTGCCAGCAGGCTGATGGCTGGCAGCAGGGCGCACGCTACGGGAGAGCGCAGCAGCTGCAAAACGGGCAGCGGTGGCTCTGTGAACTACTGCCAACATGTGGATAACCTTGCTCTTGGCCCCTTTGATGTTTCTGTACAGCTATTTCCTGCCCGAGAAAAGTGCAAATGTTTGCCATTTTTCAATTAAACTTATACTTCATAGTCAGCACTGTGTCCATCCCCATTTCGAGTCTAATGGTACCTTCATCTGGAATGCACCAGTGGAGTCGCTCAATCCCAGAGTGCAGCGAGCCATCATCATTTCCAATCCCTGATGCTGAAATGCCTTGTAGTATCACCACCATTGTGTCCCAGCTGAAGGTTTCATAAGCATGCACTGTTATTTACTGAAGTACACCTTGCCAACTAGCCCGGTCAGTCACTTTACTTAGCTTTTGCCACTCATGGGGCAGTAACAGACGCTGGGAAGGGTGCACCAAACAAGAATTTGGCATTTTGCCTCATTATGGTGATAATTCTGCCCGTATGCTCATCGCAAAAGTATGTTTTCCGCTTTAAGTGTGGAAAGGGGTTTCGTATACATGAACTGCCCACAGCAACCAGTTCAAAAAAAGCAGAACCTAGACGGCACCTTTGAATTTTCCATATTGCTTGACTCAATTCTAGACAGCTTCAGTTTTCTCCCAGTTTCAGTCTCTGTAGTTTAGTGGGCTAACCCCGGTTTGCGCATTAGACGTGTGCATTCCAGTTTGCACCGAGATAACAGATAACAAAGTGCAAGGAGTGCAAGGGTGCAGTGCAAGGAGATAACAGATAACGAAGACAGAAGGGTGTGAGAGCAAGGGCACCCTTAATCCCCCTCTGCATGCCTGAGGTAAATAGGAGGAGGAAGATGTCCTCTTCTACCTCCTTTTCCCGCAATCGGACGGCAAGGAGGACAGTAGGGCACATAAACCCTTGACTTAACGTTTCATTGCAATGGAAAACAGGCATCGTAGGGCCACTAGCCTCTCTTTTCTCGTTATATGCCGCCTTTTCGTGTGAAAAATTCAAACAACCAAATGTACTCCATCCAAAGCATTGATCAAATAAAGCCACTTTTTTTCAAGCACACACACTGTGAAATGAGAGACCATGCCATGCAACCATGACCCGAGAAAAGAAGAAAGCTGAGCAAAAATATTTTATCGACAGTGCACGAGATGGCATTCAGGCAGTTTTTATCTCCTGCCAACAAGGTTTCCATGTTGCATATTACGTGCTGTGAACTGTTTACTAAAAAAAAGAAAACAGGCAGAAGCCATCTTCAACAGCCCATGCGGCGCTACTAGCATTCTTCTAGTTTTGTGAAAGATTTATGTTGACGAACTGCCCCCTTTCTCTGACCTCCAACCAACCCTCAGCTCTCTCCACCCTCCTCAGGGTGAAGGTCACATAGGCCCTCCGCTCTATACTCCATGCACCCTCCTTGGTGTGAAGTTCAAATTGGCACTCTACCACAAGAAGATGGTTAGACAGAAAACAAAACAGTTAAGCAGATACGGACAGACCAAACAATTGCATGAAGCGCCCCAAAAATGCTACATATTACCATTCAAAATCAGGTTCAGAACCATACTGATTCTAGCCCTTATAATTGATTGACTGGGGTGCTTAACGTGCCAAAGCTACACTTGGACTATGAGGCGCACCCGCAGTGGAAGGCTCCGGTTTACTTTTTTTACCACCTGGGGGTTCTTTAACGTGCGCCGAAATATCGACACGCGGGTGTTTTCGCTTTTCGCCTGCGTCAGAAAAACTGCCACCGCGGCTAGGATCGAATTCACGTCCTCGGGCTCAGCAGCACAACGCCTTAGCCACTGAGCCATTGCAGCAGGTTGCCCATTATAGTGAAGCATCACTGTTACAATACAGACGTGGGCTGAAGCTTGGCTGAAGCACGCGGTGTTCTTCTTCTTTTTCATCTGTTTTTGGATATCCAAATGTGCCATGGCAGTCCATGCTGAACTGATTAACTAAATAGATCAGGTGCGTTGATTTAGACGTAATTTGTCCTGTTTCTCCCAACCCAATACCCGCAAAAAAACTTTTGCATCCCTCTTTTAGGAAATGAGACCACATGAATTCACCACAGTTAAGACGATTGGTCAGAGTAACCCAATTCTTGTGACTTAATTAGATGAAGCTGCCATATATCAATGTTCCAGAGTCTCTTATTAATATGTCTTCAATGCTTCACTTACAAATTAGGATTTTATGCACCGAAGCTACACCCAAACTACGAGATGCATCATGGTGAAGGGCTATGGATTAATTTCAACCACCGAAATCTCAACACATGGCTATTTTCTTCCTCCTTCACTGGTATCCCACTTTGGACCACAGTAGCGTCACTAAGCTTATTTAGTGACACTAGACCACAGGAGTCTCGTCCCATTAGACTAAATGCCTCCAAGTTCCAGATTGATTGTATAAGAGACTACATTGCTGCAGTTCAATCTGATTTATTAGCGCTGCGGCTAGCATTTGATCCACAGATAACTATAATCGTTGCTAAAGTTCCAGCCCAGATCAAGAACACCTCCCAACTCATGGTGAGAGCAGTCTGTCTTGATGTTTACCAAACTGGCAGAATCGCTTCCGCTCACTGACTAGCCAGAGTCCCTGGTAATTATTAATTACTATAAATAATCACCGACCGATGATCGTACCCAACTCCAGCGATGGCTACATCTGGACAAAACTTTAATGATGATTACAGTTACGTTCAAACCTCATGTCTGCTTCACAACTCAGTCTGTTTGTATTTTTACCCAATGGGTCAAATTGCTTCTGCTCAATGATAGCTAGTCACTGGTCAATTACGGATGATCAAGCGTAACTCTGGCATGACTAGCGATGCTTAGAGCTTTGTCTGGATGTAATGCTAGACAGAGCCGGCCCCCTTACTTCTCTAAAAAACTGCGTGTACAGGCACGTATGTGATATAGGGTAATACGCATGTTAGTGCGTATTCTTGCCACATAGCTCACCGGAAGAAGCTAATTGAGAAAGAAAGAAAAAATTCAGGTACCAAAACAGCTGCAACCAGCAAGCAATAAGTTGGGGGATGCGTAAGAGTGTGGTTGGGGGGAGTGAGTGAGAGAGAGGGCTGCACTGCAATTGCACTGCCTTGCAACGCGTGCATTTCCCCGTTGTATTCATAGTACCAGTTACTGTGTAGATTCCTAGATCCGGTCGTTGGCCCAACGGAAAAAGCTCCACCACAACGGCACAGCCCGGAGTTGCACGTGTACAGAGGGGCTAGGCCAATAAAACATTACGTTTGCGATGGATAATAATAACGTTTTGTCTAAGTTACGTCGTCCGTACCCGTTAAACGCTTAAACGTCCATTCAGCACTTGTTGACTTTTTTCTCGTTGATCGCGCAATTTTCAAAATTCTAAAAAGGCCAAAACCACTCCTCCATTTATTTTATTTTCTTTTTGCTAAAAACTAAACAGCAGTAAAATATGCTGCGGCAAAAAGAAAAAAAAATCGATACGATTCGCTTGGTTTCCAGCACCGTCCTCCGCAAACAAATCGCGGCGCGAAAAGTCGGAGCTTCACAACCGGTTACCACGAGCAATTAAGGGCATCACACTTCAGTAATTTCTTGCACGTTACATATGAGCATGCGATAACGTTTGCTCTCACTTCCGGGGATCCGTTTTCTCAGGAAATAAACATCTTGCCACACTACCGGGAGAAGTCAATCGATCGACTCGCAGTACTTCCGCATCCTTAGGATGCAGTTGCGCTGCTGGCACGGCTGCTCACAACACCGTCTGACTACGCCGGCACGTTGCACGAGCACTCGCATCGGTGCCACGAAACATAAAATCTCAGCATACCTTTTCCTGTGCGCGCCTTTTCTTTTTCGAGGACAGCGTCGGTGTGCAGTAAACGGCTCCCTCCTCCATCACACCACTACGGAGGCGTTACCATGACAACGAAAACAGAATGGTGAGAATTTTTGGGACAGGCAGTTTATTTCAAAATTGAAGCGCGCAAAAAAGGAAAGAAAAACACTGGTGATTTAATAGCTTATTTCAACTTTGGTTTAGCAAGCCTGTTTTTTTTTTTAGTTGCAGCAAAAAACCCAAAAAACATACGCCGGAGCATCGCCGCCGGAGTCACGAGCACAGAATTGACAGAATCGGGTAGACGGGCCTCGAGGTCCCCGCAAGCTGCAATCTTTCCGCAGACATGTGCGGTTAATTTATAGATTGCAGTGTGTACCAACAGCGCGAAGATTCCCAGGCCACGAGCTGGCGTGCATGCGCAGGAGGATCGAGCGGGCACGTCGACGTCTCCGTAGGCCTTGGCATGTGGAGGTCTTGTCTTTTGTGAACCTTTTGTTCACAAATGTTTCGATTTACATGGTGCTGTGCCGTGAGCACGGACGCCGGGCAAGCCTCGGCCTTAAGGTGCTTCGCCCCTAAAAATACCATGTGCTAGCGACTCCCCACGGTCCCCCTGTATGTAGTTTGGTTTTATTAACTGAGCAACTGCAATTCAGGAACCCAACTTCCCAAGTTTGGGGACATCACGTGACGAAGCCAGGCGAAGCCACTCTTGGGCTACGAGTAGGGTGTCCCGTTTTGGCCACGACAGTCCCGTTTTTCGGGTCTGCTTCTGCCGTCCCGTCTTTTATCCCTATAAACAATAACGGCCCCTTTTTTAAGGACTGCATAGTTTCAAAATTGGCACCAAGGAAGTTGATCAAACCAAACGTGTGCCGGATTACTACAAGTATATTTTACAAATACGACCAGAAGTACAGGGTGTTGCGACGATAATTGGAACACTAGAATTTTTCCTGAGTTCACCGCTGCTCTGTTCGCGCTCAAACTTGCCACGAAGGTCACAATTTGTGGTCTATTTTGTTTCATACCGGGAACAACGATGGTACTTACCTGTGTAAACTGAAAATAAAAAACGATTTTCGCCTATGGGAAAATGGCGGCTGATTTGAACGTGCGAGCCAGTGCAAGTTTATGTTGGAACGACGTAATTACCTGCAGAGTGAAACGCACGTTTGGGATTCACGTACTGAGCCAAATGGTGGAGCAGACGATCAGAAAATTCACCTAGAAATGAGCCAGCAGACGATCAGAAAACCCGGTTTTCGGGCTCGCACGTCCAAATCACCGCCATTTTCCCATAGGCGAAAATCATTTTTATTTTCAGGATAAACAGGTAAGTACCGTCGTCGTTCCCGGTGTCAAACAAAATAGACCACAAAATGCGACCTTCGTGTGAAGTTTGAGCGCAATCAGAGTGGTTGTTCGCTCAGGAAAAATGTTTAAAGTGTTCCAATTACTGTCGCAACACACTGTACTTTAAAATGTTTACCAAGTGAGCAATATTTAGATCTATTCTTACCAAAGAACGCTTTGAAGTTTCTTGCCAACAACGAATTCGAGGTGGCATTATTTCACCAGTGGGCTGTTGTCAAGCGAAACACTGAAAAGAAACTAGAACATGGGAACTCTTCAGGTACTTCGGTCTCTGAGAGATGCGTGCAAGTCTTTAAAGAGGTGACAACAGCGGATGTACGCTGCATTGAGATTTCTCGCGTCATGGAACTGTCAGTGCATCTTCCTGGAACTACAGCTCAAGTTGAGCACTTTTTTTCCCACTGTGAACTCAACAAGGACATCAACCTGCTGTGAACATTGCACGCAATGTTACTTGTGCGACTGAACAATCTGTACAAGTGCGACGAATTTTATAGCTGAGTCTTGTGGGATAAAGTCCTGCTTAAAAAAATTAAATCATCGGCAAAATACACCAGCGAAGGACCCTAAGTGGGACTTCCGATATGAATGCACGTTATTGAACTGTGAGTGAATGGGATTGCTCCCTTGGCCTGAGTGAGGGCTTATATCAAAATGGAACTTTTTAAATAAGAGCAATTCTCGCATTATAACATTTTATTCTAATCTCAATCTTTTCACTTTCGTACACCCCCCCCACTGGTGTATCCCGTTTTCTACCTGCAGGAATATGGTCAGCCTAGCTATGAGGTATGCCATAGTGGAGGACTCCAGATTAATTTAAACCCCCTTGAGATCTTTAACGTGCGTTAAAATCGATACACAGGCGGTTTTGTTTTTCGGCTCCATCAGAAAAATAGCCACTGCAGCTGGGATTGAAGCTGCATCCTTATGCTCAGCAGCACAATGCCTTAGCCGCTGCGGTGGGTTGAGCAACTGGAGTTGCCCATCCTCCAGGCCTTATTGCACAAGCGAGAAAGAACACAGCTCCAACCGACAAGCCTCCAGGGAAAGCACTACACATTCCGTAACGACCGTCAATTCAATAAGCATGTTTAAAACAAATTGACAGTTAACTTCCTTAAAATGCAACAAATGAATCAGTAAAACTTGTATGTACCTGCCTGAGCCGCAGTTTATGGCACCCCCAATTTAGAATTCCTAATTTTGTTGCAACCATTTAAGTTTCTTGTGTTTTGTACACAGTTTTTGCCTCTCTAGGTAACACTTCATATTTGTACAGATCGGTGCTGCAACATTGTAATATATGCACTGCACAGTTGTAACTACTGAAAAGGAAGAATACGTAAAAAATCTTTTCAAAAGTTGCAAGCAGGTTTTGGCCCTCGCAAGCAAGCTGCGAGTTCAACAGCAATTTATTCGTGCATACACACAGTTAAAATTAAATGCTCCTAGGAGTTTGGTGAAACTTCATGGCTGCCGTCTTCGTCCCCCTCATCCTCCTCATCATCGTCGTCGTCGTCGTCGTCATCATCATCTACTTCCATGCCTTCATCAGACTCTGATTCGGAGTCCGACCCCAGCCACTCCTGTGCCTGTGGGTCCAGCGGCACAAGCACCTTCCACATGTCCAGCTTGTGCAGGTCCAGTGCATACATGTCTGATAGGGTGAACTGCCGATCATTGTCTTCAAACATTCCTCCATACAAGTACAGCACACCATGTTTGATGGCCATGCAGCTCCCCATCCGAGGAACTGGCACAAATGCTTCCCTCGCTCCTCCGGACGTGGTTGCTCCCTGACTCGGGGCATCTGTTGACGGTGTTTCCTTTGACGCCCCAATGGTCACGGTGAAGACACCATCATCTGATGTCACAACCTGGAAAATGGTTGCACAAAATAGAAGATGCATCACAAACATTATGCTCCCCATGGTAATAAACTACTATAAAAATGAAACAAATAAAAAAAAAACTGCAACCAGAAGGGATCCTCATGTTATTTCCAGGACAAAACTAGAAGGGTTTCCAACTATAGATATTGAATGCCAGCTCTCCCAATGGGTCACACAGAGACAAGTCTCTCCTGATGTTCCTCCTGATAAAAGTGTCAAGTACCTTATATAGTAAAAAAATTAAGTGATCATAAATTGCAACTTTCGATGATGAAAGATTAAAGCCAAATGTTCCTATCTGTTTAAAGGGACACTGAAGTGAATTTGTCAAACTTTAGTTTTTGCTTGCATTGCATGGATTGGCTCAAATAAACATGCTTTTAATCATTTATCTAGCACATAAAGCAGTATTTAATTTATACATCCTGAAATAAGAAAAAAATACCATGCGATGTTTGCAGCGGCCACAGCAGCTAACGGCAGTGACCTGTATTCGCCTTGAGATGTGATTAGACAATGTCCAAGACTGGAGTTGTTCAAGCAAGTTTCGGTTTCGGTTCCGTGCAACAACATGGTTGGCATCCAATGCTGTAATTTGCTTGGGCATTTTCAATATTTCGGGAATCGGCATATCGCGCTTCTGACGCGTTGTCGGCTTTAGAATGGGTCAGATAAGCCTGCCAGCACTGCTTAGAATCGTAACGTTTACTAGCTGAGGTGTACGCAGTGGCTAAACACCCTCTACGTCATTGGAGACAATCAACTAGAGGTACTTCGCCACCTCCTTTGGAGCTTGTCTGGCTCGTCCCGGTGTCCTGAGAAGTGTGTTTGCACCAGGCCGACAGTTGGCTGATTCGGCACTGTGCCCACAAGCTGTCGGTGCTTATGTCAACACCACGCCAACGAGAACTCGCCAGCATGTCAGTGTCAGTCTGCGTGCAGTCTGCCAATTACCTCGTGAAACAATGAACATTGCAGCGTGAAATAGTGAAAGCAGTATAGAAAACATTGCCTAAATTTAAAAAATCACCTAAAAAACACATGCAATCAGGATTCGAACCTTCTCATTGCAATGCACTACATCTAGTGCTTCAGACCACTCAGCCATCCAGGGATAGCTGAGCCCAGGGATGTTGACCAAGGTCCAGGTATGTCGGGAGCAGAAAATATGAAGTATGTATCGTATAGGCCCCTTATTTCTTTTTTTGAGTTTCAGCATTGCCAGCAGCTCGGATGAGTATTTCCTGCTTGTGGAGTAAGTGTTCCCCAAATCCCCACAAATATCTTATGACTAGCGACTGCATCACTTAGGCACGAAAAGCGATCGCAAACGTGTGGTCGTGCCGCTGACTGCTGTGCTAGTTCCGCCTGCACAAAAAGTGCATCCCGTACCTTGATTTTACGATTACCTATATTAACTTCGCTGACTCTTCTCCTGCCTTTAATTGGCCCTGGAATTTCTACTAGCGTACCAGTTGCACAGGCGTATGCAGCTTCCAGTGAAGCGAAGTCAGCGAAGCATTGCATGTGCGCTTGTGTGGACCAACTTTGACTTCATAAGTCTACAAACTGACAGGAAAAGCCACATCCTTCCGGACACAAACCTTGTCGTGGCTTAGTTTTAACTGAGCGAATGAAGACTAAGTTGACTTGAGACATTGTGCACAGACTCGAGCAGGGCTGGATTAACAGTGCTGAAGGTCCGATAAAAAAAAAAACACAACAAGGAGTATTCCCCCCTTCTGCCTTACCCTCTCGCCATTCTTGAGACTGGCCGCTTTTTAGAAAAGAACACACGCTGTATTTAATCAAATCACCTCCGGAGTGTTTATGAACATCGCCTGGGTGTCTACTTTATTGCAAAGCGCGTGGAGATTTTCATCAAAATTGAACTATACCAGTAGACAAAGAGACATAGACAGCATTACGATTTGTCGGCCTAGTTGGTTCATAATGAGAGAATGGTAAAATGCGCGAAAAGACAAAACGAAAGGAACATACAGCACTTAGAGGTGCAGTCTAATTGTCGTATGTGTTTCTTCCATTCGTCTCAACCTTTAGTGCAGTTTACCCTAGCTTCAACAGTCAACATCTTCCCTCAAAAATCAGGAAGCGCATTCTGATAATCGCTTCAGTAAACCGGCTTCACTAAACCGGCAGCGCACGCTTTGGTAGCCCGCGTGTGAGTAATGACGAAATGGACTGGTGGGCCTTTTTCAGAAACTGTTCACACATCTTTACAGTAAATATGCTACCAATTGTCTGCCTCTTTTTTGTGATTTCATCCAGCAACAGAAATTTAGGCTCTCCTAAGGCTGCGTTTCCATACAAACAATAATATTACACATATGTTGTAATTTTTACATGCCGACTGAGCACACCAAATAATTGAAATGGTTTATTATTCAAATGTTTTTATCACGCAGGTAGCTAAATATTTTAGAAAAGGGGGCGCCTATAATAAACGAGAACGATTCCAAACTTTCACAAAAATGTTTTTACTAACACCCTCGAACAAACTATCATACATATTTTCATTTATGCAGAGATCGTTCACTTTTAATCAGGTAGTAATACATTTACATTTTTGCAGGCAATATCCCCTTTCATAGGAGCAGGGAATGCCTTTTCTGCTATTCAATGGCAGAATTCTATTTTTATTTATCTTTTAAAAAGAAAGAAAGCTACAAGCATTTTCCAGTCTTTTTCTGGGAGAGTTTGTCTTCCAGTTTTTTTCTGGGAGAGTTTGTCGATGAGGTCTAAACATTGACCCTTTGACAAATCCCAGTCCGGCTGCTCTCTGTCAATCAGCTGTATCAGCTCTGTCGCTCTACGCATTGCGTGGTTTTGGGTGAGCGCAAAGCTTTTACTTGAGACTAATACCCCTGTCACACGGGCACTTTCAATCGCGATTGAAGTGAATCGTGATCGAGTTTTCGAGCGCGCTCGACTCACTGCCGCTGCTACACGGCACGTTTCAATCGCGATCGAGAAGTTGCACGGGCTGCATTCGTGTGCGCTAGATGGCGCTAACAATGTACTTGCGGCCGGCGTATGGTAACTTGGCGCGGTCGTAGGTATACGTAACTATTAAATATTACCTCACGCTTATTTGGGTCAAGTTATTTGACACAATTTGTGGCGTTAGTTGAAGTTGTCACATTCTGTGCCATCACTCAACGGGGACGAGAGTATCGCCGCTCTCGTTCGATCGCGCTTGGAAGCCTCGATCGCGTTTAAGAAACCAGGATTGAGTTCGAGTGGGATCGAGCTCGATCGCGATTGAAACTGCCGTGTAGCAGAGGCCCGATCCGGATCGACTCAATCGCGATTGAAAGTGCCCGTGTGACAGGGGTAAAGCACTGTGAGCTGACTTCAGGATTATGCAACAAACCGCCTTTTCAAAGCATTCATTATTGAAACAGATAATCTCTGTTTCAATCACGGCAAATCCGCAGGAGGATCAAAGTTTTTCGACAAAAACCACGAAGTCTGCTATTTTCTTCCAGCCCTCCTGTGGGGAGGTGGGGGCCCGGCTGAACCCTTGGAACCATGGATAACCCGCCCCTGGATGCGAGGCATCCTCAACCTCAAAGGTTATTTGTGCCTCACGACGCAAGTAAGTGGTATGAGTGGAAATTGTTGAAAACGCAGAAAACTCCAATGCCGGGAAGCCACGGCTTGTGCGTGGCATCCCAACACATCAATGGAGACTGCACTGCTTCCTGCCTTAGCCAGTATGTGAGCGCGATGGTGGAAGGATTCTGCAACGCACGTACAAGCATACGCAACAAACTGCATCTTCGCCTCAGAAGACCGCCCTGACAAAGGGGCCAGTGAACAAGCAGCACTGACCGGCTGTTCCTCGATCTGGAGCTTGTCCAGGTCCTCGTGGGGCCCCTCCTCCTCGTGGGCCGCCGTGCTGTCACCGCCCTGCTGGGCGGGGGGCTTCTTCTCCGAGCCCCCTCCGGCTGGCCGCAGGGCCACCTGCCGCCAGACCCCCCTGTCCCCCTCGAGGCAGAGCAGGTCGTTGAAGAAGTGCCCCTCCAGGGCCTCCTCCTCCTCCTGGTCCTGGACACCCCCGAAGAAGTAGGCCCGCCCACCCTGCTGCGGCTGCACCGCCACTGACATGCCACTCCTGGGACCCGGTCGGCAGCCAGACTGCTTCACCACCGACCACTTCCACTTGCCGGGGCTCCGTGCTGCGGACCAGTGGCCAAGGAATTAGGCTCCACCCAAGGACCCCACAACGAGTCCGCTCAAACGCATAACTAGCTGTTAAAATAAGAATTAAAATGTTCATTAAATTAAAATTGCAAATTAGACACACAATGCAAAAAATACTGGTCTTTACTCCACATCACAGCATACTTCCCCTCCCATTGCGTAGGGCACATTGCTTTTTTCTATTTTTTTAAAACCGTGGTGTACTTCAGCTGGGATAGCCTGTGTGTACAGGTGCCGTCAAAAGTAATTGGAACATGGCTTCATAAATTTACAGAAATTTCTTCTTCCGGAAACTGCACGGCTGCATTGGTGTGCACTTGAAGGATCCTCCATAATAGAAAAAGCTTCCTGTAAACTGATAATTGCTGTCAAAAGGCCAGTAAGACAAATACTTTGTGATATTCACAAATGCTTGTTCCAAAAACTTACAACGGCACCTGTACAGTCGTGAACAAATTATACATGACCTCGGATATATAAATCAAAACACACAAATTTCATAATGACAGCTGGTGGAGGTCTAACGGTAATACAGTTGGGGTAATTTAGATTTCACATGACAAGAAATTTGCCGAACTGATGCGTTCTAATTCACATTTTTATTTAATTTGTTCTTGACAGTACATAGAAGGTAGTAGTGGTTAAGGGGACAATAGAATAAATGTCCTACACTTGGCCTGTGGTCCCTCTTTTTCTATTTTGTCTTCACTGTACTGCTTAATATCCTGTGCTGCTCTGCCAACCAACTTACCCACCTTAATGCAATGAGAAGTTGGCAAATCCCTTCAATTATACAAATTAGCATGGCTATTATTGCATTTCCTGCAGAAAAAAAAAAAGGACTCATCCAGCTTTGACCTTTGTCTGAAAAAAATTTGATTCAGTTGAAATCGAGCACCTGTGTATGCTTGAAAGCAAGAACCACATGCTTGGTTTATTGATTATTGCTCAGAGCACCGCAACCAAGTATAATTTTGAAAGAATCAGTTGAACTGGCCTTAGAAAGTGCACACAGCTTAAATTTACTGTTCAACACTCCAGGGGAACACCTGCCCTATGAAGTGACGAGCTCTGGATTTATTCGGACAACTTGGGGACGGACAGCTCACCATCAGCCTGGAGGAGGAACAGGTCTGTGTGGGGCTTGCCCTGGTCCAAGTCCTTCTTGACCTTCTCCCGGGAATAGCCCCCATACAGGAGCACCTTGTTTTCGGCCATGGGCACCAGCTGGCACCCTGAACGTGGCGAAGGCCCGGAGTTGCTGCACTCAACTTTGGTCCAAGTTCGCCCGTCTAGGTTGAATATGTACACGTCATTGAAGTACCGGTAATCTCTGCAAACATGAAAAGTCGATCAAGGCATTTTAACAGGGGGGAACAGAGAAACAGAAACACGTCTTTCAACACCTCCACAGCTTTGCAGAAGGTGACTATACAGTGCAGTTTTCTCGACTAAGCACAAAATTTACGTAGTATGTACCATGGTACATTAGAACAAGCCTGCAATCATTTTTCACTAACAGATATAATCAGCAGGTCCTACCAGCAGCTATTTATTGAAGCTGAGAGTATGTATGATACAGCCTCAGGTCAACTATCCCCTCACTATATTGGCAGTTCCGCAATTTCCTTTAATTCACTCAAATGCAAGTTTGGTTTATTCAAAAGATTGCCTCGTTAGAATGACACTGACACTGCTTTTAATGCAAACTGCACTCAAATAAGCTGTACAAATGAGGGAAAACATAGAATAGGCATACGCCACCCTAGCTACTTGTTTGCACTGAGATGATGGCGTTATAGGCAGCTCGTTGCAATTGGTTGAGCCCGACAAGTCCAATGCATATTAAACAAAGATCATAAGCTTGCAGAACGAGCTATCGGTGCTTAAATTTAGTGCACACTCTTTTTATAGTAGTAAGAATGGCAGGGTAACAATGGAAGTTACGAAAGCAAAGTAGTGGATTTGGCGAGTTGGTGTAAGTTCATATTGTACAACAGTGCAACACACACGGATGGAAGAAAGGAAAGACGCACACAAGCACTGAAGCTATGAATGAATGAATGAACATGTTAACATAGAAGCACAAGTGTGTACTTCATGCACTATGCTGGCCATAGCTGCACAACCATCCAGCGTGTTCGGCTTGTGTGACAAGACACTGGACAATCGGCATACATGACACAGTACATACATGGCATAAATGACAATTACAGCACCCCTTCAACTTCGTTATAGCAAGGTTTGAGTGTATAGCAGTAAGGATGGTGGGGCAAACAATAGAAGTTACGAAAGTACACGTAGACAAAGAAGTACCAGTGCATACTGGTGTCGGTACAGCGAGCGCTGCCTGTTATAGCTGCACACCAGTCTGGCGCTTCTGGGTTGTCTCGCAAGACACTGGCCGATTGGTGTAAGCGACATTGTCTTACGTGACCCTGTTTGTCGAGCATACCCATGGGTTCACGAAACGATTACTTCCAACCGCAACAAAAACAAGACAGGTGCAAATACAGTCACAAACAAAGCAAAGGCATACAGCAGTCCTGCGCAGTATGGTGGTGCCATCTAGGACCGACGGTAAACAAGGTGTTCCACAGATCGCTGCAGACTAAACAGCGCTGTAACGTTTGTTTGAAAACCAGTCCTGGTTATGTCATTGCGGACACCATGAAACCCACAATTTGGCGAGAGAATCCCAATTTTAAATTAAATTGATTAATTTTTCAGTGGATAAAGCATCATTTGCTGCTGGACAAGTGCCGGGGCACTATAAAACCCAAATTATTGAGATTAAAACAAACTTGCATTTTGTATGCATGCGAGTATATAGGCAAAAAAAAAAACTTTTTTAGACAGTACATTGTGAAGAAGCAATAGCAATAAACGATTTAGTTTCCTTCTTGTTTCTAGGTGGGGATATGATTGTCAGACATGAGCTGCGTGGGGGAGTCTTGTCGTCTATATTTGCCGTAAATGAAATAAACACATTTTTATCATCTTAAGTTGGTTAACATCTTTCTTAGTTTGCAGGTCCAACACTACAGACACATACTCAAGTTTTGATCTGTTAAAAGTATGATAAGCTAAAAGCTTAACATTATTCAGAGCATGCTTAAGCTTCATAGCTTTTTAAAGGCTGATCTGCATATGACCTTGACAAATTTTGGAACAAAGTGACGACTAAATACTTTAAAGGGACCCTGCAACACTTGCCATCGACTACTAGTAATGTATTTTGGGATAAAGTCTATTGACCCAGAAATCTTCTCCCGCAAGAATTATGAAAATCCGTTCACAATTAACGAAACTACGCGCGATGAGAAATCGTGCATAATCGTTCCCTCTCAACTCGACCGCGGACAACGCGACGAAAGCTGCGCGCTCTCTTCCGGAGAGGGGGGCGGCTCGCGGCGTTCTCTTCGGCGGCCTTCGATATACCACATGCCGGGTAGTTTTCTCCTTTTCTCCGCAACGCGGAGGGGCCTATTTCCGGTCTGGTGCCACAAAAAAGCAGGCATGGGTGCCTGCTCACAAGTGCGCGCTCGGGCTGGTAGGGCGTTTTTGAAGCAATAAACGTTTGTAGTCGAGTGTTCCCGTTGAAAGAGAAGTATTGAGCTCATCACTCAAACTCCGTGCGCACTCAAAACACAAAAGAAACGGCAAAACTGTGCCTACAGGTTCAGGCATAGAAGAGGTTTGTACACAGCGATGACGACGACGGAAATGGGAGAATCTAGCCGTGAAGTTGACCAGTGACAGCCGATCGGGCAGCCATGGCCTATGTGACGTCCCTTAGGCCATGCCAGGGGTTGCATAATGAGGACAACTGAAGAGAGAGTGGTTGGTTTTTCCGCGTCTTTCACATCGATTTGCGCGCTCACCGCTTCACGTGCACGTGTAATATTTGGCTCAGGTATTCCTGGCAGTGTAATCTAAACGCCGCGCAGGTTTACTTGCACTGCTCAAAGAGTGTTGCAGGGTCCGTTTAGGGTCATTTCAGATAAGATCGAACAAAGCATGGCTGGTCGACCTCTTCAATTTGCTTGAAATTTTTTTACCTCATTCCCGCATGTATTTAATGTGCGGATTCACAAATATTTTCGGCTGAAAAAATTTTGGCCGTCTGAAAAAAAATTTGCAACCCACCCGCGTGGACTCCGGCCGCTACCTGCACGTGCGCCGCGGCCAAATTTAGCGACGTCTACCAAGAAATATACTAATCAGGCGGGAATGGTGATTTTTATGCTTAATCTACGCCTGGTGTACATTGCGCGCCCAAAATATCGTTGGCTAGAAAAAGATACATTTTTTGTAATAAATTTCCAAATCTTGCTCAGAGCACATTTTGTTGTGTACTTTGCGGGCCAGTATTATCGTAAGTAGTAGAGCTAGAGCGTTCAAATTTGAGTGAGGGCTGCTCCTGGCAAGCACAAATAAGGGCCGTAAATATCGTGTCTGTGCACACTACGGTTAAAATGTAACTGGCGCATAAGTGTGAAGAAAAAACTAAAACACTTAGAGTTCAGAGGCTTATTAAAAAAAAACACTTCTTCGATTTTGCTGAAATTCTCCCCAGATGTTCACCTGTGCATGTATTTCAATGATCATTAAAAACATGTTGCATCATTTTGTTCCTGACGCGCCTAGAGCGCGAGAAAAAAGCCTGGTTGGCCAGGTCTTCACAAGATCCTGAGACATAAAACAGTGAGCAACTTCCAGTGAATGTGCAGACATTTGATAATTTTTTTTGTACCAAAGGCAAACGATTACTTATTGATAGCATTACAGAGAATTCTGAAGCGAAACTGAAATTTTTATGTGAATTTTGGAACGAAAATAAACAATCTGTGCACCACTAAACGTGTACTCTTCAAAGAAAAAACAGAGGAACTCCAGATTCACGCGCATTTAAAAAAAACGCTTCTTCGAGTTTTATGAAGCTTTCCACGGATATTTTCCTCTAAATGCACTTGTGTGAGCCATAGAAATATCGTGCGTCATTCTAAGCACAGCGCGGATACAGTCATACGGTGGCAAAACCGCTGCAATGTATGGTGGTAAAACTCGCAATTTGAAGGTCTTCGGGTCTATTTTTATAGCTTCATCTAGATTTCCCCAACCACGGTCACACTCTTTGTCTTTCATTATCAACGCTCTTTTTTTGTGCGCACTGCTGCCGTGATGCGGTATATTTGGTTCATAAGATCAGCTATTTGACAAGGTGCACGCAGTCTTGTTTTTTAACTCGCCTAGACGTAACTTTCGTTCGCCTGAAATCAAAGGTTCAACGGAAGCCTGTCCGGTCGGCAGCACACATGGCAAGTATTAAAAACGGACATCGGCCACACACGACCCTGGGGCGGGTAACGTCTCCAGGTAGCGCGCCCCTCTTCGGTCCTCCTCCGGACACACTGGTTCAGTTACCAAATTGGCGACCAAACAGGAAGGCAAACGCCCTTGAGCCCGGTGGGGTCCGGGACGACACATGTGGGATCTTCATTTTTGTGTTTGAGTCGAGTATTTTTTGGGCTTTTTCAACCGTATGCGGCGGCGGGGAGTTGGCTGACAGAAAGAGCGAAAGAGGGGACTGGAAGAAAAGATGCTGCATGCGTTCGAACGGTTACAAGTTTTCAGTTCTGTCACACTGGGAGAGTGCCTTGCGCTGCCTCCCCACTATTTGACTACGATCGCATTTTAATCTTCATTTCATCACTTTTTATTATTCCTTTTAAGTATTCTGATTTTATTATTCTTTTTGTATATATTTAGCTTGTTACTCAGTCTCTTTTGTCATAGTTTTGTGGTTGCAAGCGATGACGTCTGCCATGACTGTCCGCATGCTTGCTTGGGTTTAGAAAAAATCAGGGTGTGGGTAGACGACAATCTCCCACTGTACTCCAAGGTGACTTATGTGAGTGACAGAGCTGCCAGTCACTTTAAAAACAGGTACCAGCTTCATGAGTTGCGAAAGAGCGACGTGCCTAGAACGCAATGAATATTCTCCGCAACAGGGCACGGAAAGAATGCCTGCGACAAAGTTGGGGGAATCGTCAAACACCAGGCGACACTTTACAACCTAAGAGAACCACTAAGAAATGCGATTTAGACGGCAAAAGACGTGGTAACTGTGTTGTCTGAGAAGATCAAGGGCGTTCACTTCATATACCTCAAGGGGAACGAAGTTTCCAGCTATCGCGAAACAAAAAAGGAAGAATGGCAAACAGTGCGTGCCTTTCCCGGCATACAGTCCTGGCACGTGTGGCATTTAAGGAAGTCATCAGAAGCAGATATATGCGAACTATAGGCAGCGCGGACTGTTTGCGCCCCTTTGAGGAAACTGTGAACATTGATGCAGCAAGCAATGTGTAAATAAACAGCTAGTAGCTGCACGGTATTAATGGGGTGCCGATGGAACTCTGTCATGTCAAACGTTGACTTCGTTAGTGTCACTTGGCTATTCTATTCTCCTTATCTCAGAAGATATTCTGCCCTTTCTACAAAATAAATAAGGGAGATCTGCAGAAAGTCACAATCGTCGTTTTATGTCTCAGCTCCTTGTCACGAGCATGCTTGACAAGGCTCTTTTGCTTTGCAGTGATCAAAATGATGCGAATTTTTTTAATGGCTCAAGCAATTAAATTAGGAGGAAAATATCCGTGGAAAGCTTCATAAAATTCGAAGAAGCGTTTTTTTTAAATGCGCGTGAATCTGGAGTTCCTCCGTTTTTTCTTCGAAGAGTACACGTTTAGCGGTGCGCAGAGTGTTTATTTTCGTTCCAAAATTCACATAAAAATTTCAGTTTCGCTTCAGAATTCTCTGTAACGCTATCCAATAAGTAATCGTTTGCCTTTGGTACAAAAAAATTATCAAATGTCTGCACATTCAATGGAAGTTGCTCTCACTGTTTCATGTCTGAGGATCTTGTGAAGACCTGGCCGACCAGGCTTTTTTCTCACGCTGTAGGCGCGTCAGGAACAAAATGATGCAACATGTTTTTAATGATCATTGAAGTACATGCACAGGTGAATATCTGGGGAGAATTTCAGCAAAATCGAAGTGCTTTTTTTTTAATAAGCCTCTGAACTCGGAGTGTTTTAGTTTTTTCTTCACACTTGTGCGCCATTTACTTTTTAACCCTAGTGTGCACAGACACGATATTTACGGCCCTTATTTGTGCTTGCCAGGAGCAGCCCTCACTCAAATTTGAACGCTCTAGCTCTATTACTTACGATAATACTGGCCCGCAAAGTACACAACAAAATGCGCTCTAAGCAAGATTTGGAAATTTATTACAAAAGATATATGTTTTTCTAGCCAACGATATTTTGGGCGCGAAATGTACTCCAGGTGTAGATTAAGCATAAAAATCACCATTCCCGCCTGATTAGTATATTTCTTGGTAGACGTCGCTAAATTTGGCCGCGCTGCATGGGCAGGTAGCGGCCGGGGTCCACGCGGGTGGGTTCCAATTTTTTTTTCAGCCGGCCAAATTTTTTTCTGCCGAAAATATTTGTGAATCCGCACATTACATACATGCGGGAATGAGGTAAAAAAATTTCAAGCAAATTGAAGAGGTCGACCAGCCATGCTTTGTTCGATCTTATCTGAAATGACCCTTTAAGATAAAACATCCGGAACTGTGCTGCCATGAAGGTGGCACTGGAAAATTGGGATACTTTTAATGCGTTATTCTTATTAGAAGTATTGTTTTCTGTGAGTCAATTTCCACATCCTGTTTGCACCATTGTTCAAAACCTTTTATAGCTTCCTGATCACTTGTAGAACGAACATTCATAAGCAAAGCACAACCATCTGAGTCAAATCATTGACGTAAATTAAAAAAAGAACGGGCCACAACATACTGCCCTGAGGAACTCCAGATGAAACAGACAGTGCATCAGAAATGCAGTCTCCAACACCAACAAACTGCATCTTATCCATTACAGGGACAGACAACTGCTTTTTGCCGAGTATATGTTCACTAGCTCATATGAAAACCAGTGTTTAATTTAGTGGAGTAACCACAAGCAATTTATAAACAAATTGGTGGAAATACATTTATTATGGCACTAAGCTTTAAGAAATCTGAAAAGTGCTGGTTCGTAGTGTACAAACGTGGCCCTACATTACGTGTTCTGGTAACGTGACCTGCAAGCCTTGCAGCTACTAAAACTGCTAAAACATTTATTCACTTATTGAAAACTTTTTACCACAAGCATTTATATAAGTTTAAATTGTATATGTATTTTTAATCATCCTTTTGAAAATTTTAAAGACACGCCGCCCGGCGCCGTTTCACCACTGGGTTGCTCTCAATGTGGCTAACTGAACCTCCATGCCAAGAATTAACGGCAAAAACAGACCCAGTGAAGGAGCTTCCTGTTGGTGTTGTACGTTGTTTGACAATTCTGCCTGAGCCAAAGGCGCTTCTTCTGCTAAAATATTCGTTTTCAGTTTCCAAAAACGTCAATGGCAGCTTTATGAAAAGAAAGAAAGAAAGAGAGAGAAAGAGAGCGAGAGAGAGAAGAGTGCACCCGTGGATAATTGAACTGCCAACCTCCACAACACGAAGCCAGCATTCTACCTCTCGTCCATTTAAACAGATAGCACCTCTGTGCAAAATAGAGTAGAGAGACTGAACGTAGAAAAAAACACACACAAAGGGGTAAGAAAGCCTGCAATTTCCAATATTTTTAACTGGGAACAAGTTTTTAAATACCGCTTTTTATCTTGCATACAGACATAAGTATGTTGCCCCGCTACTGTAGGTCATGGTTGCCAGCATTATTTTTGGGAGGACACGTACGGCTCGTAGATCTTAATTTTTATTTCACCTTGATTAAGGTGTTTTAAGGGATGCCCTTTCATTTGGGATAGAGAACCCAGTTAACCAAATACGCAGGAAGACCAATCGGCGTAAGCTTAGACAGTAGTTTACTATGGGACAGTGTCAAATGCCTTACAAAAGTCAAGGAACACAACATCTACTTGCCTAGTGTCGTCAAGAACTTTAGAAAATTCATGAATGACCGCTACCAATTGAGTGACTGTAGAGAGACCTTCCCGAAAGCCATGTTGGTGGGAGGATAAGGCATTATTTTGCACTAAAAAAATTTTGTATGTAATCGGCTACTATATGTGCTGCAATAACTTGCATCAAGCGCATGTAACGGATACAGGATGATAAATGGACAAACTTCTGAGACAGGAATTAGTGGGACTGTAGTAATGTCAAAATTGTAAACAGGGTTCACTGGAGCAGAAGCAGGAATAAATGCACTTTGAAAATACTGATTGAATTCTCGCAGTATGTCTTTGCCCTTCGTAATAACATCATTCCTTCTAATTCTTATATACCCAGGGAGTGTGATACTAAAATAATGTGTTTTTGCTTCATTACACTTTCCTTTTCAAGAATGCACTACAAGGGACAAGTAAGTGCTTGAAAGGGCCATGCATCATTTTTGTAGTAGTATCATCATTCCCCTCCCTCATGTTAGAATTTTTGCTGAAACTGCCACATGTGCTGCTCGCTTGACGAGTTCACTGCAATATCGCTGTAGCAATAATCTCACCAGTTAGGTGTGACCAATCTCAGGCAAAGAATCACAGGAAGTCGTTTGATTTCATTCCTGCTTTTGTGAGGCGACTCACGTGGACTTCCTGTGAGCACCATTACATCTTTGAGTCACTGAGACAGCATGCACACGGTAGCACCCGCTGCCTGACTTAATGGTTAGCCTTGAACCTGTGTACACCAACCGCTAGGCTCCTCCAAGGAAAACCCTCAAAGTTGCACTAGCTAGAACTGTTTATGCTGTGTACAACTGTAATAAATGCCTTGGTTGGATAGCCCACCTCATCTCCCTCAAGCACTTGCACACAGCTGTAGAGAGCAGAGTGACTTTTTGAGTTGGCTCTCAAAGTTACCAATGTTGTACCCACTCCAACTCTGCGGGTTGCTAGGTAAACAAATAATCGATCTTTAGTTTTTGAGACCAGACAAAAGTTTCCCCCCATAAAGTTATTGCAAGGCTTAGTTCCTTGGTGACCGCATGTTCCACCAACAGGCATAACAAAATTGGAACATGTGGAAATAAAAGCAGTTCATGGCTCTTTAGCCCTTCAACTAAGCAGCAGGTGTGCACATTCTATGTCATATATTTCTGCTATCAGGCAGCACTGACTGAACGCTGAAGCAGATTTTCCAGTTTGAATTCATGCAACGGGCTTCGTATGTATCTTTTTATGTGACATACACACTAACCCCATGAAAACAGCTTTCGACAGAAACAACAATGACTTGAAAGGAGGACACCTCACTCCAAATGCAAGGGTGCAGCCCACCTAACGCTTTCGTGGAAGCCGCCAAACAGGAGCAGCTGACGGCCTGTGTGCACCATGCGGTGGCCACTGCGTGCACTGGGTCCCCCCGGAGCATTCACTTGCTCCCAGCTCCGGTTCACCACATGGTAGACCCACAGGTCCTTGTAATGGTGGAATTGGGACCGTGTCGGACTGGCAAACTCTCCGCCGAAGATCCACATTTGGCCCCCACCTTGAGGCACCATCACCGCCTGGGCACAGTACATGTCAGCAAATTGTACATGCAACGTCAGCGTGCCACTTCTGTTGTAGCACCTCCCAAATTAAAACTTTTCTATTCTGGAAAAGAAAAAAAAAAGTGAATGACCCCATCCAGTCACACCACAAACACTTATTATGGTCAGCCATGCACAGCTTTGAATACCTATGAAAGTCATCTGTCTGTCTGTCCATGACAAGGTAGGACTTGCTAAATTAATTAGGCCCACTAGTGCTCATGGCCATGAAGGCACACTAATGGTGACTCTGGATGGGGCTGTCAGTTCACATGCATAATTTGAATCCAGAAATTGGACAACTCATATCAGCAAAAATGAAAAACAATACAAATGCCCTTGGACAAATAAATTTTAAGGCAACAGCCTTGTATGTCCCATCAAACACAAAAACTGAATGTGAAAAAAGACCTCTGTCCATGTCAACATGTCCTAATCTTGAAACAATTTCCAACAATGCAAAAAAAAAAAGGGGGGGGGGGGGGGAGAGTCAAAAGACTAGACACCGTCCGTGTCTCTGCATGTCTAGTTTTTCACCCTACTTTTTTGCGCTGCTAGAAAATGTTTCAAGATCATCACCCTGTGAGCAACACAGTCACGGCAGTGGACTAATTGTGTGAAGCCACTTTGGTTTACAAAAGCATCAGAACAGCCAACAGCCTCGAAAATTTGCCCCCAGGTCCTCTAATCCTGCACCACTGGCCACGAGTCCCATTTATCATTCGCTGCATTAGGGCTACAGTTTGAAGGGTTGCAACATTTGAAGTTACCCTTCCCAAGAGTTTAGGCTGAAAGTGTGATTCACCTGGTGAGCGCAGCGTGGTGGTGGCAAGTTCGGGCACTTGACAAGAAGCCAGTTGTTTCTCTTAATGTTGTACAGATAAAGTTCATTGTACATAAATGTCTGCAACAAAAAAACACACATTGCAATCAGATTCAGGCCACTGTGTATGGATAATGAAGCAAGGTAAATGGTACCTGACCGTAATGTCTAACAAAATTGGACCATACTCATCTGCTAAACCGTCCAAGCAGAACTCCGCCGTATACTTTCCAGTCTCCCATTCCAAGTGTTCGCTAAAATTTGGCTGTGATGTGGAGTGAGACTACCACAGCACACCATAAATACTTCATTGATAAGAAAAGAATGATTTTGTTAGGTGTGCAGCTATATCCTTCAAACAACACTTAATATGCAGCACAGCTAGAGGAAGCTCCCTGCATCTGCCAGCATCCGTATTGATATCACAGGGAAGCTAGCAGCACTGTTCAGCAGCTAACTAGAACATTAAGTCAGTATAGCTACATGGCTCAAAGATTGATTTGATTATAGGGCTTATCGCGCCGATGCAACACAGGCGACGAGATGTGCCGTAGTGGAGGGCTCCGGATTAATTCTGACACTTGGGGATCTTTAACGTGCGTCGAAATCTCGTACACACGGGCGTTTTTGCTTTTCGCCTCGATCAGAAAAGTGGCCACCGCGGCCGGGAATCGAACTCACGTCCTCGTGCTCAGCAACATGGCTCAAGGAGTGAAATAGGAAAAGTGCATAACATGAAATCACAAGGTTCAGTGTGTTTTAGTCAGCTGGCCATCAGCCTTTTCCGGGTAGGCTTATCCATACAAACAAGAGTTGTGCCCACCTTGCCTCAACTCCGACCAATGAGCAGATGTCCCACTGTATGCTGTACAGTTGGTATGGTGTTTATCCATCTTTCGATAAAACGTGCTGTTGGGCTAGTTGGTACATACTGAATGGGGGGCTTAGCGCAAAGAAGACGGTGGCTGTCTCGTCTGCCACCGTCGGGGAAACAATAGTGCCCTCATCTTCTTTGCGCTAAGCCTCCCATCCATCTTTTGCCTCCTGCTGATTGCTTCCTAAACTTGCACAGACATGGTGTTTCTGTGCTGCAACCTAATAGCTTTTTTGGAATTTCAGTTTCCTGCATTAGTGTACATACATGCTGTGCTGCCTTACAAAACAACTTATTTTGCTCATGGTGTAGGCACTTCTCTTACCCTGTCATTCATAACGTCAACCTGCTCCACAACCCAAGTGACAGTAATGCAGCAAAACTTCTTTTTAGAAGCAACAATGATTTTCACAGGCATCTCTGGCTGAACTAAGTAATGGCTTGTTTTAAAGGTCCAGACAAAAACAAAGCAGTTTATTGAAGCCAGGTTGACAGGCACTTGTGTTATGAAAAACCAGAAATACGTATGATACCAACACACATACACTGGGTACGTTTTGCTTGAGCTCTGACAGTTCCGGTTTACAGTTCGTTGGTAGCCACAGTTAATTGAAAATAATAAACGCTTAAGTCTGGCCTGGAAATGCAGAAGAAACTGCGAAAAGGCTGATAATGATAAACTGTTCAAGCTTTGGGGAATGAACAACTGGTTCACACCGTACAAGGCATGGCTTGCGACATATTTATGTTCAAACCAGGAATGTCATACCTTTTGCCCATTGAAGTATTCGCCTCCAAAAAGCATCAGCTGATCTTTTTCCGGGTGAACGCATAATGAAGCTCCACTCCTTCAAACGAAACGAAAACCAATGATGAATCACGGCCTTAATGTACCAAACTGCTTTACCACAAGGCTGCGGCTTGCGTTACGTCCAGACGAAACTATAATTGCTAAGTTACGTCCAGATGCTCCAGCCCAGGTCACATCCGCTTCACAAGTCACGGTGAGAGCAGTCTTTCTTGATTGCTACCCAACCAGTCAAACCGCTTCCGCTCAGTAACTAGCCAGAGTAACTGATAAAGGTTAAATACTATCAATAATTACAGATAATCAGACGTAACTCCGGTGGTGGCTACGTCTGGATGCAACTTTAGCGATGATTGAAGTTACGTCTGAACGTAACGCTCGACACTCCCTTACCCCAAATTAAACTCGTCAAAACTGGATCAACGATGGACGTTCAGTACCTACAAGAGGGAGGTCCCACGAGCTCTTCGGTTACAGCTAGTCTCTTGCGATCTTCCTCTACAAATTGAGAGATCAATTTCTCGATGTCATCCTGAAAACGTCAAAAATAAATTAACTTCGTATTTGTGACTACAGGCATAAATCGCTGCTACATACCTCGCCTTTCGCTGCCAATTCCTTCTTCAATTTTTGAGTCGCCTTCTTTTCAGTCTTCGCGATCGTCTTCTCCACACCCTTCCCTTTCTTTTTGTCCTTTTTACCCATACTTGCGACTTTAAAACAGCCAGTCAAACCAACGTGCTCAAACTACAGCCACTACAGCGCAAACAACCCATGGACAAACAACCACATGGAGAGCGGATCAACTGCGAACGCACCGTAAAACGCACCGCCGGCCAGACCGCTGATGCAATCGCCGTGCTGCTGCCCGCCCTTGCCCACCCGCTATGGCTTGTAATTTAATACACTATTGTAGAAAGCAACGCAAAATTGTGTCATATACTTTTTTTTTATAAAGAACAACCTTTTTTTAGTTTTTTGTGTTCTTAAGATTTTGCTTTTTTGCGGGAAAACCGCGGATGTCGTTAATGGTACGTGGTAGTATTTACTAACATTAATTTTCGTGTTTCTGTGGTCTTTAGTTTCTATGGCAACCGCTAACAAACGCGAAATGAAGGCGCGCTTTTGGGGTTGGAAATAGGCACGTAAAACGTCTCCCTTCCGTATGCCCGCAAGTTGACTGTGCCCGGCGTCTAGAGCTGTTGGAAGATGGAATCAAGACCTACAACGTCGTCCTCCAACAGGCCTCCGTCTCCTAGCGCGCGCTCGTTCACGGCTGCGACTCAGCGCGCTGGGCTGATGGGCTCACTCAGTCGCCTCAGCGGACGTCCCGGCACGCGCACCGGCCCTCCTACTGCAATGCTTTCGCAAATGAACATAGCCGAGCGCCCAATGACGCAGCATGGCCTTGTAGCCCCGAAAACAGCGCTAAAAATATCTCAGAGACAGATTCAAGACAAGACTTACTTTATAGGCTTGCTGAGAGGGAAAATGATGGAACTAAACGCAGAGACGAGTCGTCTACTGCGTGACAACGAATCGCTTTCGCAGGAGCAAGCTACTTACTCCTCGTACGAAAAGAAAGCAGAAGCGTTGACTGCTGAATTGAAGGAGTTGCAAGGCGAAATGGCTGACTACAACTTACTGGTTGACAAGTTAAACACGGATGCGGACATGGAAGACGTCAAGGAGGAGTACAGAGAGCTCAAAGTGATTAAGGACATGATTTTCCTCTCTCTCTCTCTCTCTCTCTCTCTCTCTCTCTCTCTCTCTCTCTCTCTCTCTCTCTCTCTCTCTCTCTCTCTCTCTCTCTCTCTCTCTCTCTCTCTCTCTCTCTCTCTCTCTCTCTCTCTCTCTCTCTCTCTCTCTGTATATATATATATATATCTTTTTGCGTGGTATTTGCTAAAGGTTAACATTGGCTGTGCCGACATGAGCAGCTGACCGTAACACGAGTTTTAGAGGGACAGCAGGGATGCGGAACCTTATTTCTTATCGTTAAGAAACAGCTTTAAAATTATTCTTTTCGTAGCAAATTATAGGGATGCAGCCACTCGTCATAATTCTCCTCGTTTTCGCCAAATTCATTACCGAACACCTGCACTGCAAAGCCACGCTGCATTATGAGGACAGGCCCTTCAATTTATTTACATGTTTCTCCACAGTCTTATAAATAAGGAGAAAAGTCTCAGCCGATTATCAAGATGCAGGCCCAAAGTGGGATGGTTTGGGTTACTTTTCGTGTCTACCTGCACGTGCTCAGTTTCCTTGCCACTGCCTGACATATCCTCGTCGCTGTGCTTGTTCCACTTCTTGTGGTTCCCCTTGTTACACTCATTATAACTCTTTGCCATGCTCCTTGTCAGACTTACAGGCAATCGCCATAAAAAGCAACGAAAAGGGACAAGGAAGGCATGCACAGTTTGTTTGTGTCATTACATTGCCCTTACTTCCCTTTTCACTCTGAACTTTCTAAAAAAATTATTTGTCACCCAAAACACGTAGGACAACAAAGAAACCTAAGTGTTCCTAAATTAGTCCACGGTGCCCCTTATAAGCCTTGTATAGCTCCGTAAATATAACTAATTTTTGGCAAAGCGTGCTCAACTAAAAATTTACAATGCCTGTCAGCTGAAGTTTCGCCTGCAGGTTGCATTTATTCTTCACATTAACCACGGTAGCTCCATGATTGTTGTAACTTGTTCTTGCATGCACGCGTATTTAATAGAGGCTGAATTTAGAAGCAACTGTGTCCACAAAATTTCTGTGCAGTTTGGAAAACTCTTGGCAGCCTATATTACTTCGTTGCCCTCCACAATACCACAATCGCCCTCCACAATAGTCCAGGTACTATTGTGGAGGGCTATAGCACCTCTGCTAATGTACTCTGGTGCATGAAAAACTAAACTCGAATTTTTTCAGCTTATCTTCATGTGACGTATGTTAATTTCAGGAGTACTGACACCAAATTCAGGATCCTAAAGAATGTTATAATTAGCTTTTGTAGTTTGTGGAGATGCCTTCCAGCAATTTTTGCAGCCAGCCGTGGCTGAAAATGTATCAAAAAGCAATTTTAATTGTCCCAGCTGCGAGCTACGTCAACAAAACTTGTTGAGCTAGTTGGTGCATCCTTACTGGAAAGAATAAAAGGGGCGATAAGCAGACGAAGACAAAGTAGACTCAAAGAACACATAGAGGCGTCATATGTGTTTTTTGTGTCTACTTAGTCTTCATCTGTTTTGCGCCCCCTTTTATTTTTTCCAGTGAGCTACCTCAGATTTCCTGCAGTAGTCAAATCACTGTCAGCATGTTGAAAGACTTTCCGCTGCCTGAAACTGCTTCAAATGAATGCGTTGTAATCATTTCTATGCTGGCCGCTTTTGGCTTGATTTTTATGATTTGTAGGTAAAGAGTTGTTTGCAGCATCAAAACCAAAAAGTGAAAATTTAGTGGCAACACTGCTTTAGGTCAGCATTCTTTCCTTGAGCAGAGAAGGAAGAAATTGCCATTTGAATTATGCACTGCACTGTCCAAAACTTCCTGAAAATTTTCGCTTCATGTCTTTCAGGGCCAGAATGACCAGGAGGCAAAGAGTGTAGAACTGCTTTTTGAACAGAGGCAAGATCGGGAGCGGCAGCTTCGGCAGCTTGAAGTAGAAATCGAGCAGGAAAGGAACATGGCAGACAACATAATTGCAGCAATGAAGCCAGAACTACGCCACAGGTACGATGTTGTAAATGCATAGTTCAATTGTCCACAGCTATAGGAGCATTACTGCAGGGATTCTGCAACTATAATTTTCAACACATTTGCTTCATCTTCCCCTGAATTTTTTTTACTTTGGCAGAAATATAATTCTTGCTTGAAGTGATGGCAGAACAAAGTGCTCATACTGCTAATTTTACATGTTGCTGAACAGTTATTCTCTAATTACGCCAAGCCACAAAAAAGAAAGCCCTTATTTTCTTCCTGGCCACACGATTTTTGCCAGATCCCTAGGAGCAATGCAAAAAGTTAAAAACTGTGGTTGATTGCTTTGTCACGGGAATCGGTAAAACACGAAAGTGAAATGTGCAGCTAAATCTGCAGCTGAGCACGATTTGTGGGTCGGCGGCTGTATTGTGGGTGTGCTTGGCAAGCAATGTCCTGCTGGCAGGTCACTTCGGCAAAGGTGTACTGGTGTCATTTCCGTCACGGATATGACGTCAGTGAAATCTTGGTGTATCCCTGCTAAGAACACTTTTGTGTTAAAATATAAAACCCGAAAACGAACAACCCTAAGTATAACGTACTCTTTAGTACTAAAGGTTGCTTCCCCGCAAGAAGACCCTGTGTGCAGGAATGCACCCTTTACAGGCCGGTTGCTTCGTTGTACTGGCGTTATTTGCATGACGGATATGTCGTCACTGAAACCTTCGTGCATCCAGGAATGAAACACTTCCATCTTAAAATGTGCACAAACTAGCCCAGCTTTACCGCAAATGAGAGGCCCTTAAGCTGTCTTTTAAAATATTGTTGCGTGGCATCTCCCACAGCTTCGGCGTTGTGTGTTTTGTGCACAATGCTACGCGCCACTGCCTTTGTTATCTTCTCATGGCACGACAATATCTACAAATATTTTTTACCCATTTCTTTTTCTAACAATGCACAGTAATTGCAGTATGGTATGTTCTGTTTACCGTTGGTCAGTTGATGTTATTCTGGCTTCTTGAAAAAGGAAAAAAAAAAAAAAAATTTGCCATGGAAGGCCGAGATGAGATGCTACTGGGGGTGTTTAACGGGGCATTGCATTAACACTACTTCAAAGTGTCTCATTGCTCCTCCAACATAGATGTTGTGCCTGCAGCAGTCAACAGGCGACGCTAGCATGGCTGCTGGTCCTTATTTTCCTTAAAGAAGCAAAAAATTACAATGTAATACTAAATATAGATGTGAATGACAGATGATTGTGATGAGAATTTAAGGGATTTGAAGGCAGCTGTGTGTCACTCTTCATAACACTTTATACTGGGACCATTGCCTCTTTATTTTTTCAATGCGAGCTGGGTTGCCCTTTCGACTAGCTGTTAGTGGTGCCATGAGGTTAATTGAGCTCAACTGGGATATATTGAGTGCTGTGTCACTTTGAAAGAGGCCAGGGCATGGTTGGCAAGGCAATTGAGGCTTGATATCGCTGAAGCAGCAGCACTCTCGCCAGCCATCCAAAAATCAACACCTCTTCAGAGGCGGGACGTTACTCATTCATTGCTGCTTTCGACCACGTGTCAGTGCGAGCTGTGACTAATGGCGTGTTTAAAGCACAGGGGAGGCCAGCCAGTGGGGTGGAGGTGCAGCAAAGGTTGGAAAGTGTTTGGTGGCCCGTGCGCTTGGAAGTGGAAGCATATGGCATGCATAGCAGAAACGTTTGGGCCCCCTTCATTTCCAAGAAACAGAAATCAGATCCCACGGAATAGTCAATGTGCTTGTGCAGCAGCCTGTGCTTGTTTCCATCAAGGCCACAATATTTTCTGTTTAAACATTATTTGGTGCTAGCTAACTGCATGACAAAAAAACTGTCTAACATTTAACTTGTGGGCAGTGCCTCAACCTGCAGCAATTCTCTTCAAATACTATGCTAGCATTTTTAAAATATCCAAGAGATACCTTCATCACACCCATAATTTTAGTGACCATTTATAGCCTGCGTGATGTAGGCTATAAACAAAACAACAGCAATCTTCTCTTATTGTATTTTCCTTAGCGGTAGTTGAGTTCCCCCCATGTTGCAGATGTCGAGTGACAGCAAAACAGCTTGCTATTACTGTGGTCAGAGCTTGTCTTTAATGTTCAGTCTGTCTGTCACTAAAATCACCGGGCACCCCATAAAGGTAATAATCCAGAGAGAATCTTTCGTCAAAGCAAGTTTGATCATAATGACAGAGACTGGAGAGCATAGAATAAGCTGAGCTTAAGGTGGATGAACTCTAACATGCTTAGTCTTCCTGATTCTTGAAATAATTTTTCTTCAGCAAGTATGGTGGGTTATTTCTAGCTTCTTGGCAAGTTCCTTGCTAGGCCGTGTACCTTATAAAGCAAGTATGCACTTCTCACTGCCAGTGTTGAGATACCATGGCGGAAGGTTACTCCTAATATAAATGCGCAATTTCTGGCTTCTTGGCTACTGCCCTGTGAGGGCACATCATTGTGCTATAAACTATATAGCAATCTCATAGTTAATGCGGATAGTTGTAGCTATGATATCGCACCTGTCTATGCAGGTTATTGCCCAAGAAGCTAGGTAGATACTGTAGAGCTAATGTGGATAAAAAAATAAAGCTCGTTGACCGCCATAATCCCTATCAGTATCACCATCATTCTGGCTTAGTCCTGCTGAGTTGATTTTTCTTTGACATATCTGATGACCAGAAGCTTCAAAATCTGTGGTGGGCCCTTTCTAGCTTCGTGGCCAATTCCTTACAAGAACGTATCGGTCATCTCACAGCCATCAGTAGAAATCCTTTCATTGTTCTCGTGAGTTCCCAGATAGCGTACTTACGGACCATAAAAATGCAGATTGGAGTCCCATGGTCCTGAAATCTTTTTATACATTAGGTGACCATATTTATGGAGGTAGAAAATGGGACACACCAGCGGGGGAGGGAGGGAGGGAGGGAGGGACAGAGAGAGAGAGAGAGAGTACAACAGACAAAACGGTTAGATTGCGAGAAAACTTTTTAATGCAAGACGGAACAATCCCACTCGCAGTTCAATTACGTGCATTCATTTCGGAGGTCCTGTGTCGGGTCCTTCATTGGTGTATTTTGCCAACGATTTATTTTTTTAGGGGCGGAGCCCCTTAGGCTCGTGCTGTCAGCATCTAATGTCGTCGTCGTAACCGTCGTCTCATACATTCACAGTACTAAAGCACTGGGACACTCATTTACGCCGTGCGCTAGAATGCTTCGTGCTTCAAAGGCGCGAGAACTTTTACAGCAAACCTATATACCTTTACCCCCCAGCGGTTTCATTTCCATTGGCAAAAATGCCAAGGCACCAAGCATACACTCATACACTGCATGCTTCGCCCCTCCCCAGGTTTCATGTCAGTGGAGATGGCCCGGGATTTTTTTTTATTCCACAAGGCTCGGTTGCAAAATTCTTCGCACTTCTACAGAAAGTTCGGGCACAACTACACACAATGTTGACAGCAGGTTAATGTCCACGTCTAGCTGCCAATGAAAAAAAATGTGCTTCACTAGAGCCCTGGTTCCAGGAAAACACAGGGAAATTCCGCGACGCGAGAAATCTCGGCACAGCGTATATCCTCTGTTGTCATCTTTTTAAAGATGCACCCATCTCACAGAAACCAAAATATCCGAAGAGTTCCAATCTTCTAGTTTCTTTTCAATGCTGTGCTTGACAATGGTCCACTGGTGAAATAATGCCCCCTCAAAGCCGTCTTCGGTAAGAAACTTCAAAGCGTTGTTTGGTAAGAATACATGTAAATCTTACTCTTTTGGTAAGTATTTTAAAGTACCTAAGGTTATATTTGTAAAATATACTTGTAGCGAGAAGGCACACCTTTGGTTTTATCAACTTGCTTGGTGCCAACTTTGAAACTATGCAGTCCTGCAAAAACAGGACAGGATTGTTTTGTGGGACAAAAAAACAGCACAGTAGGAGCGGACTTCAGAAACAGGACGATGAACTGTGTTCAACGTGTCACACTTCCATCAGCGCTGAGCATTTCGGCCTTCTGTGATGCTTTGTGATGGCTTCCAGCATGAAATTTGGTTGAAAAAACACCTTCTGTGTTTGCAATGCAGAGGCAGTAGTGCCTCATGCTGTGGAAGCCCTATTGATTTGACCACACAGAGTTCATGTTTCTAATGCACTTGAAGGGAAGATGGGAGCTTGGCATGCAGCATAGAGCTGAAAAGAGGAGTACAAAGGTGATCAGTGCGGCATTGTAAGCCTGGAGTAGCACTACACCATCTAGAAAAAGGCCAGGGCTTTGTGGCAATACAAGGGAAGATGGGCCACGCATGCGACTGCTTTTTCAAATAGTTTGTGGCAAAGCGAGCGAAAGCGTGGGAGTTGCCTTTTTCTTTTTCCCTCTGAGTATGTGCGCCAGTTTTGCAACTTTGGTGCTCCTGCAAAAGGGAAACGGTGAAGAAAATCGAGGATGGAACCTCTGAAGTGGAATGTGCTGTTCCAGTGAGGGCAGCGTGTACCATAGCAAATTCAGTGTACCAGAAAGCTTTAAATAATCATCTTGTCATTCTATCGGTGAACAGTGATCTTTTCAGTAATGTGCCATGTTTCCTTACTATTTTACATCCTTTTTATTTTAGGTATACAGAGCAAAAGGACATCAACCAGTCACTTGTAGAGCAGCTCGACAGACTGCAGCATCAGCTTCAGAGTCTTACATTGCAGAAGAATGCTTTAGAAGAAGATGTTTCGTTGTCTCCGGTAAGCTAGCCTGTCTGGTCTCTTTCAATACAAAATGACAATGCGCAACTATACATTGCTGACCTGCATGTCATGACTGTGCTCATGTTATTTTGATTAAGCTATAAGAAGTGAACATGTTGAGACTAGCCGTACCATTTCTTTTTGCTAGCACCTGCAATTGTGCTCTGGTATTTATATCTACCAGGTAATTAGTTAAAATGATTACATGGTGGTTAGCATGCACTTGTAACATGCAAGGCTTTCTTGCACAGCCTCAGTATCGTGTGAAAAAGCCAACCGAAGAGGCATGCCATGTGGTGAAGCTTGAAAGTTTCTATGTTGTGAGCAACAGAGCCAACTTTAATTGCTCTAACGGTGTAACCGCGCTGTGAGTTGAATTGAATAGAAAACAGTATTAGTGCAGTACGCAAAGTTTCGAATATTCGTACACCTCTATTTTTGATGCAAACTTGTTAGGCATGTTGTAGAGGGAATTATTTATTCAAAATCAATTTCATAATTGGTTTTTATTCACCTTTAATTTGTGGCTTGTGGGGTGGTTCTGATTACTAATACCTATTCAGAGCTCACTATTGTTTTAGCAAAGTGATGTTTTTTAGTTTCTGTGGAAACCAGAAAGTAGAGATGGTTTTTCACTTTCATTCAGTCCCAGTCCATCTCTCACAGAAACTTTTTACACGCTGGAATATTGTATAGCTACCAGGCGCGTAGCCAGGATTTTTGTTCGGGGGGGGCTAAGATTGTTCTCGTCCCCCCCCCCCCCGAACAAAAAAAGTGCGGTAGTTTGCAAGCACCCTTAAAGGCTATGAAGATAAAATACATGTTTGGTTCATTCAAAAGTCTGCCTTGTCCCGATATCAATGATACCAGTTTTATCGCAATCTTCAAAGGAATAATCAAAATATTAAATTAAACGTTTGAAGCAATGGCGAATCCCCGCCCACTTTCCGGCGGCGATTTCACTATGACAGTTCAGGATCTTGTTGGTACGATTGGCGCCCAACGACTTAAGTCACCGCCAAGGAACATGATTGCGCGATTGTAGACGGTCCATTGATCTTATCATTTGAATTCTAACGTGCAGTTAACACACTCATAACTACGCGTTAGTGCTAGCCTATATATATACCACTCCTGCCGATATCACTTCACTGCAGCGCTAAATTTAAAAAATTTTGACATTTGTTGCATTGCTTCGGTTTAAAAAACGCCTGTGATTGGAATGGAGCTGTACGAGTTACCAAAGGCTAGTTGCTATTCAATTGAACAAGGTTGTATTTTGTCTTTAAAAGGCTCTTTAAGGTTCTCTCATGATATTGGTGTTGATTATGATTGTATTTGTGCCAGCTGAAGTTGTAAACTGGGCGGAAATCCGCAGACCACGTGGTACAAATCTCTGCCCATGATACGGGACGTACATTGCACGCACAGGAACCTTGTGCAGGCATTGCATTAAACGGCCATAGTTTCATGCAATTACTTGCTTTATCTCAACGTGTGGAGTATGATAGGTGTGACAACCGCAATAAAATGACGTAGGCCGTAAGAATTAGATTTTTTTTTATTTAGTTGTCCTTGTCCAAAATGCAAAATAAAATGTTTTGCGTACGCCTGCACAGTAGCGGCCAGTGTCAGGCCAATGGAGCTCATTCTGTGCAGTATACATCGATTCTATGCACTTGCGTTATCTGTAGCGCAGATCTTATCTTTAAAAAATGAGAGGCTATGAATTATACATACAAGAAGCGTTATATCTCTAGCAATAATTTTAACAAATATCAACCCTAAACACACAGACATCATGCGCAATGACAGCGCTGTTAAGCACGAAAATTACATGAACATGGCAAGATTAGTCCACACCAAAGCGTAATAATTCAGCCATTGGTATTTGTTAAGTCATGCCAGTTTAAATTTGCGCTTCTGTTTTGAGTCTCAACACAGTCCATTTCGTAGCTTCTATAAGGTCTCCGGGCGGACATGAGAAGCTTGTGCTTTGTAACATAATGGATCTGGTTTACATTTCGGCACAGCCTAAATGTAGAGTCTGCTGTAATGAGCTTGGTGTTCTCAAATAGTTGCATTATTACCTGTCAAGTTTTCAATGCTTCGTGCATAAATGCCCTATAGTCTGCCTGAAGGCGTGTACTATCCAGTAACTTTTCTGGAGCAGTTACCCCATTTAGCTACCACTCCTAGATGAGGTAGAGCAAGTCACTGCAAAGTTCACCATTCGATGCTGTATCGAACTTTATATTTAGCAAGAAAAAATAGTAACGCAAAGACGACGATGCCTGACCGTACTCTTGCGGTTAGGCATGTTCTGTGCAATCTGAGCAAAATATTGCTGTTTTGAATTTTGTCGTGAGATCTGAGGAAAGAGTTATAATGCGGTCCTACCATTTTGGTTTCAAACTTTAATGAAAGGACATACTTTTTTAGCTGACGCGTGCACTGCCACTTTTCAGCCGAGTACAGACTGCCGGTTTTAAAGCTAAACGATAAAAAAATATCAGTGCATAAGCATGGGTGGCTCTGGAATGTATAGGGCGCACATGAGTTTTGTAGTTTTTGTTAGAGACGCGGGAAATGGAAATTATGTTGGGAATCTCCTTGGCCCACCAGAAAACGGAGGATTGGGCAGCTGTGCAGAGCCAGCATGACCTTCGGGCGTGGTGCGATGCGCGAAACAAGTCAGCATTTTGTTTTCCGGAGTGCACCAAGAAACCATGCGCATTGGCATGGCCCCGTATACAGAAAGATCAAAGACTACCATGCTTCAGCATGAAGCGGACAGTAATGAGATAGTTAAACTTGGTTGACAGCGAGCGTGATGTTGAAACTGAAGCATGGTTTCAGGCTATACGACAGGATAGATTGGCTAAAAGTTGCAAAGTTGTTTACCGTGATAATTCCTCGGTCATTTCGGTTACTTAGGAAATGCTGACGATTGCTCAAAATGTCCTTCATGCAACATTTTAGAATGTATAAGTAGCAGTTGTGGATTCAGGAATAAAGACAACAGCGCGCACCCGTATGTGTGTGTGCGGGGGGGGGGGGGGGGGGGGGGGGGGGTGAGGGGTGAGCGGAGGAGGAGGGCGGAGGTGTGCTGGTGCTCTTGAGGGGGCCTGCTGTCTGTAGCCCGTTTATTTAATTAGGAAATTATGTTGTCTTGCACGACCGATTGAGCCTTGAAAGAACGATACTCCTGCGTCCACAGAACTTCAAAGAAGGCCAGGAAGAGTTAAAGGAAAATTCTACCAGAAAGGCACGTTCGTTTCTTCGCCACCAGTACGAAGGTCCTTCACTTGCGCTGTGCACGTACGCTACTATGGGTTTAAAATTGGGTGTAGCAGTCGATGCACGCGTAGATAATAAACGCGGTAACAAAAGTCCCGATAACGCGCACACAATGCAACAGCGGCTACATCACATGGAGTTTCGTTCCAGTAAAAGCAAACTATTAAAACTGCAGCCAGAACAAATATATTTTTCACTCTTCATGTACTGATACTCACGCTGTCCCGATACACTCTGAGTAACCCTCTCCAACTTCCTGCATAATAAAATATTTAGGCGTTACAGGAGTTGAATTTACGTTTTCCCTCATTCAAAATCACCTATCCGCTCCACCGTGGCGCTTTTAACAACCAATTCAAACGCAAATACTGCATTCGGAATAAAACGAAATACACAATTTTAGCTCGCAGGCGCAAGGTACTGGGGCATCATATAAATATAAAGAAATTATTATTTAAATATCAGAGAATGCATAACTGATCTGCACAGCACAACTTAACGTACAATGCAACCTCCATCATCAAAAGACATCAGTGATCATGGAAGGATTAATCACTGGAAGGAAATGACTTACAATTCGAGGCCTCTTTTGGGTGTTGGCACTTGGAACATGAGCTTCTCAAAACCAGGGGCGCTTCTATCCTCGCGACATATTGCCGTTGTGTTTCAGGCCCTTAATATACACTGCTCTGGGCAGCCGCCGTCCAGAGAAAAAGCGGCCGTGGACGCAGTGGAGGGGCTTTAGTTGTGATCGAGGTAGAATATGGCCACCTGATCGTTGTTACTCTCGCGACGTCGTCTGCCTGTGGCAGGGCTGGTGACCGCGGTGCCTTCACATTTAGGATAAAGTCTGGGACTGGCTCGGGGAGCTGCAGCGCGCCTTTTTTGTCGAACCGCTGTTCTCCAGTTTCCTAGGTTAGGGGAGAATACCGCCGAACAAAGCTGCCTAATCGCAGGGGTGAAATTGATTGTCGCAGCATCGCCGTCTGAAGGGGACACTCAGTGCGCGCAGTCTGAGCCCACTCCAACAAAACCCTCCCGGGCTCGACAGAAACGTGAAAAAGGAAGAATGAAGGGCTGACGCGAGGAAGAGGGGCGTACCTTGCTGTGTGTCTCATTCGCAAAGGCCCTTTGCCCGCGCACGACATTCATCCAGCTAAACTGCATGTTTCATCCATTACGTAGCCCCATCGCATTCTTCAGTTACCTTGCACGTACGAGTCTTGAATGTGCACGTGCCCACGGCCGCTTGATCTCCCCTTTTCTAGGAGATGGAGCGGCCGTGGTCAGCCACCGCCGCGTGCACGTTGTTCTGCTTAACATACAAAGATCGTCTGTTCCCTTACGGGCCTGCATCGTACCAGTCTTCAACCATCAATGACCGGCGGTCCCTCTTTTTTTTTCGCCGCGAGTTAATTAGTGCGGACCACTCCTTGCTTCCCCGGCCGAGTCAATCTCCTCTGCTGAGAAGTACTCAGCCGGCCTATTATTCTCTGTGTTGCCACATGTCTCGCACAAAGGGACACAACGCATGCCTGTGTCGTCCCGTGCGCTGAGCTTACCTGAAGGCGCCGTGGCTTTCAGGGCTGCCCCCCTCCGCAATCATCCCTCAGCGGTTCGCACCCTTCAGGGGCTTCATTTTGTCACGGCCGGACTCGACTCCCTTTCCGCAGCGCGGAAAAAGAGTCGAGTCCGGCCGTGGTTTTGTGTAAACACCCTTGCGTAGGGAAGACATTGAGTCGTGAATGCTTCTACTAGTGGCACTTTCAAAGGATATGCAGCTTTGTTCGCAGGCGACGTACCAGGCATATATAGGCAGACCGGCGACGGCCGGAAAATTTTCGGGGGGGGCTGAAGCCCGGTCAGCCCCCCCCTGGCTACGCCACTGATAGCTACACTTGTGAGGGTAATTGGTGCTGTGTTGTGTCCACATAGAACTTACGTGACCTGTGATATGATCACAGCCTGCTCTCACCACTTTTTATGGTAATTTTTCACTCCAACGAGTAATTGGCGGTTGCGTGTTTCCCAGTCTCTTGCACCATATGGTTGGCAAAAAACACCAATTCGTGGCTTTACATGTCTGTACCATATGGGCATGATGGCTAGGCCTTGCAAAGTAAAGCCATCCACATGTACTTCAATGATCATAAAGCACTTTTGAGCTACTGTTTGTGACTAAATTGTTTTACTGGCACTTTCATTCTTCTCCACAAACATCTTCATAACAGCAATTCTTCGTTGCATTTGATGAGGCAATAAAGTACATGTGGATGGCTTTACTTTGCGAGGCCTAGCCATCATGCCCATGTGGTACAGACATGTAGAGCAGTGATGTTCCGTACTGGGGCGAAAAATTCCCATTTCTCGGTTCAGAAATTCCCTATTTTTAGCATATTTTCCCCGCAGGTTTCTCAGGAATTCCCTGCGAAATTCCCTGCGTTCTCTTTCTTCAACTGACAGATCTTTACGTGGATTCCTGTTCGGTTTTCGGCGTTGGCTAGACACCTAGGTCTACTTTACGTAGCCTTCCGGATGCAGATACCATTCAGAGAATGAAAGTTTCAATGTGAACTAAATTCCTCTACATCTGCCGCTCAACATCCTTTGACTATGCATTGCATTTCATGTTTTGTGCCAAACAGCATGCTTACTTTTCATGCTAAGGATCTAAGTACAAACTGCCCTTATGAAAATGAACAAGACATTATTGGGTAATCAGGTAATTTTAGCTCAGCGCCGGTACTCTGGTGCCACCTCTTGTTGGCTGCGAGCAAGCGGACTAAGGCGCACACGAAATACTTTTTTGTATATTGCACAGCCCTTCAGCTGCTGCCGCTTCACGCTTTACTAGCTCTTCCTCATGGAGTGTTCTTTCCTCTATGCTCACTCCTGTTTTATGAACTGTATTGGAAGCGGCCGTGGATGCTTGTGGCTTGCGTAAGCACAGCTGCGGATATTTGAACACAAATCCAACGAAGTGTTAAGGAAACTTCTTAAAAGAAAACAAAGTTATAAATGATCCAAAGTCCGGTTGCTGACATTATTTTTCTTTTTTACTCCACGAGTTCGAAAAATCCCTCCATATATTAAAGATTTTCTTTTTCCCTTTTGGCCAGAATTACAGACGAAAATTCTCCAAAAAAGGGGAAAATTCCCCGCACGGAACATCACTGATGTAGAGCCATGGGTTGGTCTTTTTTGCTTACCATATGGTGCAAGAGACTTTGAAACACGTGCTGTGACATGGTGCAAGAGACTTTGAAACACGTACTGTGATATGGCGCAAGAGACTTTGAAATATGAGTCTGTGAAACAAGTGCTGGGATAAACATGCATGACACTTAGAACAGCCACAACACAGCCTTTGCACTTTGACATAATTGGTAAGGTGGAGGCAGAAATGAGTCATGGTCATCCTATTCCAATGGTCGTTCTGGTTGTTCTGAGTGTCAAGTTTTATCTGTCTCTGATGAAAATTGAGTGGTCAAAAGGGCACGACCAAATGAGTGGCTTCCAAAAGAATTTTTTATAACTGGAATAGTGATGCGAAGGCAATTCCATCTGCGAAGCAAGTTGGTAACAAGAATGGTGCGCCTCCCTTGTGGCACAGGTGAAGCAGGAGGCTGTGAAGCTGTACGAGCGGTTGAGAGAACTAGGAGAGAAGAAAGCAGCCCTGGAGCAAGAACAGAAGCAGCATGGCACCCCAGCCCAGGAAAGGGAGCGCCTGCTGCTTCAGGTACACCACAGTTTCCCAAGTCATCCTTGCCCATTGCTCTTTGCAACGGCTTGCTGCAGGCACTGCTATAGAAGCTGAAATGCTTGCAAACCATGTGAAAATTTGGCTGTGGTTGACTCTTGTTACGAGGAATTCAGACGACGAACATCCTGGTATAACGGGCCCTATCCTTGCTTCCATTTTGTACAGAGGGTACAAAGTTGTGGCTTGTAAGTACAAAGTTGCCGAGCATTGCGAAATGTACCTGATAAGTGTGATGAACAAATGTTCCCCACCTGCCCCTCTGCCCCAAACAAAATCCTTACACTTCGTCTTTGCTAGTATGGTCCTGGCAGGAATAAATTCTTGCCATGGTTGTCAGATGCGTACTAAGACGTATGTGATGGCTGTAGATATTTAAACGTCAGCTTCGAACAAAATGGTCACATGCTTCAGCCTTTATACACACTTGCTACGAATTAATTTGTTAACAGCTGCTTTCACTCTCAGCATCAAGGGATAGCTCAGTTTTCTACAAAATTAGATTAAATTCTAACATGAGTTGTGAGCATTTTTCATGTTTGCACAAGGTTTGGGCTGGTGCATTTAAGTCATGCATAATGCTTTCACCCATCCAAAGCAGGCTAGCAAGTTTTTTCTGACTCATACATATGCAGCGATGATACTGCTGCCCAATTTGAGCTTGCTCTTTTTCTGCTCTGGAATTAGTAGATCGTTCAAGTTTAACTGATGGTTGCCATTTCCAACAGCAAGATTTATTGAAAACACTGTCTGGATGAGAAGCAATTTTAAGCGTACAGCATTCAGGGTAGACGTCTTAGGGGGACACTGTCGGGGGCTGCTGCAGGTGAAGGAGGACAACAGCGAGCTGCTGAGCATGGAGAGGCAGGCGAGCGAGGCCCGTGAGCGGCTGGGCTCCCTGCAGGAGGAGTTGGCTCAGCTCGACCAGGAGTTGGAGGAGCACAACGGAGAGCGGCGCGCCAAGTACCGGGAGCTACGCAAGCGCGAGGACACCATGGACACCTTCCTGGAGAGCTTCCACGGGGCTCGCCAGGATGAGCTCAGTCGCCAGGAAAAGCTGCAGGTTCGATGGCCGAATCACTCTTTCTGCTCCAACTAGGCACGACGTGCGCTGCGGCGCAGAAAAAAGTCTGTTCAATGACCGCCTCACCCGTTCATATAGGGTACCCAGATAGGCTGTGAAAAATGTAATAGTTTGCCAAAATCTTATGGGACCAGTATTTTGAGTGGAGCCCGTAATTCCATTGAACTGCAGGAGGTTTTTTAAACTGAAAAAGTAATAGAAAGACAAACAACACATTAGCTCATATCGCACTAACAATAACCGCCGCAAAAGTTCTGCGAATATGATCTCTTGATGTGCTTTACCTCTGTGCAAAAGTGTTTGCAATACATCATTACTTTTTGCCCGTGTACATTGTGGAGGGATTTTCGGAAATAATGGCACAAAGCTGAGCGCAACTGAATGCAATGGTTTTCAGCCATGTACCTGAGTCAATCCCCTGGAGGATTGTAAGAAGGGCAAGCCCTGTTAGTCTCAGAGTTAGAGAGCGGGGGAAAGCACGAATCAGGTGATGCAAGCTGTGCTGAAACAGCACTGGCTGTAAATTGGCACATACCTGTGACACCCTATCCTCAGCTGTAGGTAAGGGGCATTGCATTCAACAGGCAATATAGAAAGGAAGTGCCGTACATCAAGTGACTCACATGCCACAACCTTCACTGTGCCTTTGACATGCTCATCTTCACTCATTCACGGCTGGTTCGTTTTGTCCGTGTCAGGGATTTCTGGTAGTGTGTGTGTGTGTGTGTGTGTGTGTGTGTGCGCGCGTGTGCGTGCGTGCGTGCACAAGAGAGAGAAGTGGGCTTGCTGGGATGTGGGTGCCCAGAAAAATGGTACAGTGGGGGAAACCACTGGCCTAAGGTATACATTTTTGTGCACTTTAAATGTTGTTACTGTTCAGAGTGAAGCACTGCATATTTTTCTTTTAGTCCACATGGCAGTTGTGTGCTAGCAAAAGGGCTTGGTCAGCAAGTAAGCTTAGACTGCTCAAAGCCTTGTAGACGAAGATATCTAGCTGGAGTGGGGCTAGCTGCATTGGTGGCATCACAATGCCATTGTCCAAATGTTTTGATGCTCGTGTCCCCAATCTATACATTCGAGAAATCTTCAGTGAATCCTTTTTAGCAATGGTAACACCAGCACAAAAAAATGGTGCCTGTCTTGCAGACATGCTCATTATTGTAAAGCTTTTCATAAAAGGCATACCTGAGTGGAGTTGACATTGGTACCAGTGGTGTGCTATCAGCCCTGTCACTGCAGGTGGAAATTGTGCAACTTCTGGAGAGCTGCTCACGCTTCTTGCCGCATTTCACGGCTCTGCCAAGCCAAGATGAAATGGCTGTGCTCAAGGATGACCTGGTGTAAGTGTTTATAAACAAAAAAATTACTTGTATCACTTTTTCCTCCCCAGGACAGGTATATTTGAACTGAACCAAAATAATTCTTACCTAGTGGTTGCCAAGGCTTGCTGCACAGCTTTTAAAATTGGTGTGGTTGCCTTAAGGTGAAATTAACAAAACGCTTTACCCAAGAAATGTAGTGTGCAAAAGCACTGTTGTCCAATTGCTGAAGGTGTCTTCTCAAAAGTATCATTATCCTTTTCCCTTTGTGTCCTTTTCTTCTTCTCTTGTTTAGTATTACTCGGTGCATACTCGCACTTGCATAGCCAAGCAAAGAGGACATTGAGCGGAAACGTATTTTGCTACTCTGTAATTAGCATGCTCAAATTACTCATGCCGGCCTCAGTACATGTCTCAAACACACGTTTCCAAGTCGAAGGCCACTGCCTATTTGCGATGTCCACCTTTAGTCAAGCCAATTCGTCAAACTGTGATAGTGCTGGGGATACAAACTCGCCTTACATTATGAGGCCCCTGGTCCTTCATCTCACCCACACTGGGATTTGTGCAATTTTTTTTAGCTGTTACTTTCAGCTGTGTTTACAGGAGCTTCCCTCAGACAATTGGAGTCGATCCAAGACTTATTTGCCATTTTGTTTGCCATCTGTGTGTCTGGGACACCAGATATTTGACGTGATGAGTTAACAAGTGCTTTTACATTAAAAGAACGTACAGAAAAAAAAATGAATTATTGGCAAAGTCACACATGCAGTTATAAATGGGATTGCGCATCAAGGCACCTGCTTTCTTTGCTGGTTCAGATTCCCCTTTCAGCACCTGTCTGTTTTGTTTTTCCTTTGTCCCAAGTTATTGCTGGCTTTGTTGCCAGTTTCACAAGTGTCACATGTTTGTAGCTTTATTTGTTTAGTTTGTTTTTCCCCTACCCACGAAAAAAAGTTTCTTTGGCAAGTAAGCTAGCAAGGCCCTGTGAAGATCATTTCTAATCGGCGAGATATCTGAAAGTGTGACATTGTCACATTGCTTAGTGTGTACGTGGAAAGTTTCGGAGATTCATTTACCTTGGTTTTCAGTGCAAGAAGTTAGTGGGGTTTTCATGCGCAAAAAACTGACAGCCTTTATTTTTGACACATGGTCAGTACTATCATGAGTTAATATATGCTTGCCCTGCTAACCATGAGTTGCGCCCATATCGCTTGTCACCAAATTGGAGTGTCAAATAACCCCATGTGGAATTGTCATCAAATGTTGCCAACAGTTGGCTTTTGTTATACGTAACATGTGCACATTACACGTTCTTTTCTATTTTCATGCTTAATATTTTGTGGTATCCAACTTTGATAATAAGCCATGTTGCAAAAATTGTGTTGTTTCAGATTCAAGGAAGGTGAAGTAGAAAAGTCGAAAATGACATTATCGGCTCTCGGACTGGAGCAAAAGAAGCTGGCAGTGGATTTGCAGAAGGTACTTATTTTATTTATTTATTTGTTTCAATACTATCAATCTATCAAAGGGCTATATGTGCATAGAAGAGTGGGAAAAAGTTACACAATGTTTATTATGGCCGTCTCGAATGATGAAGCATCAGGGTCGCTGACAATGGACGCTGGACAGTGGTTCTAATCGGTGGCTGTCTTTGCCGATGACATGATGCCATGATCATTTTTACTTATGTTAACTGAGGCATGTTTCCTCACGTCCCATCTGCATTCTTCTCTGGTGTTCGCGTCTTTTTTGCGCTAGGAAACATGCCTTTAACCCAGTAGCAATTTGGACAACTTTCCGCACTAATTTTACAAATGTGCACACCAAGGAGCCACGTGAGGGAAAGAATGGAAAATAAGGTTACCTTGCTCAAAACCCCGCATTTTTAACTTGGATTTGGTTCAGCATTGTTTAAGAGTTTCCAACCACAGAACCACTGTGATACGTGAGAAAATGTCAAGCATTACTACTGTATCATTTATTTATCATGCACATTCTTAATGTCATTTCTAGGTATATGATGTCTTCAATAGCCTTACTTGCACACTTAAGCTGCTAATGGCTAGAAGCTGATTTGATCCCGCCAGTTTAGGCCACACATCTAAGCATTACCATTTTAATAACTGAAGTGACCAGAGCATGGCTAGAGCCTCAGTTCTCTGGCATTGACATTTCTGCCTGCTCCTTGAGTAAACTAGCATTAGTTTACACACAGGAGCCTCTCCTTCGCACTGTCCCTTGTCTGTTGAAGTACAGCTTAAGATACGAATTTGTTTTGCCGAATCTGGTAGTGACTTTGCATTCTCTCAAAATGAAGTTATTCTTAGAAAATTTTAGTCACCAGCACTGTGTGTTTGTGTGAAAGAGGGGTGAAAGGAAAGAACCCTCAGAACACTTTCGAAGCTGGACATCCTCTGACTTGTTGCTTGTTCACTGTTATGCTGACAGCTGCTACTGATGCTCAAAACAAAGTGACCACTGCCTTTTTGTTTCTGTAGTGATATATGCAGCAAATATTAATTACTCTCTTGGAAATATCTCCTAAAGTAAGAGTACAACTTGTAGCTTTTGTTAAGCAGCACTTTCCACAACATTTAAAATGTTGGTAGTTTATTATACTAGTGCAAACAACTCTAAAACCAAAAGCAAGGTATTTAAACTAATGTGGAAGTAATGTGGTTGTTTAAATAATAACCAAGTTTAAACAAAGATTGAAAATGTCTTTTCACTATAATGGAACTACCAAGGGAAAATTTTCCATTCAAATTATTAGCACCAGCTAGTTGCTGATGTGTCATGTTGCGGTATTTCCAGATAGAGCAGCTTGAAAGCAAGGTCCAGCAGGAGCTAGAAAGCCTGAGACAAAAGATAAAACACATGGAACAGGACATGGTTGTCTTCAGTGACCTAGACAAACTGAGAAGCTCATCAGAGCAGAAGAAGCAAGAGTTGATTGCAGAGAAAGAAGCCCTGCAGATAAAGAAAGGGCCCACTAGAAAGGTGAGGCCTCCCACTTTTCAGCACTCTTTGCCACCCACTTCTAATCTAAGCACCCCACCTCACTGAGCATCACAGATGTGAAGAGAAAAAAAAAAATAGTAAGAAAGCAGGGAACAATTAGAACTGAATGTTTCGGATCTTTGAGCATCGCTAGATACAACAGGGGCAGCCTAGAGGCAACTGCTACTTTAGAGCGGTACTGCTGCACACTATTCTCAGACGACTCTGTTGGCAAAGCTTTCAGCACAAATTTCCTCCTGCACTTGTTTTGACACCTAGGCTTGACGTCGCCCCTCTCCGCGTGCAGCTGATCCCCTATACCTGCCAATTGCACCAAACGGCCCTTCCGCTGCTGCCACTGGCACAGTCCCAGCTTTGCTCCTGTGGCTGCCTCGGGTGCAGGTGGTGGAGGAGCTACAGGCGCAGTACGATGAGGCACGGGCGGCGCTGAGCGAGGAGGAGGGCTACACGCGGCTGGTCAACCTGGAGCGCCGCTGGCAGCACCACGAGCAGAACAACTTTGCCGCCCAGGAGTTTGTGGAGGCCAAGCTGGCCGAGTACAACTACCACCCCATCCGGCACCAGGTGCACGCCCTGCTCGAGGCCTACAACCAGGCCCTGCAGGAGGGCCTCCTGCATGCAGCCCGGCAGGGCACCTCCTCCTACGCCTGAGGGAGCTCGGCAACACATACGTAGTACTAGTCCACGCTTGATCCGAGTTCCACTTCGGTTAGGCTGTCCACTCCATTTTAAATGCTTCACTCTCAACTATATGTAGTTAATTTATTTTGTTAGCGCATTGTGATTTGAAGTGGTGAGAGAGAGAGATGTTTCTCCCCTGGCTAGGCCTAGGCATGGCTGAGCCATGGAAGGGCAGCTTTGTGGGCCTGCCTGCTAGGAATTGAACTCAACTTTCCTTGTGTTTGTGTCAGTTAACTTTTTTAAGGGGCAATACAGTGACTGCAATCATGTGGTTGGCTTTTTTGCATTATACCATGCACAAGATTGTGAAAAAGCAATGGGTATAGTTTTTCCTTGTACCATTGGATCTGCGATTTTGTTTATGAACAGGGTTTCACATTCTCGGTTGAAATTCAGTGGTTGACAAAAGCACCCTGAATCAATTTCCGAGAACTCAGTTTTGACGAACTGAAAAGTGTCAGTATGCACAGATTCCGTCAGGCATGGCTCTACTCATTGATTTGGACTCGGCAGCAATTTATCCAATAATGCCTCTATGTCCTTTCACACCAATTTTCTCAGCATTGCTCTTTTTGAGCACTTAAAATTTAGAGCTACAGAAAAAAAAAGAGGAAGCTAGGGGCACTTGTTAGGAAAAAAGTTTCAAAAGATGCAGTTATAAGACTATTTGAGGCACAGGTAAAATTCCAAGTTTATTAGGTGAAAGCTTGTTAACTTTTGCTAAGTTTTTCTCATTCTGTTTAGCATGTTTGCTGGCTCTGAGGAATAAAATGTTATTTATCACACTCACGTCATTGTTGCAAGCCTGATTAACAAGTTTATGGGATCTTTGCACTTCCTCAATATGGTTTACCACTAAGCCATGGCAGCAATTGTACACAGCTAAAGGAAAGTGAGCCAGAAGCCACAACACAACGGGAAGCTAAGCTTTCACTTGACTGAATATTTACCAGGAAATACTTATTACAGGTAAATACATAATCAATATGCCAAATTTTCAAAATAAGTACCAAAAGGCACAACCATTCTATAACAGTTATAGGAACAATAACTATTTTCAACACCATTTGACATGCAACGCCATTATTTGTGGACTGAAGTTGAACTTAGTGAGAAGAAGTACAAGGAAATTGTTAAAACCTTGTTGTGCCAGAATAAAGCACAGCAGGGGGCAGCACCAGAGGAAAATATGGCCAGAAAGTCACCATTTTAATAGTTCCTTTATTGTATAATGCAGATAGATTTTGACATAATTGAGTTATATCCATTCCCCAGTCGCCAACTTGCACATTACCAGGTCAGCTGAGCACCTTCAACCACAACTTCTTGAACGAGCTGGGCATATCTGGGAGTATTGCTCCGCAAAATAGCTTGTGTAAATAATACAACACATTAGCAGAGTTATCTGTGCTTGAAACATACACCTGCGTGCATCACGAAACGTCAGTGTAAAAGTGTGCAGCTGCAAAAAGCATCTGGCTGTATATTCTGCGCTAACAGAAGCAAAAGCGAATGATGGTGTGGTCCCAGCTGTGTAGGAATGCTATCACTTGTCCTTGAGAAACATTCTGTACAACCGTTCATCCTCTGGTGCGCTGAACTTGGGGACAAAGTTGATTTTTAAAACAGATGAAAATCCTTCAGACAGGCTTGGCTCCTTGAACTTGGACCTGAAAAAAATGATGCCAGGAATTTTGAAAATGTCACAGTATTTTAGGGTAATTGCAACTTTTTACAGATCCAGACAGTCAGGCAATCAATTAAATTTGTTGCTGGCCAGCAATATGTGCACGCCTCAAAGGTCAATGCAAACCAAAGCTTGACAAGCCTAAGAACTTTGCACATCATGCTCCTGCTTGCAGCAAACCGTATGTTATTTGTGCAGGTCTAAGTCTACTGCACAGATACTCTGGGCGCTGCAAACTGGCAGCCACGAACAGAAAAGCCTCATTGATACGCCTTTCCGTGGATCATGAAAAAGAATGCATGATAGAGGAAAACGTATTTCCCAAGGATACAGAGGCCTGCAATACCTAACTGCTGGGCAAAGCAAATAAATGAGAACTCGATTAGCATGTTGCACACCACCCTAGAAAGAAATTCTGAAATCAGTCTGAGCCTTTCAAGGATTATATGTCATTTCAACCACCACAGAGGCGTGCGGAACACTACACCAGTGTAGCACTTATTTGAATGCACAGTGGCTATTGTTTTCAAAGCAGCCGAATGCAAGGAAGAGATTTTTATCACCTGCTTTTTTAGAATCCGGTTGTTATTTGGATATTTCTCTTTCTACTTAACTGCACTTTACCCTGAAACTTATTGTATTAATCGTATAGTAGGCACAGTGAAGATTTGCCATTAGCTGCTGCAATAATGGCCTGATCAAGATAGTGCTGCAGACGTCTTTTCTGCTGAAACTTTGTCAATAATCGTATAGTAGGCACAGTGAAGATTTGCCATCAGCTGCTGCAATAATGGCCTGATCAAGATAGTGCTGCAGACGTCTTTTCTGCTGAAACTTTGTCAATAAGAAAATACGGTTATAACAGTGAAAGGCTGCCTCCTCCCCTTTTTCTTCACATCAACGTATCTGCCTGCTTTACTGAGCTCACAATAAAATGTTTTCTTCAGAAATAGATGGCAAATTATTCTGCTAAAAAAGAAAAGAATAAAAAAATAACTACATAGGCTTGATAACTATACTCACCTGTGGCTGTACAGAACCATATCAGTTACAGAAACATGGGGCTGTCCTTTTAGTTTAATCTCTCGGAACTGGAATTGCAAATTGCAAATGTCAGTCACCACAGGCACACAGGTTAAAAAAAAAAAGGCCAAAGAAAGCAATGAGACATACCTGATTATTGTGCTTAGCCCTCTCTATAGGGCAGTCCAGAACAAAGCATCTGCACTCACAGCCGTGTTTCTTTGCAACTTCAACAAACCTGCACAAATATTCACACAACATGCACTGCACTCATCCCTCCTTTAGTGTAAGTGTTCTTTTTAATACTAAATAACGGCTGTTAACTCAAAATTCAGTTACTGATCATTTCAAAACATAATTATTTTATCAACAGAGTGAGATGCACGTCTGGCGCCAGTGAAAAAAAAAAAAAATTGTCTTCACGCATGTCACAGAAGTCTCTCCACCATAACTTGATCCCACACACTGTACCCTCAGTGATCAAATATAGCGCAGCAGAAACACACGGGATGGAAAGAATACACACGGACAGCTTTACTTATGCACCCTCAGAGTTGGCATAGCGGGTAAGGTCACAAAGCAATAAGCACAGCTCAGGAATAATGCTGCTGCGCAAGCTTGTTCCAAATTTGTATCTTGCCTGCCTGCATGCCTGCCTCTGAGGAAAAAGTTGGGAAGAACTTTTCCTCGGATAAAGTGTTATCCAGGTATTTTTGTGACTCCTCGATGATGTGAGGAGCAAATTTAGGAGCAGAATGGAGAGGGGGAGTGCGCATGTGTGCATGCTTGAGTGTTTACGAATGCATGCATCATCACTTTCAGTGTCTTACCAATTCCTACGAAAAAAAAAAAGTAAATGTACATTTCGCGCACTATGCAATGAGGCAGGCTGTGGGTCAGAATGGATGCTGGTTTGGTGGCGATTAAATGCACAATACGCCATAAGAATGCAGTGTTCATCATCGTCATTATCATCATCAGCCTGCTTAAGTCCACTGCAGGACAAAGGCCTCTCCCATTGACCTCCAACCGATGAAGTGTTATCGGTACGCAATACAAGCACGTATAAGTGACAGTGTAGTGAATATGTCCAACCCTGGCTTTTTCACTGCACTCTGCAATTCAACTCAGACTTTTTTTTATTATATTTCGTTATATGGTGGATTTCAGAAGCCTTAGTTTATTTGTAAAATTTACAGAGTGAACACCAGGTGCCCCATCAGGACCAGCTCATGAACTGCCACAACAAGGTCATGTTGGTTCGCAATGTGGTTTTATGCTACCCCGGCCATTGAAATTTCGATTGTCAACTGGTTTACTGTTACTAATGCACTAGTGGCCTGGTAAATTCCACCCTGCTAATTTGTGTAATTGTGCTACAGCGTACATCACCAAATCAGAAAGGAGGATAGTAAGTATGGCACTTTTGGCGGCCGCCGCTTTTCTGATGGAGGCAAAACGGGAAAACACCCGTGTGTTCGAGATTTTGGCGCACGTCCCCAGGTGGTCAAAATTAATCTGTGGCCCTCCACTACGGCGCGACTTTTCGCCTGTGTAGCGTCGGTGTGTTAAACCCCATAATCAATCAAGAATGACACTTTTGAACATACTTTTCTCGTGGGAAAAATTGATAAAAAACTCAGACCACGACTTGCATGTTCCAGGCTAATTAAGTAATTTGGAAATGTTTCTAACTCACTTCAGTCTCCAATAAATGCAATAGAAAATAGATCCACATTCAGACAGTAAAACAAAAACTGTGAGGCCACGAAGGGCTCAGCACCGCTAATTACAAATTACAAGTATACAAATACTGCAGCTACACTGGAACTTTTCACGATGCAAAATTGAGCCCCTACATACTTTGTACCATGCCCCACTTATCTCACTCACAAGTTGTAAGTGGACGCAGTAAATCACATCAGAAAATATTATTAGTGTTGTGACTGAATCAACACTGACCATCATCTAACTCAAACCAACAGAATTATTTGCCCACTGCACCAGGTCCCTGCCCCTCTTTCCTCTCCACACTAGTAAGATCATGCAGTTGAGGGTAATTCACTAAATTACATTTACTCATTCTTTCAATCACTAACTTGGCTAGTAAGGGTCTGTGCTTGCCAAGAAAGGTACTTGTTAAATGTGTGTGTGTGTTCAAAGACACAACAATAACAATAATGCATGTAGTGTTGTTCCTGCCTGCCTTTACATAAGCTGTTTTCTGTTGTGTGCTTATTCAAGGTGCTGCTCAAAGAGCAGGACCATGCAAGAATGTGTACCAGGCCCGCTGAAACTTTCACCGGATATTGGTTTCATACAACTCGTATAGTTTTGTACAACTGCAGCTTTACCTTTTCCGGCTTTCAGGGTCTGGATTTGTGTTGTCAATGACTGCGCTCTGGCCCCGCTTCAGCGCTCTTTCACATTCTTCAACACACTTTTGCCACGACCCCAAGGTGTCCTAGGAGCAAGCATCAAACACATAAATTTGTGGGCGAACGCCCACAGGTATTGCTAAACAATAACCTACTTTGTGCTTACCAACTGTGACTTACACGGTTAATGTGGGCATACTGCTTTGAGACAAGGTACTGTTTCGCAAAGTGACTCTTGCCAGCTGTTGGAAGGAACACATACACAGGTATCACACACATGAAGCAGCACAGCATGCACAAAACAGCTCAGACAGTGCCACCATAGGCCTGTGGCTGAAGTGAGTGAAATAGGAAGGAAAAAAAAAATGGAAAAGGCAGTATAATCACAGTATATCTTTTTATTTTTACTGCAGGCAGCAACAGTTTAACAACTGTTGCTTTCTCACTCGCATTTACCATGTTAAAGCTTCAAGCAAAAAGGACCTGTGAGCAGCCCTACTTGTATCACTAACACACATGAAGATAAGGGGCGAAAAAAAATGTGGCCCGATACATCAACAACATTTTTCATGCTTTTTTTTTCTTACTCTGTGAGCAACAAAATATTAGGCCATGCAGGAAGGAAGAATAAAAGAGGTACTTGCACGCAGGGTATCCAGCAAGCACGACGACCTTAAAATGCAAAACAGAAATTATTAGAGCATGGGCAGGGCGCTGTGTGCCAGGATACACGAAGGCACTGCAACCCACCTCAGTGTGGTTTGATGGCAAATCATCGGCATTAAGAAATTTACTGCCATTTGGTGCTGTTGCACCAGCTACAATTTCTGCCAGTGGCAGATCCGGCACTTGGCGCTAGGGAAGAAGAAAAAGACACCAAGGACAACATAACGTCACTAAAACGGTCAGTACTGGCACCAGGCCAAGCAGCATTAAAAGGGCACACCAAGGAACCAACATGCTGGACAGGCTCTGAAATGCGAAGGCGCACTTGGGGCTTTTTTTTACCTGAACTGGTGCAGATTAGTGCAGTATCATGCAGATCAGTGCATAGTGCTACTGAAGATATCAGTTAGTAAAAAAAATGAACGTATGCTGCACTGCTTGCACCAGTGCAGCCAGTTCAGGTAAAAAACGCCCGTACCGTTAACAATATTAGAAGACTTTAAGGAGTAAAGTTGTGAAAAAGTTGGCTGAAATCGATAGAGTGCTGTGCCTCATTTACAATGGAGTGGAGATGCTTCCAACCTGCAGAAGTGCCTACAGGTGTGTGTCAGAGGGGTGCACCAGAAGTTGGTGCAAGCAAAAGCACTAGTGGCACACTTGAAGCAAAACAAACATGTGATGCCGAATGGTGGGTCTGCCATAAGCTACCCCAAGTCCACGCTAGCCTTTCCATCTAGCAATAAACCCTGTTGCAGGTTTATAAAGAGGCAAGGTACCCGATGTCCAAACATGCTGCCTGGGAGCACACTCTTCCTCACATTGCACCAAGCAATGCTGATGCTTGCATCAACGTCCAGAGGCACTTCAGTGTGCAGTGATTATAATCAGCACAATCATTACACTGCACTTGGCAGCAATGGTGTGTTGAACAGTAAAGAAATGAGAAAACTGTGCAGCCACCATCACCTATTTTCAGTCCTACAACTTGAGACATCACAAAATCGTGAAAGAGGATAAGCAGATCTCATTTAAAGGTCTGTAAATGTTACCTGCTTGATTCATGACTGCGGTGGCTGTTTCTCTCCAAAGTGCCTGTATTAAATTTTGCCACATGTTTAGAAACTGCAGGTGGTCTAAATTAATTCCTAGCCCTCCACACACCACACCCTTCATAGGCCAGTACCTTCTCGGTCCAGTGTCCTTTTTGTACACGGTGTTAGACCTAGCCCGGTTTGCGGGGGTGGCTACTTGGCCAGCAACATGGTCATGTGCATGCTAGCTCCCTTGTGAGTTGTGTGTGTGTGGCGCACCATCTTTGCCGTACCACGAGACTCGCAAATGAGGATGCCAGAGGGGGGATCCTCATTGGTCCGCCGCCAGCACCTTCTCTCACAAAACAAGTCCCCCTTTCCACTGAGCCGACTTGTGCAAGGACTCTGCTTGGAGATCGTCAGTCACCAGGGGTACTTTGTCACGATGACAGATATCCGTGTCTGAGCCCACACAGCTTGGCGGTTGAGTGGAGCATTCTATCCCTGCTGCGAACGACTGTTGTACTCTTGTGTTGGACGTTACCTGTACCTCCCTGGCAATCAAGCCACTCTTTGGTACCGAATCGTTAGGGTCCGTCAACCGTGCATGAATACTCAAACTCATGCTTGAGTATTTGGACACCCCTACGCGGCTTGGATGTCTTGACAGTTATTGCTCTAGCACAGCTAGTAGGGGTCGTTTCCCTGAGATCCCAGAGCTAGCCCACAAGCTACATCATGCAACATCCCAACTTAATTTTTCCCTACACACTTTCCACTAGAGTGGGACCTGCCTTACTCAAGATTTGCAATGCCGAAGCTGATATCCTAAAGAACACAAGGGAAATAAGATACGAAAGCGCTGCTTTAGATTTTAATTTCCGTGTCTTCTTGCTGAAAGAGCTTTGAGAAAGCTGAAAATGGTCCAATCTTTTTACAAAATAATTTGTCTTCAGAGTGTCCTTTCACAACAGTGCAGCTCTGAGAAAGGTGTGCGCCTTCTGTTTGTAGATGTATACCAGTATGTAGATGTATGCTATTTTTTCCCTTTTCAAGGCCTTTTTTCATCTTAAGTATTTTCCTCTATGTTAACAACAACAATAATAGTCTGTATAAAAATTTTAGTTTACCCTCCCCAAAACAAAAACCTGCAGGCTGGCTCACAGGCTGCACTCACGGGGTCAAAAGCTGGAAGCTCGAACTTGGCTGCAGGACGTTTCAAGAAGTACTCTTCTGGCGTAAAAAATTTAATTCCAATGTTGAGAGCAAACTGAAACAAAACAGAAGGGCAGTGTAGAATTCTTTACTGTGCATAGTAGTAGTTGTGACCAAGAAAGAAGTCACAAAATGATAAAGATGCAAAATTTTTGTCCTTGCAAATATCAAACGTAACAATAATAACTAACAATTTGCAGCTAACTGTAAAATATTTAACTAGATAAATATTTCTTTGATTGGCCATCCTTAAAATTTTTCTTGCTATGGCATCGGAAACCATTACTTTTAAACACAATATCCTTATCACATTTTTTGCACACTTCAGATTTTGACTTTTTTTTTTTTTGCGTGTACCATCTTTAAGGCAAGCAAGCATGCACGTGAAATTTTGTTTGAAACCAGAATGAGAATATCACAAGCCACTATTCAACAAACTTCTCATTTTAACAGACCTTTAAGGCCAAATATTAAGTGGTGGCATATTTTGCAGATGCACCTACTTTGGGGATTTCGATACTCCAGTGTTGAAACTGTCAATTTCTACTACGATTAAATAAATCTCCATGCTTTCATAACTAGAGATTAGGAGTGAGCGACATGATTTCCCATCACACGGACACAACTGCACAAAACTGCATGAAAGCAAAGTAGTCATTAAAAATTGTCTTACGATCTCCAATGATACCATTACAGGATACGGCAAACATCTCTCAGAACTTCCATTTTATGGTGGCACTTTGTGAACACGTATGTCCCAATCAGTCCCTCACATCACCAATATGGATAAAGTAGCTGTGGGGAATAGCTATGCCAACAGCTCGCCAACCCTCCGACAGAACCACCGTTTAGTCGGCCGGCTGCCGGCGGGTCGTCGCAATTCGTTCGCTCAGTTGGAACTAAGCCACGACACATTTGTGAATGGAAGAATGTGCCTTTAGTTTGTTGGTTTGTAGACTGTATCAAGCTCTAAGTCCAAGACGCTCCTCCACACAAGCGCACACACTACTGGTACACTAGTAGAAAAATCTAAGGCCAATTGAAGGCGGGAGAAAATTCAGCGAAGTTAATATAGGTACTAAGGAATCAAAATCAACCGAACTTTTATTGCACAGCGTAAAACCAAAGTGCAGGAAGCACTTTTTGCGCTGGGTAAACTAGTACAGCAGTCAGCAGCACGACCACACATCTGCGAACGCTTTGCTGCCTAAGGAATGCAGTCGCTAGAGGTGAGATATTTGTGGGAATTTGGGGGATGTTTACTGCATGAGAGTTATTCAAGAAATAGTTATCTAAGCAGCTTAAAATGCTACAACTAAATAAGGATGTAAACAGGCTATACAATATACACTTAATATTTCCATTACTGACAGTGCTGGCTTATGGCCCAATGGTCAGGAATTTGAAAATTCGAATCCCCGAAAGCGCATGGTTTTTCTTTTTAAGTTTATTTATTTTAAGGCAATGTTTTCTATACTGAATTCACCATTTCTGCGCTGTCACGTTCATTGCTCCACGAGTGAGTTCGCAGAACGCGTGAAGACTGACACTGACGCGCGGGCGAGTTCTCGTCGGCGTGCTGTTGCCATAAGCACCGACTGCTTGCGAGCACAGTCCCAAATCAGCCGACCCTTGGCCTGGTGCGAACACACCTCTTATGATACAGGCACGAGCCAGGCAAGCTCCAAAGGTGGGCGGGAAAAGCGCATCGCATTTAAACGTCTCCAGTGGTACAGAGGGCGTTCATCCACAGCGTACGCCTCGGCTAGTGATTGTCACAATACCAAGCCATGCTGGCAGGCTTACTGACGCATTTTACATCCGACAGCTTGGCAGAAGCGCGGTATGCCGATTACTGAGATATTGAGAATGCCCAGCCAATGATAACATCAGATGCCAAGCATGTTGCTTCACAGAACCGAAACTGGTTTGAATTCTAATCTTTGACATCATACAATCACAGTGGCACGTCGTACGGACGTCACTGCTTTAGTTGGTGTGGCTGCCGCAGACTGCGCATGGTAGTTTTTCCACTTTCAAGCTTTTATAAAATAAATATTGCCTTCTCGACCAGATAAATGATAAAAAGTGTGTGTATTTGAGCCAGTCTACGCAATGTAAGCGAAAGGAGAATGTGACAAATTCACTTCAGTGTCCCTTTAATGCGTGAGGATGCTTCGTGGGCAGGCAAAAGTCATGCAGTAGAAGGATATGATATTGCATACTGTAACCACAATTTTTTCACACACACAAAAGTTGCTGATGTGCTCATTTTAGGTAAGTTTTATAGGCATTTGGATTTTCACACTGCGAATCGGGACTGTTGCGTGCATAAACGGGGGCATATGTGCCTCGCGGTAAAGACAACTTTTTACGTCGCTCACAGGGCTGGGCAGGTGGCAAGCACAATTCTTCACTCATGAATGCAGGGTCAAGTGACCCCACGAATCATTTCACAGAACCCTCTTCCTTTAGAAGCAGTGCACCAGGAGGACACGATGCATGCACCTTAACACGGAGGACAGAAGAACTGAGAGCCAGGTGGCCCGTAAAACCTAGTGATGCTAATTAGAAGCAAAATCCATTAAGAGCAAACGGCTCAGTAACTAAGAGGCTATTTTTCAGTAGTCGAGGTATTGACCACTACTTACCAGTCGATCTGAGCAGGAAAAATCCTTTTTGCGTTTTGGCTCCCAGTTTGCTGGCCTCCCCGCAGCATCTGAATAAATAAACATAATAAAGCATTGTACTTTATAACCGACTACACTGGGCTTTATGACGGCAGCCTAAGCTACACAGTTGAACCTGTTTAAATCAAATTCAGCTATTTCAAATTACTGCTTACATCAAACAGTGTGAACATCCTAACAGATTTTCTGGTAAATGTTACATATTTTGTATATCAAAGAACTCTTTCCTTTCCCTTCAAATTCAATATAGCCAGCTCCGACAGTACCCCATTATATCTCCATCTAATATGTACGCTTTTCTAGCTGCACAAGATTTTTACAGGAGTAGGCTGCACACACACATAGATGTTATTTTTTTCAGTGTGCTTAGCATACCACCCTCTAGATACAATAATGATGAACAAAGACTGGGTTCAAGGCTAAAATGGGGGCTAGTTGGTTCTGCATCTTCTTGAACCGCGCTGTTTTAAAACAGGAAAGGGAAAGAGCACACAGAGCACTTCGCGCTTCGTCTCGTCCTGTGTGCTCTTTCCTTGTCCTGTTTTAAAACAGTGCGGTTCAAGAAGGAAAAGACTGGGTTAATTTAAAGAATCCTGGTAACTGGGGCCAATGCAAAGACTGAAACTTGCCTAAAATGCATAACAGTGCCACTGCCAAAGAAAAAAAATCTATCTGCTTTGGACTAAAAAACACTTGGAATTTTCAGCCTTCCAAGTGCAGCAAAGAAAAATTAAACGCTTTCAGAGGCACTGCACACAATAGCACTATGCAAGGTAAGTGCACAATACTGTGCACATACTATATACCGCTCATTGAGAGTGCCAGACTCAGTATACGCTACCTGGGATAGAATATATTTTGCCGACTTCTTGCTCTTTTACTACTTGCTAGAACACTGCCAAGCAATGCCAAGATGGGTGTATTGGTGCCTTTCTTGCTTCCCTTTTTTTTTTTTTGATAAAGCTAAAAAGATTTGGCTTATTTAATAAAAACGTACGAAGGCATGCAGGTAGTAAAAATTACACCTAGTAAAGCCTACACGAGGGGAACCTAAAGTGATGCACTCTCATGCCCAAACCAACAATCGTTGTGTACACCTCATTTTTTTTATTATTACTGAAGTTTTGCTATCCATCATAAGGAACTTCATTTTTTTGTTGCTACACTCTCGCTGCAAGAAATTGATTTGCAAACATCATTGTAGCATAGAATTAGTTGTTTTTCAAAGTTGGAATCAGAGAGGCCGAACTTATACTAGACAGAGCTGGAGGACGACACAGCCGAAACAATCTTTCAATGTCAACTTAATTTATTTTCGCCTACAATGCCGTCGCTTGACCACCCCGTGTAGTGAGAGAGAATGGGAAAAAGGGGGCGGAGGTGACGGAAGGCCCTTAGAGGAAAGGGGAAACAGACGTGGGAGTACTTCGGTTGTCGAGGTGTTTTTGAAAGATACTCAAAAAAAAAAAAAAAAAGCGCTTCGTTAACTTTTTACTTCGTACTTGTGGTCGGAGACGGGGACCAATTTGAGCCATTGCCGAAGCGACGTTTGTCCGTGGGCTCTCAGAGTCGGTCTCCCGCCCCAACCCTCAGCCACCCCCATCCCCGGAATGAGACAAGATATTTCCCAAGGGAATAGAAACTGAAATGAACGCTTCACTGTTTTCCCCCTCCTCCACCTCCCCCCTGTCCTCACAAAGGCGGATTTTGCCATCTCGACCGGAAAACACTGCTTTCACAATCCCAGCCTTCCACAGCAATTACGTCGCCGATCCCAGGAACCCCTCCCTTCGTTTGCTTTGAGGCGTAGGCCGAACGAAGCTCGCCCAAGTATTCCTTGCACACAACCTTCAGGAACAGATGTAGCTACTGTTTTCGTTTCGGCCACAGCCCTCGAAAGGAAGTCGCGAGGCTTTCTAAGAACATTTCTTCGTGCAGTGGCAGTGTGGTCAGATGTCTGCCAGCCAAGATGCTGGCTGGTGTGAGGGCAGCCGGGGGCCATCATTGTTGGGGTCGTCGTATGTGTGGAGGGGCATGAAATTTATTACTTCCTTGGCCTCGTTCGAGCACTGTTGACAGCTCTATCTATGAAGCCTCCAGACCAGGGGTCCCAAACACGCGGTCCCAAATACGGCCAGGGGTCTCGCACAATGGTCGCAAGCAACTGCGATTTGTGAATCGAACACTCTAGAGTGCACTTAGAACTGGACGAGCGCGAGGCCGCCGAGAGACTCCCCACGGCGTTTTATGACCCTGCAAACGGGGCTGCAGGTCGCTAATGAGAAAGAGACGCCCTGACCGGAGTTTTCCAGGCTTCCGCGAAAGTGCAGAGGTTTCAGTACGTTGTGCGGCGTTTGTGGGTGTTTGCTTTCCTGTTCGCCTTTGTTTTCCTGTTCACTGCACTCCAGATGTGGCGAAAATGGTGCAGCCGTGCATCGGACTAGGTTCTGGCGCGTCAACATGCATCCACGTGCGCTTAGGCGCATGTCGCAGGGTATGGGTGCGAGCGATGTCGCGCTGCTGAGGAAAATACTGCAGCTTAGAAACTTCGAGCCATTAGTGGACCGCGTGGAACACCATGCACACGTGCACGCCTAAACATTTCTAGTCCAGATTTTTTTCACCCATGCAAAGGGAGTGAGCTGGCATAGATGAAGTAGACTAAGGTTCTGTGGAGGAAAGGCCGAAAAAGTGAAACGCACAAACTGTACAACGGTCGTTAATGAGTGTTGCTATTGGACAATTTTTTTTTATAGAAATAAAGTAACTGTAACGATATTTATCGTTACAGTTACTCCACAAAAAAGTAACAGTGTTACAGTTACAAGTTAATGAAAAAAGTAACTAGTTACCGGTAACGCGTTACTAGTAACTAGTTACTGCCCAAGACTGCTTTGTACCAGGCAGCTTCAACTCAACCAGATGAGCACAGTATTCCTACCTCCAACGTAAAAAGAATCGTCCAAGTTTATGGGGACTCCTCCGTTCCCACGGGCAACGAGGTGCTGCCATATTCCTGGTGCTGGCTTGCGGTAGAACCCATGCCCCATGGACACATAAACCTGTGCTCGTACAGCCAACCTTTTCAGGATGTGCTCCACTTTCTCTTTGAAGGCAACTTCATGACTGTGGCCCTTTGCAAGCCCCCTCTGATTGGTTATGATGACAACCTTGTAGCCGTCTTCTACGAGGCTGCGCAAGCACGTTTCCACCTGTGGCAACAGAATTCTGAAAAACAGGTTGTTCCAGTAGATTTAGAAAAGGACCACAAATGAGCTGTGATGGCACAAAGTTTTGCTTTGGTTCTAAGTGCACCCTTTTTACGTATAAGAAAGGCCAGATGTTGACTGACAATTCATGAAAGCATCAGTGTGTTTTAACAGCAGAGCTGATTAAACCTGAGCTTGGTCTGGTGGCGTTGATATGATTGGAACCGTTGAAAACACAATTGGACCCATTGGAAATGCAGTTGGTTCCAATTGTTCCAATAGGTCCATTTGTGTTTTCGATGGTTCCAAATTGGACTTCCAATGGCTTTTTTTTTTTTGGCTGGGAGAGAGAGAGAGACAGAAGGCTCTTTATTAGAAAAGAAGGCCGAGATGTTTGCCGGAATTGCGACACCGACATGCTACTCGGCGGGGGAAGGGGGGAGGGGGAAAGAAAAGGCCCCATAGATTACAGGGCAGAAGAAAGAGGAAGAGAAGAAATAAAAGGAGACAGAAAAATAACAAGAAAATGATACTCAGTTTGTGAGTAGTAAGATTACAAAGTCTGTCTTCTAAACTCTAAATCACTGCAGTGACGCCAATCTCGTCCAGATAGTCGAACAACGCCTCCAGTACTTTTTGGCTGGGAAATGCTGTACATCGCTATTGAAATCACATTCATGGCAATAGCAGATTTATTCCCATATTAAATGTAACTATTTCAGAAGGCTCCCTTTCCTATCTTCTCTATCATAAACAAGACATTTTTTTATTGCCCAGTTTTCATTCATTTGAACTTTTTTAGCATCCCACTATAACTGGAATTAATGAGCCATTAAACTGTTTTCATTTCTCTATGAGCCCACATTAATGTGAAGCATAAAAATAACCATGCAAACAAACAAATAAGGAAAGCTTGCCTCCAGTCGTGAGAGTTGACAGGAAATACCTTCCCAGACTTGGTTGTGATCAGAGTCCCATCAAGATCAAATGCTGCAATCTAGACAGGTGAGAAATGGAGCAATAAATGTCACTATGCATCTAAAGGAGTGGGAAAAAAAACTGAACATCAAACATTTAACTAAAGAAAAAACGTCTGAACATTACCTATCTACATTAATATAAATACCACATACTGTGCTCGGCAAACTTAGTGTCACTAAATAAGCTACTAAATAAGTGACGCTAGGCGAACTGATGCTTCGATACGTAGGATGCATATTGTCCATGAGGTGGTTTTGCCGTTCAAGTGCTGGTGCACTAAGGCAAGGATAAACCAACACTGGTAAACTGGATAGTTAGGTCTGTAAGCATGATGTCAGCAGCGGTGTTTCGCGAATACCACGGAGCTACATAGCCATGCTTTTGTTGCATGCTTTGGCTATGCATCCAGCAAAAGACTTTACCCGAAAGTTGTGTACGGAAAATTTTATTTAATTACGAAGCATTGCACTAAGACGCCAAAGCTTCCACAGGTAAGAGCAAAAATACATTTACAACAGTTTGCGTGGTTAATAAATTACACGTTGGCATAGGATCCCGCCTACTAAACTGAACATATATTCAACTTCCAAGGAAATTAGTTCTTCAGACAGAGCTGTGGGAGAACTTCACAAGCATTCACATTGCATGTGTGCATGATCAGCACACACAACCGAAAGAAAAAAAAAAATTTAAAAGGCATCCAAAATATTAGCTGCTTGCAAATACTAAAACGAAGTAGCTCCCTGACACATGCCGGTTTATCAGCTTCACTGTACAGGCGCCGTCAGAATTAATTGGAGAAAGGGAGCTGTGGCCGAACCGTACAGGAGCGCCGTGTAGCTTCACCGGCTGTAAACTAAAGGAGCAGAACACGCATGCGTGCCTGCCGACGGCGATAGACCCTCTATGCTTTTCAACCTACTTCTTTTAACGTGGCTTCGAGCATTGTTCGCAGCATACTGGTCTCAGCGATGGCGCTGATAGCAGACGCACCTAAAAATATTAGAGAAAAATTGTCACTTCGGATCCCTGTGACTGCGACACTTCTCCAGCAGCTCGCGTGTGCTGAAAGTGTGTGAGCGACACTGCCAGGTACCGCCTCTGCTATCAGCGCCATCGCTGAGACAAGCATGCTGCGAATAATTTTCGAAGCCGCATTAAAAGAAGTGGGTTGAAAAGCATAGAGGGTCTATCGGCGTCAGCAGGCATGCATGCGTGTTCTGCTCCCTTAGTTTACAGCCGGTGAAGCTACACGGCGCTCCTGTGCGGTTCGGCCACAGCCCCTGTGCTCCAATTACTTCTGACGGCACCTGTACATAACTGTGTGATTGCCCCATAACATGGCAGCTCACATAGCACGCGCAGTTCTGCACAGGTAACTTTTAACACTTGCCCAGAAGCTTACCCCCTCACTTACTTTTGACTTGTGTTCCAATCCTTCCGAATTAAACAACAGGACATTATGTTCGGCTAGTTGAGTCCACCCAGCTTTCATCGGTTGCGGAGATGGTGTAACATGGTGATTAGCTGCGACGCCTTCACTTTGTTTCTTAGATTCTTCAGGGCTTCGACGTGCTTTGTAGTTGCTTTGCATTTGCTTCAATTTCCGAGAAACTTCTCTTACGTGGTCATTTTCAGAACTACCCGCGTCGACACTGGCACCTGCAGAAAATTAACCACAAAAAACATTACCGCTGTGTAACGCACAAAAGATCTAAAAAAAAAAAGGAACAAGCTTTCACACACGTTTTTTTGGCAGCGGCATTTCTCCGTCGTCTGATTTCCGCTTTGATTGAGGCCTTCCGTCCGTACTGGGTGAACCGATTTCAGCGGTTGTGTGGGAGGGAGCCTTTTCAAAGACAACGACATAAGGAAGGTCCCCGACGAGGAGATCAAACTGATCACCGTCAGAAAGCGTCGCAGTTTGGTTCACGGCCAGACGCTTTCCCGAAACCTGGCACGGGTTCTGTCCGAGCTGTGTCAGCTGGACCGTGCCATTGTTGAAATCCGCTCGCAGTCGGGCTGTAATCAATAGACGTGCAGCATGAGTTCCTCGTTGACGCACGGTATCAAACCAGTAACCTCTTCCTGCTGCACCTCAGGTAAGAACATCCTGGTGAGGACAAGGAAAATTGGGCTCACCTTGACATTTGGAGCAGCGCGCGTTCCGAATTTGAGTACTCCGGTTTCTGCCGACGACAGTGTCTTCGTTGTGTGGCAACACAATGTCAGGCAGGCCGCCGGATTTGCTTTGTAGCACACAACTCGTGTAGAGCATAACTTGGCCAAAATTGCTGAAACCTTAAAACTATCGGCTCGGGCACCAAGCCCGCCGGTGTGACTCTGCCTCTGGAAAGTTGCACAAGTCGCAACAAGTCAAGCCAAGCCGCACATGCGCAGACGAAAGTAGTGGTCGGCGCGCGTTTTAAAAGGAGAAATTTCGGTGCAGTTCTGCCGTAGAACCCCGATGAATGCACAGTGCGTGCCACGCTTATAAAGAACTCTAATTAGGCTACTATTTGCATAACTCTAGGTCGCAGCACCAATACAAAGAAGGTAAAGGGTGCTTATAATTAAAGCATTGTTTATAAGATGAGCACAGGATACCTGCTTCGTTAAATAAAAAATAATACCGGCTACAACACTATTACGCCAACATAACCGCAAGCTGGACCATTCCACTCATTTATGACCTTGGACGTGCTTCAGAAGGCGCAAACTCGTGGCTGTTAATCGACCATGAGCCAAACACGCAGAGCATATGGATGCCACCGCACGTCACAAACTGCGCTGAATGGGCGGAGCAATCCTCTGCCAAGCAATATCGTCATGACTGGGCAGTAAAATAACAGATCGCTCGCCGCTGATTTGTGTAGGCCCCATGTGAGGTGGCGTCTCCACATTACTTACCTACATAACCTACTTTTCCACGCAAAACGGTAATGCCGTGAGCGTCGGCGCGTATTTGACGAACCTGGCCGACTAGGCGCACCCCAAGCGTTCGCCTTGATCTTTCTCGCGTCGAACTGGAAGGCTAAAATCGACCTAAAAGAAACCAAACGATCTTTATAAGGATCGTTTCTTACAGAAAAAAAATGCCTTGCAAAAAATTATCACCACTGGGGCTCGAACACAGGCTCTGAGTGAGAACCCATTACTCTACCCTAGGCCACCGAGGCCAAACCGTGTAGGGCGTTAGTGGGGGTGCGTTTAGGCAGCCAGACTTGTCATTCACGCCGCCCGGACGCATTTCATCAACAGCGACAAAAATTCTAGCGGCCCACCCTCATTTACCCGAAATTTTGTCATATAGACCCCGGCTCATTCATCACGGGAAGGGAATGAGGTGGCTCATGCCGCAGCCCAAGCTGGGCGCCTCCTTCTGGGATATCAGCCAGATCCTTCCATAAGCCCAACACGAGAATTAATCCCCAGAAGGTACAGTGACATCCTGGCCCACTACCGCTTGGGACGCAGAACCTTTCCGCCTCCACATCTCAACGTCTCGCGAAGACACGGTCATCTACAGACAGCTACAAACTAACACATTTCCGCATGGTACATTATGTACTACGCTCGACATTATACACATACACTTGTAAATTCTGCATAGAGCCATGCACTCTCTACCACATGGTATGGGAGTGCCGTCACACACCATCCCTTGCCCCAAATGCAAATCCCTCATTTGAGCAGTGGGAGGGTCGGTTGACCAGCTCCAACCCGGATCACCAACATCTGGCAGACCAGGCGAGACAAGCCGCCGAGATCCTGGGCTTACGGAAGGAGGTCTCCCACCTTGCGGTCAACCCAACAACATTGACTGCTGAATTAAATGTTTACTCCTCCTCCTCCTCCTTTATGAAATTTTTGTGCTAGTCTGACTAATATGTTCGCATGTACCTTCCCAGATTGTTCTCTGCTGTTTTACCACCAACATTCTGACCTTCTTTTACTGGCCTCTACTGCTGTCCAATTCACTTTTCCGTAAACCTTAAAGAAGGGTTTCCGGAAGCTGGACGTCTCACTCATTGAGAACTGGAGAGATACCTTTGCACTCTGCTACAATATGTCGCACGGTTTCTGGCTCCCTGCCGCAACCTGCACACAGTTCTTCCTGTACCGGCTCGCGGATAAGCGTTTTTGTGCGCAAGTAACCCGCCCGGGCTGCACTTCCTTTAGTATGATCAAATAACTTTTCCCTCGTGATCTCCTGCGTCCCGATTCTGAATACTTCTTTGGGTCCATGGACCTCTTTTTTCAAGGTCGCTCTGATTCTTTCACTTCATTTTTTATTGCCTTGGTCGTTTCCCCTGCACTACCAGGTTTCATATAATTTGTCCCGAGCTTTCTGGTTCTTTTCCTCGACTGTGTGTCCACGCTTTTCATGTAAAGATACCGTAACACCAGTAACACATGGCCACCCATCTCATCAATATTTCTAAGTCGTTCTTCAAAACATATTTCGCTTCTCTCACTTCAAAGGAGGCCTATCCCATGTGTCCCTGCACTGCCACATTTGTTGTTTTGCTCTGTGCTCCTAATGCTAATCGACCTACCGCTCTTTGATTTATTAATTACTTTTAACCGCGACTTAATCTCTGATTTGACACACACTACTATGGTGGCTAGCACTACTGCGTTTGAAAAGGCGAGTGCCAGTACCATTACACCCTTCCAGTCTCCAGATACCTAGCTGTCACTACTTCATATTCGTTTTCATAATAGAGGCATTTCTTTTTCCTTTCATTCTTAAATGCTCCTCATGAGTTTTTAGATAGGCCTGACCTTCGTTTATCCATATGTCCAGATATTTGTATTTCGTTACCCACGATATTGTTGCTTGTTGAACGAATACCGCTTTGTTACGGGTGTTGTCATTTGTTACGGCCTGCTCCGCTGTGTCAGCGCCACCATTGGCCGCTCTGTCGTGCTGTGGCAGGATAGGCGCGCTACTAGACAGGCGTATGCGAAAGCCAACAATGTAATCCACCGAGGTGAATTTCGCCCTATTGACAGCTCTTAATTTTTAACAGCAGGGCTATTGTTGCTGGCCGTAATGTGTGCAGCGTCATCAAAAAACCCTTGGTCATTGTTACTCCCACCGTTTACCGTACACGCCTTTTGATGAGTTTGCGCTTGGCTTTTGCAAAAAAAAAAAAAAAAAAAGTCAGGAAAACAGTTCACGTGCGTCCGCGCCTCAAGGGGTACCACAAGATAGCTCGTGCTACAAATGCCCAGTACACGAAGCTGGTTGCCGCCAGTTCTAGAGCGTGCTGACAAGTTCCACTTCAGGAAAAATGTAACAGCCTGAGGATGAAACAATCCGGGCCTGCGAGTCATGCATGAGGAAGACGACGGCATAGATGAATATGGCGATGACTACCACTACCACAGTGAAAAGCGACGACGGAACATGTAAATAAACAATTTCAAACGGTGGTGTGTCTTTCAGAGCTTACATAGAAAGAAATCCTCCACCTTCACTATGGTTCAAGCCTTGCGCGACTTAGTGCAAGCTTCGCTAATTTTTTTTTGTCATTGTCACAAATGAGGAAGAGGGCACGAAATTTCTCAAGAGCAAGAGCATTTTCGACACATCTGGGTATGCGCCGCCGCTCAGAACTGCACTGTCAAATGTCACTGCACCCGTCAAGCAAACGTAAACCCCGTAAACAAGGAGCCTTACGCCGTTGCAATTCAGGTTTTTGACCCCTGTCTACTTGTAAATGGTAGTGCAACTGCATCAAGCAATACATACCTGTCTGACATTTAAAACTTTGCAGAAAGGAAGCGTTAATGCAGGCTGGTTCGTTCTTGCACCCTCTGCACTCATGAGCCAACGCATATACCCTGGTAGCACAGTAACCCTGTAAATAAATAAAAGTAACCCTGAAAGAGGTGGCTGCTGCATTCTTTGTTCTACGTCCACTGCGTGCACTTGGCACTAAAAATGAAATCAATGCTTCTTTACCACCATTCCTGTATATGTTCAGGTGTGTGCACAAAAGCTGTGCTTGCTGTTCTGCCTATGATGCTGCCCTTGAGCAAAACAAAATGTGATCGAATGCTTTTCCTATTTTACAAAAATCATTTTCTGCTGTGAGTCCGTTCAACTAAGCTGTCGATATTGCTGATCAACAAATAGTTCTCATTGTAATAATTTCAGTATCCCCAACGAGCGATAAAAAAACGCGACAGATCAAAAAATGTGCGCCGTGCTGATCCAGCGCAGTTTTACTGGAGCAAAAAAAGAAAAAAAAAAAAAAGAAAACAGGTGAGGTAGTTCGCGAGGATGGCTTGGCAGGCTATTTGGTGGGGCATCTTGAAGGGGTTAAGAGCACATGTAGATGAGGCCAAAGCATCGACATCACTGCCCAGTCTTTCTTCCTTGAGTGTCCTCGTCTAGTGCACTGTAAACCCTTCAGGTGAGGTAGCTGTTTGCAATACTCAACAAAATACACGCACATCAACACGTAGGTGCTGATCTAAAAATTTTTAGCTGCAGGAGGTGACAGAAAGTCACGATGGCTCAAAAAAGAAAGAAAGAAAAGAAAATCCCCGCAGTGCACAAGAAAACAAGGCAACATTAATGTTTGCATTCGTCAACAAAACGCGCTCTCATTTCCCCTGGTTAGAACGGCTAAGAAGATTTCAAGACACGGAAAGGATTAACTGATAAATGGCAAATACAGGAAACAGACTGGCAGTTTATGAACGGATCCCCTCTCTTCAGCTACCCCAGGCGTTTTGCATTAGGTCAATGGGAAAATTGTACTGTAGGCTTGTATGACGAAAATCTTGAATCCGTCAATTGTCTACCACCAACGAAATGTGCACTGAGCATTCTTATCCTCTTCGCCGACTACCGTTCGGTTACATCGGCCCCATGTTAAAAAAAAAAGCAATTTACACCTGTCTTTGCACGCAGACCCACAACGAAATGTAGACAAGCACTTCCTTCACACGACAAAATTTGCTGGTCATGAAGGGATGGACACGCTAAAAATTGAAAGAAATTTGTTGATAAAGGACAATCAGAGTAAGTATTTGCACAGTTCACAACATAAAGCGCACACCATGAAGTCACCGCCACGGCACAACACCAGCGTTATCCGCTTGGCTGCCTGTCGCATAGTTTGGGAAGCACCCACAAGACAGTGCAGCAGTCTTGTTGCACGGTCCCTATAGCAACAGTGTCATCGTTGCTAAAAAGACTGATGAACTACTGAGGGCACAGCAGCCGGTAGGTGGGCACACGGTTATTCAGCGGCCTCAGCCAATGACGCAGCAGTCACCGGGTTGCCAGGGGGCTCTGTGCAGCACAGTCGCTGTACTCCCTACTAGCTCTGCAGCAGCTCCCATTCCATTGCAGAATCTACATATACAGTGTGTTGCGACGGTAATTGGAACACTTTAAAAATTTTTCCTGAGCGAACCGCCGCTCTGTTCGCGCTCAAACTTGCCACGAAGGTCGCATTTTGTGGTCTATTTTGTTTGATCCCGGGAACAACGATAGTACTTGCCTGTTTATCCTGAAAATAAATAAAAACGATTTTCACCTTTGGGAAATGGCGGCTGATTTGGACGTGCGAGCCCGAAAACTGAGTTTTCTGATCGTCTGCTGGCTCATTTCTAGGTGCATTTTCTGATCTTCTGCGGCACCATTTGTCTCCGTACGTGAATCCCAAACATGCGTTTCACTCTGCAGGTGGTTCCGTCGTTCCAACATCAACTTGCGCTGGCTCGCACGTCCAAATCAGCCTCCATTTTCCCATAGGCGAAAATTGTTTTTATTTATTTTCAGAATACACAGGTAAGTACCATCATTGCTCTCAGTATCAAACAAAATAGACCACATATTGCGACCTTCGTGTCAAGTTTGAGCGCGAACAGAGCGGCGGTTCGCTCAGGAAAAATTTTTAAAGTGCTCCAATTATCGTCGCAACACCCTGTACACCGGCACAACGGTGTAGGCGAGGGGTGGGGGGGTGTTTCGGTGCCAGAACACCCCCAGAAATTTTCCAAGCGTTTTGCATTCTCCCCTCTGTCTCGTCCTTGTTTCGGCCTTTTTTTTTTTTGACCATGCTGCTCAGACTCCGCATCAGAATATTAATATGTAAAAACAAAATAATAAAATTAGGAGAAAATAAAAATGAAATGATGTCTGCATGCATGCTACCAGTCCTTTTGGTTTTTCTTTTTTTTGCTGTTTTGCTGGCAGTGTAAAACATCCCCCGAAAAATATTTCTGGCTTCGCTACTGCCATTCGGTGCCACGCCATCCCCAGAGAATTTAAATTGTACATTATCTATTTTCTCTCGTATTCACATTGCACAAGATATGGTTAGGAGTCTTCAAATTTCGTAGCTGCATGCCTGCACAGCCTTCTAGACCACTGTACCACTGCTTGTGCAGCAAAGCCGACCACATGTAGGCCAAATTTGATTTTAGTTTTAATGACTAGGCTCCGGACTGCTCACATGACGTCATCACCTCCTGTACTCTTCCGTGCCTTCAACTAAAGTGGATCCCCTCTCCCACCAAGGAAGGGGTCACCATCTTCGTTTGCTCACAATAAACATGCCCTCTTAATAATCTACTCAATGCCTCCATAACAAAACCATGGTCGTCGCAGATGCTGCAACTCCCCATAGAAATAAATATCACAAAATGAACGGGGTCTGTAAATGAACTTTCCCGAATTTAATCCAAAGGTAATTAAATTAGTGGTAATTAAAAGGGGCCACGATGACAAAATACTAAAACTTCCTTTAATTTGGAGCAACTAGCCTTTGGTAACTCGGTCAACTCAATATCAGCGACAAAAGACTTTTCATCAACTGAAAAAGCAAGAAATATAGAAAAAAATTCATTTCGCGTAACACCTGCAGTGACACAATAAGGAAAATAATAAAAAAGGTGAGGATACATAAGCACTCCTCACCATAGGTCGGCAAAACAGAAAGAACTCACTCAAACTCAATCACATTTTTTTTTATTTACGCTGTACTCAATCAAACTCAGACTCAAAAAGTTCGTGTGTTCACAAAATCACTCGTACTCACTCATCAAATACTCATTTGTAATCGTACTCACTTGTACTCAAACTCATTTGTCCTCACGAGTATTCGTACTCAATCTGTACTCATGAGTACTGAATCTGTACTCATGAGTACTCACTCTGTACTCATGAGTACTCAATCTGTACTCATGAGTACTCAATGAGTAATACTGCTCATGAGTACTACTGCTCATGAGTACTACTCATTCTGCACTCGCGAGTACTACTCATTCTGCACTCACGAGTACTACTCATTCTGCACTCATGAGTACTACTCATTCTGCACTCATGAGTACTCAATCAGTACTCATGAGTACTCAATTTGTATTACTCACGAATAATCAACTTATCTGCACTGTTAGCTAGGTCGTAGCTCGAATGAAAGACTAAGTAGAAAAAATAAATTGTTTAATTGATTAGAAAAACACGGGTTACATATAAATCAGGACAGAGGAAGAAAACGTCTGACGCGGTGCACTGTCGTTGGGCGACTTACTGTGCGAAGGCAAGTACACTGTACATGTGAGAAAGCGAAACGGAACGTAAGCACTCGCGTTGCGCCTGGCGTCTCGTCTTGTTCTCAGGCCGGGTCGGGCTTAGGGGAGCTCGGGGCTTGTCGGTGCGGCCGTGGCCGTAAACTGCGTTTTTATGCGTGTCTTCGGGTGGCAGCTTTTGTCGTCCGTTTTCGTTTCCGGGCGCGCTGATACGTATCCTAATCGTGCTCTGAATCCGAAATGCGCCTGCCCCCAGGCACAATGAAGCGTTCGCGTAGATTGACGTCCGTTCGTATCCAGATCACTGTCCGCTTGTTCACAGATGCTCGATGCTGGCGTTTGTTTTTTGTTGTTCCAGATACTAGAAACTTCGTTAAGAGGGTGTTCTTCTCGTTGAGTTTCGGTGAATTTCAAATCTGCTTGATTTTATTGTGTGTGTGCCGTGGGATTCACTTCGTCAGACCTGAACTTGACAGTGTTTACGGCGTTGCGTTGGTTGCGCCGCTTCCGTCGGCGATTGTGTTCGTGTAGCTCGTCGCGTGCTTGATGCATGTGGGGGCGTAGACGTCTGGTTTGTCCGGTGGCGAGCTGCGCTGTGTAGGGATGGCATAGTTCGGCGCGTTGAGGACGCTGCTTGATTGACGCGTGCGTTGCGTATAGTGTGGGAGCCGTTTGGCTTTTCGTTTAGTGTGCAGTAGCATGGCGTTTTCGTAGGGTGGCATGGCTGATCGGTCAAAGTCATTGCGGCTCCGTGCTCGCAGTCGCCGTGGTTGTTTCGGAAGTGAAACCGTTGTTGTGGGGAAGCGGGCGTAGTTCGTGCCGTCCGTTCGGTCCCACATTCCTCGGCGTCGCAAGCGTGACTTCATCGTCAGGGCATTCGGTGCTTCGTCTGGATCGGGTTCATTCGTTGCCGTTCTTGCCGTGTCCGTGTCCGTGTCGTCGCTCAAAACCTCGTCTTTTGCCCGTTGTTTCGAGAATGCTATAATCGCTATCTCTCCCATGCAAGCAGGGTCCGTTTATCGCGACTCCGCTTGCTCGCGGTTGCGTCCTCTTGTACGAAATGGTGTTTGTCGTGTGAGTCTCGATCGGAGCGCGGGTGCCGGTGATCTTGTTAATTCTGGCTCGGACATGCCGCATGCGCTGGCCGTGTCGTTGCTCGTTGACGGACCTACTTGCACGAGTGTCATGTCGTTCGTCCGCTGGACTCGGGCGGGAGCAGCGGGTGTCGGAGAGCTCGTACTTTCCGGTAGAGTTGAACCGCGTGCGCTGGGTCTTTTGTTGCTTGTGGCCAGGTGATTTCTGCGGTTGTAACATTCGCTCGCCAAGTCCGGATAGCACCTGCAGTGGGAGCAGAGGATGTCGCGAACAGCAGTTTCTTCCGTGTGGGCTGCGGCTTGGTGGCGTTCCGTGCGTATATGCATTTCGTTCTCCGTGGTCTGCTCCACTGGTTCAAGTTGGATGTTGTTCGTCACTTCTGGTGCGTTTCGTGCGCTGTGCGTCTCGTTTTATCTAGGAAACTCCTCTATAATTGGGGTGCGGTCGTTCGCCACGTATGGTGCATTTCGGGCGCCGTGCCTCTTGCTCGCTCAAGTTGTCGTGGCCATATCCACCAATCCGGATGCGATGTCGTTGGTTGCGTGGACCCGCGCCGGGACAGCACGTGCGGAAAATGTACGTACCGGCTCCGTTGCGTTCCGTGCTCTCAGCGTTCCGTTCGTGTACGTCTGTAGCGGAAGAGCGGGTGCCAGGAACGTGGTGCCTTCTGGCTCGTGCGCGCTGCGTACGTTGCGCGTGTGGTTGCTCGTTGCTGGAATGACCTGCGCGTGGGCGATGTAGCTCGTGGGCGATGTAGCAGAGCAACGTGTGTTCGTGATCTCGCCAGAAATGCACTAACCTTCGATGCGTCTCCGTAATCGTGGCGATTACCTGGGAAAGGTCCGGTGAGCACGCAATCACAATTTTGCATGCGTCGTATCGTTCATGTGCGTGCCGTCGTGCATTCTGCCTGTGCTCGGATCTCGTGCAGTCCAGGCACCGGGGAAAACGTGCGGCCGACTCTCGCCAGTTGTCTCAGAAAACTTTCTCGTTCATCACGCAGCCTTCTGCTCTCAAACAGCGCCGCTTGCAGAGTCATCTGCCGTTTGTTGTCGGAGGCAGCCTGAAGTAGCGTTGGCACATTCGTTCGTTTGGAGAGATGGCGACGTTCTTCGTTGTCCTCTAGAAGACGCAAAATGATGTCGTCCTTACGGCCAGAGCAGGGTAGCCCTCGTAATCGTAGTGCGCTCACGAACTGCTGTTTCTTCGTAGAGCATAAGACGTAGCGTTCCGTTGAAGTCAGCACTGTGTCGACCACCGCTGGCGTGGAGTGCGTCGGTGCCCCATGTCTGCGTGCTGCACTCTCGTAGTCGTGGTGCGGTCCGTCCAGGTTGTTCGTCCGTTCGTCCTCCCGTGGCCTTAAATCATGATCCTGTCGACTGCAACATCTTAGCTAGGTCGTGGCTCGAATGAAAGGCTAAACAGAAAAAAATAAAATGTTTAACTAATTAGAAATACTGAGATTACATATAAATCAGGACAGAGGAGCCCGAGAAGAAAACGTCTTACACGGTGCATTGTCGTAGGGCTTCCCACTGCGCGAAGGCACGTACACGGGAGAGAGCGAAACGGGACGTACGCACTCGCGTTTTGAATCGCGGGCTGAATCGCAGGGCAGTTGGTCAGTTGTAGAGAGGGCGCATTATGTACATGAAGCTACTTAACGGCGACCCCAGTAGCTCCCATGTGTACAGCGGGGCGTGATATTAAGTTGCAATAATGAATTATCTTTATGACGGACACAGACAGACAGACTGACAGGCCAACATTGTCGCGCTCAAGTGGCCAAAGAAAGACTATCGTCTTTAAAACCATCTGGAAAGAGACGCTGCCGCCGCTGTTCCGAATTCTGCGAACATTGCGCAACCGTACCCCTCGCAACCGCCGCCAGCCCGCAAAGTAAGAGATAAACAGAAAGACGAAAACCGGCTAGCGCGCGAAAAGCCAAAGAGGGAGATCCCGTCACGAAAAAGGGACAGGACGGGCGCTACGCGTCGTTGTGTCTATTTCCGTTAACAGCTAGGCCAAAACCCACACGGGTCTGATCTTACTTTTTCTATGCGTGTGTGTGCGGTTAACCAGAGCACCCGACACAAATTTGCTGCACCTGGCGACGCGCCGACGGTGGGCCCGATTCGCGCCTCGGTCAGCCAGCCCGCGGCAGACGTGCCGCAACTGGCGGCACACGGCGCCACCGAGTCTACTCTCCTTTTCCCATCGAGACGGCCGCACCAAATCATGCTTGGTACGACCGGCCCGCAAAAGACACGCAGCGACGAGTAGACTCTGGAGACGGCGCCGCTGAGTCGCCTCCCCTTTCCCATTCGTGGCTCGGCTGACGCAATCACTTCGCCTGCATTCGCCGGATTCAAACTGCGGCCAGTGATAGTCCTGATTGGAAAGATTCGAACTGCACGCGGCTGCGGCGGAACCCGGGGGGTATAAAACCAGCCCTGAAGCAGCGGCTGTGCGGCGGCATTTCATCGGAGGCACTGAGTTGAGAAGTGCCTTTGTGCGAGCCATGTAACGCTCTTGCTACCTTTGTATATATTGTATATGAATGCAGCTTAAAATCACCGTCGGCTCGACAACTTCATCGCTCTCCTCTGCGCCGCGTCGATGGCGGACTGAGCAGGGCAACGTCGCAACATCTATGCATCTGTATCTATGCAGCTATGCATCTGCACCTGTGGCTTTTGTATCTATGTTGTACAACGCGCCCCTTATGTAACACCCCCCTGTGGGGTCTTTAAGGAAATAAAGTGAAGTGAATCGAACAGTGGTGACTGAGCTAGAATGGCCCAGTCCCAACAGTGTGTGTGTGTGTGTGTTCGGTCAACGCCGCCTGTATAAACAGTGCCTAACGCGTGAGCGAAAAATGGCCAAACAGCCACTCTCCTGTTGCTCTCTCCTACCCTCCCCCGCTCCATAGCCTTCCAGCGTGCTTTCGTGTCCGCCAGCCAGCGCCGCTTCTCGGAAACTATGCAAAATAGTGGAAAGTTTGTTTAGCGTTCCCGAGGCGGCGCTCCTACGCCTTTTTGTTTTTCACCTTGCCTGTCTGTCTTGGTCTGTCACTGATAAAACTTCCTTTGTCCCGAAGCAAAATCCCTTGCGCTGCCGCAGGCTGATGCCGGCTTTGCGCGCTTATCTACTCGGATCACAGGCCCTGATATTTTCTGAGTGGGGCATCCCCCCTCTATCCCCTCCGCATTTAGGTATTGTTTTGACCCCCCTGTTCGCACTCAGCATCGGTACACACTTCTAAAATTGAGGACTATACTGTAGAAGCGCCCGGACAGCGTGGCGGGATCGCAGCTGCTTATCCTTTTGTTTCCTATAATTTTCTGAAGTTTACAAGCACGTGATATTATTGTAAAGTAATCGTAGAAGTAAGCGCCTGAACAAAAAACGTGCACGCAATTTTTTCTTCTCTAAATACTCCAGAAAGAAAAATATCAGTAAAATAATGGCTGCCCCATCCGAAAATATCGTTTTTCTGTTAGCTACATGTCTACCCCACAATCAGTATGTTCTTAGACTATTTCAGTCCGCCTCCGTCTTTATCTTTGGAAAAATGCAGCAAGTATGAAGCGAGCGACACGTCGAACGAGATCCCCAGTGCGCCACAGAACTAGCGCCCCGTCACGGCTAAGATGTAAGCGAAACGGCCCTTGAAGCCCAACAGGCAAGCTGACAGACACACGTCGTAGAAGTGGGTGCAGCGTTCGCGACTCGCGAGCAGTGACGTAAGGAGAAATGTCCGCCGGCACGCGCCACATAGCGGATCAGTGCCTGAACTAAGCGTACCTACCCTTCCCATTGAAAAGCGCGCGACGCGTCAGGCAATGTTAATACAGGCGGCGTTGGTTCGGTGGGGGGGCGTGGAGAGGGTATCGGTCACAGTCGAGGGCCGCAGGGAACCCAGTTGCTGCCGGAACTTGGCAGCCGTTACAGCAGCGTAGAACTGCTCTGCCGTGCTTTGTGTACTCGAGAACAAAGTTTGTAGACGCGTTTTTCGGAGGCGTGGTAGTTTGCACTGACGTCACTGTATTGCCGTGTTGGTGGGTTGGTTGCACAGTGGAAATCTGCAGCTCTTATCTCGAGCAACGCGGATGAAGCTGACAGCGATCGATCAAAAAGTGCGGTGACGTCGTTATGTGCAATCCACATGTTTTACGAGACGTTCTAAGATGTGAGCTGAAGTGACAATCCCGGCGTCTGGCGTTGGCGTTCATCAATTCAAAACAATTCCTTCACGAGGCCTTTCACAGTGCGAGCTTTAACTCGGCGGTATAGTTGCTAGCAAAGGGTGGTCGCCCCGCCTGTAAACAGTAGTGAAGGTAGGGGAATAACAACCACCGAAATTCACCATCATCGTCAGCGCCCTCACTACACTGTGGCATAAACGAGAAGCGCCGAATCGGGTTGCCACTCGAAAGTAAAGCCATTCGAAAGCAAAACGCTCCTCCAGCGGCAAGATGACAGAGCTCTTCGACAAAATATGCGAGGCTAAACAAGGCGCCGCACGCGTTGAACTGGATATTATGATGTCCGATTCACAACTCACAAACGTGCTTAGGTGTACTCGGATATTTTATTTCCATTGCTGGGGCAAATTCCACCGCCGCGCCTGCACGCCGTAGAGCACGGTGGGGCTATATGCTCACTTGTAATGGCACTACACGAGACCATATTACTAGCGAACCTGAGCAAAATGTTTCAAAACGGGAACCTAATAAAACCATATGGGCGCACGTACATCAGCCAAACTGTCGCTTGCATACGCACAACGAACGTTACAAACCACGCAGTCGCTTTGACGCGAGTTACGTAAATTAACTGCGACTGTTGAAATGAGCGGTTCGGCTCGCGAAACGACTACACAGCGAGACATGCGTCTACGGAAACTTCTGAAGACTGAAAAAGAGGGACTTCAGTACGTCTAGTTCGTGCGTTGTTAGCAGCCTCCACCGCCTCTCCCCTAAAACAATTGGAAGGGAGCAAGCGCAATGAAGCCGCCACGCGTTCACAGGCCGCGTCAACAAAAATAACTGCGGCAGTCAACAAGTCCCATCAGAGAAGAGCAACTGCAGCCGCGTTTCCCACCGGGCCCTCACCCCCTCCTTTTTCCCTCTTTACCGTGACCCCTTTGCGAGCGACCGCCGAAAAACGCTTACAGCGCCAAACAGGGACCGGGCAAGGAGGCAGGTGCAGTTTTCGTTGTCTAATTTTACCATCCTTGACAGTTAAGCTGCACAGCGGCACCGCTAAATGTTTGCGACTGGTACACGCGCGTCCGGACTCGAGCTCGTGATAAAACTTGTTTGCACTACTGTACTCAGGAGTGCATATACTCATGAATACACAGTACTCATGAGTACACAGTATTTATGAGTATTGTACTCATGAGTGCTGTGTACTCATGAGTACTGTATACTCATGAGTACTGTGTACTCACGAGTACTGTGTATTCATGAGTACTGTGTACTCATGAGTACTGTGTACTCGTGAGTACTGTGTACTCATGAGTACTGTGTACTCATGAGTACTCATACTCATTAGTACTCAAACTCATGAGTTCTCATACTCATGAATACTGTACTCATGAGTACTCATACTCATGAGTAGTGTACTCATGAGTACTGTACTCACGAGTAGTGGACTTACCCCTGTACTCACTCGTCATCGTACTCACTGTTTTTTTCTGGGTGTGTGATCACTCATCATCGTACTCACTCGTGAGTTTGAGTACAAATGAGTGTACTCACGAGTGAGTACGCCGACCTATGCTCCTCACAAGGTGTGAATGCGAAAGCATTCATGCCTAATTGAACACCGCCGAGTGCCCCTTTGTGAATAAATTAGTGTATACATTTTAGAGTTTCTACGTTGGCATGTTGGCTGTAGACTGCTGGAATCATTTGGACAATATTTCTGAGAATTCTACCGCTGTACAGATTGACCTGGCTTGCTGGTGGCTTGCGCCTCTAGTTGAGCGAGGCCCGTGCACTGGGTGCTTGTTGACTGTCACTGCCACTACCTGTAGATGCTGAAAGGCGGCCACCGCTGTCTGCTTTCCACACGACTCTGCGCAGGCCCAGGCATTTTCTAGCAGCGTGGCCCTGTGCATTTTATTAATGTGAAGCAAGCGCTATGGAATGCAAGGCAATCACGTGAGTTTAGGGGCCATTTCACTGCTTGAGACACTGCAGGCAAGTTTTTTCTTTCAATGGGCCACTTGATACTTCCGCATTAAAATAGAGCCCCCAGAGTGTAAGCAGTGATAACTTCATATTAATGCAAGCCCTCCAGTGATACGACCAAACCAAACTAAAAGGCACTGCTACAATCCCACAACCATGTTTCTTGGTGGTGGCATTGTTTGGTAGCTGTAAAGCATACAAATAAGTTATCCGTGACGTCAGCATAAGGACCTGGTAAGAAAGTGACTGGCAAGCCATCTCTGCTGCATGTTTCTTTAAATATCTAGCTTAGTTGTAAGAAGTGTGCATTAAACTGCAATTGGAACCAAGCAGTGCTTTGAACCAACCTAACCTCTATCCTGCCTTCATGGCCCCTTCAATGGGGCTGGTTGGTGCACTGCTAACTGAAACAGTGCAAAAACAAGCGGGTGATTTCCCAAAAGGTGCACCAATGCAGTGCCCAGCAGCAAGCCAAAGCTCTCATTTCTCCAAACTTTTACACAATGACCTCTCGTACATCGAACTCTACCGCCATTGCAAAGCACTGCTACAAGTGAACTAAGCACACTTGCAGAGTACAATGCTGTAGGCGAGCGTGCTGGGCCTGTTTCTATTAGCCTTTGTGGCATGCACCAGCCAAGTCTTGATCAGACTTTGTAATTAGTTAAAATCATATGTATTCCTCTTCATCATTATAATCATCATCGTCATCGCATTCATCTGGTGTAGCAAGCCAGGCATCTTAGCTGGGCTGACATTGCCAGTTTTCATTAAAGATTGTTCTCTCTCTCTCTCTCTCTGCCCGATTTAATTCTGCTCCACTGTGCGTGCCACTGCTTGCTTGCTACAATGGTCAAGAAGCAGAACCACAGGTTGCACACCTGCAGCTTTCTGCTAATTTAGTGAATTTCACAAGTGCTTTGCTACTGCCTTCTGTGAGTAGAACAGGCTTCTGCAAGCAATATTGCTTCAATATTACCAATGTTTAGAATAGCTCCTATATAAAAGGTTCTGCGCCTTTTCCCGTCAGGTGTTGCAGACAACACTGCATAAAAACGTTTTGGCCACACCTATGTGGGCTGAAATTTTGCATGGGTGTCGAACTCTAGTGCCAGACACTCAATTGTGTCATGTCCAACAGCATGGCTCCTCCATAAAATAATGTGCTCCCTGCAACACCTGGACTAAGCTCTAGGACACTGGCAATGAAGTGTTACAAGCACTGCTCAGTGGGAGATAGAGGAGGGGTGCGATTCCCAAGTGCCCTCTGACCTAGCACTGCCAAGGCTACAGTGCATGCCTTCCCATACAGGCCCTCATACAGATCCCCCCCCTAAAAGGCCAGTCTGGATCTGTATCTGGCACAGATCTTAAAACATTTGCCATTAAAGTTTACACTTGTCCAAGGAAGCTAGACAACTACAAATATTGACGTAGCACAATTAATTAGATGAGAAAAATATTTGATTCTTGGACAATATTGAAACCTTGGTTGAGACATCAAGGTTTTTCAACCAGTACTGGCGAATCCCACTGGTCAATTTAGCGTGGTAGCAAATTCCACGAAAGATAATTAAAATCTGAGCTTCAAGTGAGCATATCCAAATGGAAGGTTCCTTATCAGGGGAAGACTGCATGTTGTGCAGCAGAAGTTTATCTAAAATCAGTTTCTTACTACATACACTAGAGAGGAATCTGGCGCTAGCATCTATGCGGCTCATATCAAGGCAGTCTGTATCGTCATAAGCCACCATTAATACCGGGCGCTCGCCTTAGTTTCATGATTGGCTTGGTTTGAAACATTTTAGTGGACGTGAATTCAAATATAGCCACAAAAATGCAAAGTGTAATTATATAATTATAAAATAAAACACTGTTTCAAAGCTAAGGAAAAAGGAAACAAAGCGCATTTTTCCCGGAACAGTTGTGCCTACAGGCAAAGCTGGTAGTTATTTTTGGGGAAACTCACTTATACTAATTTTACCATTATTTCAAATAACAAGTTGTTTCAAGAACTTGGTAATGTTTTTGACCGTGCCTATGAAATAGTCTCCTTCATGGTGAACCGGTGCACTGACTGTCAGCTACAGTTTAACAAAACTTGTTGCCGAGCGAGTTGATTCATACTTGAAAAAAAAAAACGTGGCGTTAAACAGTCGTGGACAAAGACAAGGTAGGACGGATACAGGTGCCCGTATCTGTCGTATCTCATCTTTGCGGAAGTATGTTTGGTTTCTTTTGTTTTCGTCAGCTACAACTTTCGTGGCGGTATATTACCCGCTCAGTCAAAGCGTTCCTTTGACTCTGGCATGACCAACGTTAGGTACGATTGCGCACTGCCTGCTCTTTCGCCGAACACACAGCTGCAACACCTGACGGCTACCACAGAACAGGGATAATTTCGGCTACCTCGTAGCTGTAGACGTGTTAATGCATAGTGAAGAAAGTAAATTCCGAAAACCGCTTAAGAATCCCAGTGTCATGCCAAGTCCAAGTCAGAAGCTGTGGTCTTTCTATAACCCCTCATGACATGAATTCCGAGGTGCAGTTTCCTATCTAGTATACTTTCTAAGATGTCCAGCGAAACTCCAAACTCGCCACTGATCAAAAAACTTTGTAGGTCGACCAGTGTTGATTGATTGTAGACTAACGCGCCGACGCAACACAGGCTATGAGGCGCGCCGTAGTGGAGGGCTCCGGATTAATTTTGACCACCTGGCCATCTTTAACATGTGCCGAAATCTCGTGCACACAGGCGTTTTTGCTTTTCGCCTCCATTAGAAAAGCAGCCGCCATGGCTGGGAAACGAACCCGCATCCTCGACCTGTAGTAATCACCATCTGCCAATGATTGAGAACACAGCACAGGTTGCACAAGTGTGCTCGATACTGCCACACCATAAAGGACCTCAGGCAGAACAGAGCAAAGTACATGGAGGCAACACAACAAATGCGGAACACTAAGACTGAAAAAAGCACGCAGGAATGCTTTGAAGTCGACAGGTATGCAAGTAAAATGGAAATACACCCACTCAGTTTTTACAGCCCATAGATGCACTAAAATAAAAAAGAAAATTTATTGTTTGAACAACAAAACATGATAGAATCAAACACATTTTACAGACCCAATGCACGCAAGCACTGTTAATACAGCGCTGAATTAATCTCACAAAGTGCAAATAAGTCTTAGTACTACTGCCTCACCTGGTACACATTGAGTTCAGGTTTCACAACCTCTTTAAAATGTGTCAAATGTGCATACACTGGATCCAGCCAGCAGTTGCCACAAAACGAATTAAAAACTAGCACCGCTTGTTCTGTACAACCTATACACAAAATTACCGTACGTATACAGATCTTTAAAAGACATCCTGGGGAAATGCAGCCTCTGTTATGACAAATCATACGCATTTACTTCAGAAGTACTCAAAATTGCATTCTGCTAAAGCAGCACCGGACTCAATGCAGTAAAAACTAATACTTTTGCCTGTTTGGATGACAGTAAAATGGTGCACCTAGCGTATCTGATAGGCAGGCAGATGCTCCTAGAAAAAAATATTGCCTCCCGCTGAAGTGCTGCCTTTTATGTATTAGCCGTTGTGGAATCCTAGGTTCGAACAAAGCACCCAAGAAGCCAGCTACACAAGTCAGCATCCATGGCATTGTTTTTCCTAGGAAAGGGGCTGACCTGTGTTCCTAGAAGAATGCACTCCCTTCAAAAGAGGATGCACATAATTAAGTATCGACACACAGCCTGCCACTATGATCTCCAGGGCAGCCACGCTGAGGTCACTGCAGAAGCACCAACAAAGGCGCATCTCCGCCAGAGAGTAAAGACAGCCGACGAGTACACATCAAGACGGCAAGCCACATGTGCCACTGGAGTCACAGGCGCAGCATGCTGGCAAACAAAAAGCACTGGCGAGCATTGTGGAGCATGAGAAGGAGTCGAGGCCTCGTCCCGCAGTGCGTCTTCCTCCCTAGGCCTTCCTGCCGCCCTGGTCCGCACATCACTTGTACTCGTAGGGGGGTGGCGGGTCTTGAGGCATGCTGCCGTAAGGGTAGCCCAGGAAGCCCGGTGGGGGCGGTTGGCTCTGAGACGGGGCCGGAGGCTGGCCGTAGGGTGGACCGTAGGGCGGCTGCGCTGGCTGGGGCAGGGGAACAGGCCGGGCGCCGGCTACGGCAGGCCCGTACGGCATGGGGCCAGTTCCATTAAACGGGTCCACTGGCACCGTTGTCGTGGTGGCCATCAAGGCTTCCCGGCGCCGGCATTCTCGACAGAAGCAAGCACAGATGGCTATGAAGATGGCAAAGCACACCAGGGGGCCAAGGAGTGAAATCTGTCCTCCCAAGTTGTCTGCAACGAGCAAAAGCAACCACAATGTTCTAACCTTGCACCAAGGTGTGTACACAGAAAATAATAGGTCAATTAATTGCGTAACTAATTGCAACCGGGCCCGAAAAGATTTGTTTGATTGACTGTAGGGTTTAACGCGACAATGCAACGCAGGTGATGAGGCACGCCGTAGTGGAGGGCTTTGAATTAATTTTTGACCACTTGGGGATCTTCAACGTGCACCGAAATCTCATACACAAGGGCGTTCTTGCTTTTCGCCTCCACCAGAAAAGTGGCCGCGGCGGCCGAGAATCGAACCAGTGTCCTCATGCCCCGAAAAGATTTGTGTAGGAGGGTTAGCTCAGTGTTTGCATGAAATATACACCACAACAGACAGTGACAGCATGACTACTGTCTATATTCGATGCCCTTCTCATGAATTCTGTGGGGATCCTTTAGATCCCCTTTGCCTCTTCCCACAAGTGTGGAATTCAGCCCGCGTTCGCCTCGCGACGATGTCATGTCGCTACGTCATCATGGGCGCCCACACAACTGGCAGGCGAGAACTGCTCCTTGTTCCGCCTCACCCAGGAACCCTCCTCCTCTCCCCGCACCCTTTCAAGCACGGGGCAAAAGCTTCGATAGGGGGGGAACAGGAGGGGAGACGCCGGTCATCGCCCACCTCACCTCCGCCTCATTTGGGATGTAGGCCCATTCGGCCTACCTCACTCGCGGCCCCATGTGTAGCCCCAGCCATCCTGTCTCCTGAGGACCTGGTCTCTGAAGCATGCGTTGGTATATTGTATTTGCTGACCCAGTTGTTGCAATTACTGTGCACCGTACCACTCGGCCAATAAACCACCTGGTTCATATTGGCCCCTTGGAGCCTTTCATCATTTGTCAGTGAGTTGAACCTGTAGTGCCATTTGTACAGGGCACCGCGAACTCTTGCAGGATTTTGGGGGATGCTGTTGCCTACCACAGCTAGCTAGCGGGGGTTTCAATGCTGTAGCCACACCCTTTATGCCTGTATTGGCATGCCAGGGTGTAGTTAAACCCATTCTTAATCCCACAATTCAGATTAGGTATCGGAACAACCCTGAAGAAACAGATGAAGTGTTTTTTTTGTTTTTTTTCGAAATGAGCCAGATCCAGAAACCGAAACCGAGTCGGATAAAGCTGCAGTGACAAGAAAAACTCGGCAACTTTCCCCTAAAAAAGGGGTGGCTAGAACATCGTTGAGATAACGTCCTGAAAACCTGTACATAGATTGTAGTTTGTATCGAAAATAAAATGCATTTGCCCAATGGGAGTTTGCTTTTGGATTGAGTGTTCAGACTGTTCCATGGGTGTTTCCAGAAGTTTGTTTGCGTTTTGGAGCTGGCTAATAATGAATTCAGACGGCCATTAGGAGATAGGTGAAAGATCTGTCCCCAGATGTCAATGATAAAGGGAACGTAAGAAGTGAACAAAATGCGAAATGAAACATGTGAAACAATGATTTCATTTCGTCTCCCCCGTTCCTACGAAATAACTCTTTATTTTAATTTTTTTTTTACTCCCATATTTACCATTTTAGTACTCAACTAAATAGCCGCCGTTTACAAGCCCTGGCAAATCTCTTTTCACAACCCGAAAATTCCTATTTTTGTCTTGGTTGGCGATAATGACACCAGATTTTTATTTTCTTACTTGTGGAACAGCTGTACCAGGAGAAATTTTCAGCAACTGCCCTATGAGGCCCACACCTGCACACCTACTGGACTATAAATAAAACATTGTAGAGAAATGTCTGTGGCTTCAGCTCCTTTTCAAGACAGAACTGCAGCACCGCTTTTGTATGTTCTTTCACAAAGGACAGCTGCTTTTGGTTCCCTTCGGTGCTTATTAAAACCCCAACACACCCCTCAGCCTCGTCCAGAATCCAACTGTTCCTACACTCAGGAGAAAAGACGCAACAAGCACATGACGGCGTACAGTTGATAGTTATCGTTTCATGAGACATTGGGTGTGCTCGACAAACAGAGTCGCAATACAATGTCACTTATGCCAGTTGGCCAGTTTAAGCTCAATGCTCCGGATGGCTGTGCAGCTATAACCAGCATAGTGTGTGCAGTACGCACTGGTGCTTCTATATGTTTACGTGTGCGTTCGTAACTTCTATTGTTTACCCCACCATTTCTACTGCTATAAAAAGAATATGCCTTAAATTTGAGTGCAAAAAGCTTGTCCTGAAAGCTTATAAGCCCTGCCTAACTTGCGTTTGCCTTTGCTGGCCTCAGCCAACCACACAACTGCCCATAATACATCATAGGCTCTAGTGCGGAAATGAGCTGGTGGGTCGCATGGCCATTGCATTTTTTCCTAAATATATAGCTTATGTGATTGAAGTTTGCATTAAAAGTGGTGTCAGTGCTATTCTAATGAAGCAATCTTTTGAACGAACCAAACTTGCATTTTATCTTCATGGCTCCCATATGGCACAGGAACTAGATTAGGGGAGACATGGTATAAAGATGATAAAAATGAAGCAGTGAGCTATGCCTGCTGTGCTGAGATCAGAAAGTAAAATAAAAACGAAATTTGGTCACGGCATCCAAAGAGCACTAGTGTGTACCTTTCTGTTTCCTACAGGCACATCTGGTGCAAACAACAACAAACAAGCCCACTTGTTACTTGACTTGTTACTTGCCACATGCATATTTGGGTAAAGATATATAAAATATCACCACTAGGAATTCACACTGGTTGTGGCAAAAGCTACATTCCAAACTTCAGTGCTGAAGCCAAGTAAACGTCACATTATTTTAAGCATTTCTGAGCTACAAATGATATACCATTTTGGGCCCAAAGGGGCAAGAACACTTAAAGGGACCCAGAAAAGCCTTTTGTAAAAGTTACAAAAGGCCTGTATTGTCGCGTAGTACCAATATAGCGATGCAATGTCATTGAAATTATTGATCTACATTCAGTATTAGCTGCGCGAGAAGCAATTAAGTGCACCTCTCCCCCCTCGCCGATCGATTCCTTCTCCCTCTCTGCTTCTTTCAAAGCAGCTGGAAACACTGGGAATAGCCATGTGACATCGTGACGCTCGACTTCCGCTCTCTGCTAGCTACATCCCTGCGCCTGGGCACGCGTCAATCGCTGCGGACCCGCCTTTGCCTCGGGATCGCGCAGGCAGGAGGAAGAGCAGCCGGAAGCCGATGGCAGTGACGTTGCCGGCGGCTGACGATCGGCCGAATCAGGGGGGCGCCTCGCCGTTGCGTCAGCCGCGGTCGGCTCGCTGCGGCGTCGCGCTGATCGGCTGAGAAAGGCGGTCTTCAAAAATTGTTTACAAATTATCCGTACAACGTATGGGGCTCACACTTGGATCAAAAATCCCCCGTTATGTGTTCTACCACCTGAATGCATTTGATTGCCACCTTCACAAAGCTTTTCTGGGTCCCTTTAATACAGTGCAAAAAGACCTGGAAACACAGCTGCATGGACTGTGTTTTTTAGGTTGAATTGACCATGCAATCGCATGTACCTGTGTTCTGAGCTAAATAACAGCTTTGCCATAGTGGTGAGTGTGCGAGCAGAGTCAAGCCCTGGCCTGTAACATGCATGAAGTGGCCTCATCTGCAAATGTCGAGTTTTGTGCCTGACAAGTAGCCTGCCTGCAACATTCGTTATCCGTTTTCACTTTTAGATAAACGGAATGAGCAAAAAAAAAGTTCTAACGAACTCATTCCATGATCTGAATCAACTAGCACCACAAATGGCGAGTCAATGTTTAACAAGTCAGAATATTTAGAGAACACTCTTATAACAGACCCTGTTTATGAAAATGAATGACGGGAAAGGAAATAAATGGAAAGGTAATAATTGAAAAGTTTGCACAAATCACGGCCAAAAAAAGAACGCAGTGTCTAGAGTGCCGTCTGACAGCACTCCAGCTTAGGACTGCAGCCATAGCTAGAGTGGTGTCCGACGACATTTGTATTTTAAGCCTGGGCTAGCATGGTGTGAAACGTCTGATGCAATACCGAAAGTTAGGCTAGTTGGTACATCGTGGAAAATTAAAAGCGCACAAAGAACGGGGACGGAAAGAAAGGACACAAATAAGCACTTACTCACACCTGCCGGTTTATTGAAACGCGAAAAGAAACCACTAACAGTGCCTATTGGTATGGCCTATAGAATCCCTTTGTCATGCAAGTCTGTACGTGCGCCACCCAGGATGCTGTCTAAACGTCCGTTTGTGAGAACATGTCTCTGACAAATTCTACGGGTGCCAACCTTCCTGCATACTGCAAAAAGTGTGGTTGTCACCCTGTGTTCGGAAAAACTGGGGTGCTGTACCGGCACAATGACCAAACTGTTAGGGAGCTGGTAAAGCCCTATATCAGTTTACATCACAACAAGAGTGTCAGCAAAACATCAATCACTTAGGAACGAGCACGCACTAATCGGCATCATGTTTCTTTAATTTATGGTTTGTTCTCATGTATAAATTTTCATGTGTTTCAATAAATCGGCAGTTGCGAGCAAGCACTTGTTTGTGTCCTTCCTTTCTGTTCCCGTTCTTTGTGTGTTTAGTTTTCCATGAAATATCTGGCATAATTGTGTAGCGGTCACATCTTAGCTTCGTGTTTGTGAGTGCACGAGTCCGGAGCTTGTGTGGTTTTTCATTGTAGTTGTTTGTTTTGATACACATTTTCTTGATTTAGGTCGCTATTTAATTTTAAGCATTTTAAATGACCAGTTCTATTTATATAAAGTTACACCAGTGTAGCTTATGCTGCATTAGGATAGGTCAACTGACGTTAGGATTGGTCAAGTCAGGTTATGCTATACTATGTTCAGGAAAGCCTAGCCTAGTGTCACTAGTGACACTAGCCTAGCCTTTTTAAGTTAGCCAGTAACATTTGAAGTGTGATGCAGTGCCAGACATGGGGTTAGGCAAGATAATGCAACTGGATGTCACTTAAGTGGAGTGCTTATAGTGATGTCGGACAGCACTGCAGACAGCGAAAAAAGAAACCTGTGCACGCGTTGCTAAACTTGGCAGAGCAATTTAGGTATCCTTGCACAGGGAGAAAGCATAAAATTGTCACAGTCCAGCTCAAGCTTAAGCACAGAAGCCTAGTGAAACATGAGTACCTTTCGTTTCTATGCAGTTATATATCTGTATAAGTAGATGCCAACTGCAGTCCAATGACATTTCTGCACTTCTGCCAAGACTGCAAAAGTTAACAAGAATAAAACGGAATGGACTGAAGCCAAATATAGATTTTATGCTCTAACTGGACCACTTATAATTTGGTCATATTTTAAGTTTATAAACGCGAACCTACAAAGGTCAAATTAGGTGAACTAGAGCAATCCATTATGGCACCCATGTATTGCCTCTCAAATGTTTAGTTTCAAGAAAATACTTTATTCAACAGTAAAGCATTTACCTCCCTGAGATGCAACAAACACTGCATGTGTGGTATCAATCCATTGCTCTTTGTCCTTCATACTGTTGCCATTAAAGGGGCTCTGAAAGAACGGCATAGGAAGCAACACAGTTCCAAGTTCTTGCCCCATGTGCAAGGCCAACAGAAAGGGGAGGATCCAAGAGCCCTGCCATGGTCAATAAGGTGGCCTGTTCAAATGCACTAAGAAGAAGAAAGGGTGGACGGGAGGGGAAATTATTCCTCCACCCCTCCCTAAAAGGGTCCTTAAACAACTTTTGACTGCTGTCAATAAACTTGCATTGCTATTGTGACAATGTGTGCTCAAGGTCACCTGAGCCGAATATCGCACACAGCAGAAAGCTCACAATTACCTATGCCACCACATTCCAGCGATCATTTTTGAATCCCCACCATCGTTCACTGCATTTACCATCGCAAAGCAAGTTCCTGCTCTTAGTAAACTTTTCTTGCGCCCTTCCAGTAACACACAACCATCAATCTTTGCATTGTCTGCTCTTTATAGACATTTTCGTTAAATCTGCGTTGCCTGTATCACACGTGCTATAATGTTTATGTTTATCCTTTATTTTTAACACTTTCCTGCCCATGCCTGTTCAAATAAATAGTATACTGATCGATAAGTTCAAATTTTGACATTTTCCCATTCGAATTTGGCGCTTTCCCAGTGCGCTCGGAGAGGTGGCGCCATGTACTGAGTAGTAGAGACGCATCCTTTTGTTTCTTTTTTTGCGCACTGCGGTTGCGGTTTTTTAAAGCACCGCCGGTGTCATGTGACGGACACTCTGATACGGAGATATTGTTGACATCGAGTGTTACGGCACCACGGAAACACCGCCTTTTCTGCAATTTGGATTATTCTACAAGCAACTTTTTAAAGGACATTACAAGCACTGACTCCAAGGACAACTTTTTGTCATCTGACTTCAGCACCGAAAGCGACAGTGCACCAAATCGGCCAAGAACCTGATACCACTGTTCAAAAACCCCAGAAAATGCAAAAGTACCAAAACTGTAAATTGTGCTATCAACAAAAGAAGAGTGGAGCAGAAAACCAATGTTTTCTGTGGTGCATGTGTGGCTAACTTAGGTATTGAGGAACTGCTCGGCACAATGGCACGAAACCCACTAGCAGTAACATTTTTTTTGTAAGTCAAAAAATTTTACAGTTAAGTGTTTGATATTTGCAGGAGTTTTGCACTGATAGTATATGTACAAAATGTATATCTTAAATTTTGTGTTTTTTCTGTGCGGAGAAACACAGATGTTTTGCGTACTTTTTTGTGTTTGCCCCAAACTTTTCTGTGCAGCTTTTTTTCTTGTTTTTTTTTTTTCAAAAAAATCTTCCTGTGAAACAATTACCACTGCAAAGAAAATTTACTCTTCTATAATTCTATACCATACACTTATATGTTGCCTATTTTTGAGACCGGAAAAAAATTGTTTGATAGACTACTTAAAATTACTGCTTTTCCCGTGGGCAGGAAAGTGTTAAAGGGCACCCTACCATGCATCTTGTCACAAGGCATGCGCGCACCTTGTGGAAAAGAATTGTTTAGGCTGCTGCTACCCACTGCGTCTTTGCCAATTGTACCTGTGCGTCCACACACCTCATTGAGTAATGTGTGCACCAAAGCATTTGGCACAAGCGACTTTCATCCACTGTGTAATCGAGCTCCCCCATTAGAGCAAAAGGACTGAACCACAGATTCAGATTTACAAAAGCATGAACAACTGTTACTGGCAGCTGCCCTAGTTTTTATTCTGCATTCAGAAACCTGAAGAGCTGGCTTGGCAAAATTCAATGCAAGTGCTCAGCGTAGCATACACTGGTTTTGGTTTATATTAATAGTTTTACATTAAGGAGTACGTTGCTCCTACGCATGGCTGTGATGACAACTCAGGGTGCCAGCCTCGGTAACTTTAGAACTTGATTGCATGAACAACAGATGGCATCACCATTCTGAGGTGCTTTGGTAGAAGTGCTGTGAAAGGAAGGCAAAATGTGAAGTTGTACGACGTGTTTATAATCAGGCCCATAGTCATACCCAGGTAGCGCCCTGCAACCGCCATAGCATTACAAATGACAAGAGGGGAAAACATACAAGCACTCTCGCTATGACCTAACCCTGTTAAAACTAAATGCATTAATAAAATTCTTGTGGGGGGGGGGGCTTCATAACACCTTTGAGTCTAGAGGTACCAAGACTACACTGCATGAAAACCACCTTCCTTCAAACAAAATGTTTTTCAGAATTCAGTGTACCTCAAAGTCCTTGCAGTGTCTTTTTCAATACCTTCATTTCGCTACCCTTTATTATGGCTTCCAGATACCTGGTAATGAACGTACACCCAGTGGCAGAATAAGCCGGGGCGCGCGAGTGCATGGCAAAACGCATCGCCGTGCTATTTATGTAGCACTTCTGGTGTCGAGACCCCACCGTGCATGGTCCTCCTATGTTTTCGACCATGCCTATTTCTTGCTTGCAGCAGAAAGGCTGACTACATGCAGTGTTTGGCTCTAGGAGTCCATTTCTGTAATCCGATGCCAGGCCTGCAGATCGCCAGAGCCCGGCAAGGATGAAACGTCTGTGCCATCATTGGATAGATACTGCGCCACTGCCATACTTATCTGTTTTTTAACCTTCCATTGGTTACCGCTGTTAACTTGTAGTATTGTTACATTATTTATACAATGGCAGGCATGTTGAAACTTTCTTGCTTGCTAGATGTGAGCAAGTTGCTCTGGAGGATTGTGATCATGCCCGACCATTTTGGTATTGTGCTCAAGGTAGTGTCTTTTCTGGCTACAGAGCAGAGAACACACATATTAAAGCCCTGACTAAAAGAAAAAAAGATAAGAAAACCAGTAAAGAGTATCGAGAGAAACACCGCATGAGAAAGTAACTAAAGAAAGCAACTCCTAGCACCAAATGCTAAACATAATCAGCTTGCCCGCGGCAACCAAATAAAATGTCACGTTAACAGGCAGGCATGTGCACTGGTATGTTTCAACACCATAAGAGCAACGTAGGGTGGCACAGCGACGCATTTTGGCAACCACAAGCGCACCCCAGTTTATTTTGATGCCAGGTGTAGTTGAAAGCTTCATGAGAGTAAACACGGGAGCGCGTGTCGCTCAGTACATGCAGAGCGGTATAGCGATGGGATGGCGAACTGCCTAGGTTCATACATTCGGCGGATCCACTCCCTGACAATGGTTGATTGCGCTGTTGTCTGCTGCGGTAGCTACGTTAGATATCTGGAAATGATTCCAGTGAATACATGTGCCGATGGGGGGCTTTTTATAAAAGGCAAAACGGAGCGAACGCATTAAAATGTTTGCTTTTTGCTGCCCGATTGGGTAATAAACCGTGTCATCCTCCATGACTTAACTAATGCAGCAGGCAGCCGCGCGATAAAGCGCTTTCAGGAAGTGCGCCCGCCAACCGCACAAACTGCGAGAGCACGCCAGCCTCTGACCAGAGTGTTCTGCATGTATTGAGCGGCACGCACTCCCGCGTTCATTATCATAAAGCTTTTGACTGTACATGCACAGAGCTCATTTACGTCCCTGTACGCCAGGAAGTGATGAAAACTGAAATTTCAATTGGGACTTTACGTGCCAAAGCATCAGGCATTAACATGACACTCAACCCAATGGAGCAGTTAGAATTTGAACCACCTGGGAATCATTACTGTGCACCAAAATTTCGAAACAAGGGCACTTGTTTTCGCCTCTATCGAAAAAGGAAGTGATGCAGGGGACAGCTAACTATCAAGAACCTCTGAAACAAGAATTGCTGCCAAGTCGGCAGTCCGGAGTAAATTTCCGTTACACCGTGTTATGTTCAAAATAATGAAACAGCATAAAAAGGACCAATAAAGACACAAACTAACCCCTGTCCACTTTACCACAGCTGTCTTTCTAGGCAGTCTGCTACATTTTAGATATTTTTATGAACCATTCAGTCACAATCAATGTCATTCATTTTCTTGCCGATTTTTTTTAGTGCCCTGAGGAACATAAAAGACTGCGAGGTTGCCAAAGAAAGAAAAGTGGAGCGACGGTGTTGTACAGGGTTCTTTTTTGGTTACACAAAAAGTTGTCGGTGCCATGTAGCCGAGCCACACTGCCAAGCACGTAGATACAGATATTCTGCCTCCCGCAAGCTGAGAAAACGTTGCTGTACTCGCCTTCATACATGTGAGCCTGAACAGGTGCCCAAATGAACAGGAGATTGATCCAGGCAGCCAAGCGTGCCCTGAAGCTCATGGCGATGACGCCCGTTCCGTGAGGCCTCCTGCGAGCATTGGTCGCACACGACAATATGTAATCTGCCGTACCATGACAATGTATAATCTGCCATAATTCTACACCTTGTTCCGTGCAACCTGCCGGGCCGAAGCAGGGGCACGCGGTTGACCTTGATGCAAAGGCTAGAGTAAACACTTTAATGCGTGTTAACTTCTTTCTCGTGCCCTACAGGGGGTAAACATTATAGTTCGACATGCAGCGGACGTGACGGTGGGCGTGTCTGTGACGACAGTCATTCCGTAAATAAGGCTACCAGTCACTGACACAGAGTGAATATGAAGTATGGTAGTACGCACAAATTGCGACGCTGAAGAGGCGCCGCGCGGCAACGAACCTTTTTGAGGCCAGAAACAGCACAGAAACAACAGCAAGAAACTAAAGCACAAGTTCTGACCCGGAAAATTGCGCACTAAAAGCAGGGGTGTATTAAAGCAGCAGGTTAGTAGCAACAAACAGAAGTACTAACCTGTGGAAGGCCACTCTCTCGTGCTAAAGGTTCCTCTGGATTCGACGGCTAGTTCAAATGCTACTTAAACCTTGGGCCCCGTATGGGCGATGCCCAGCATGTATAGCCCTTATTTTAAGTGGTGCCAAAAGCGTTTGCTTTCGCAGAAGAATTAAACATCTAAGGGATACTGCAACGGGTAAATGACATCAGTAACATACGCCGATGGATGCGCACACGCGCAACGTTCGCTCCGCCGGCTCCGCCTTGTCGCCGCTGTCGCCTTCTCTCCTGCCGCAGAACGCTCGGAGCGCTCGCGCAGCTCATTCGTGGGTTCCCAAAACACCAAATTTCCAATATTGACGTTGTAAAAATGTTTCCTCTGCCTGAAATAGAACTAAGATCAGGCGAATTTCAGCTCATTGGCCTCAAGATGTATTTGTTCGCACCACAGTATGGTTTTGAAGACGGAGGAGCGGGACTTTCGAATGTCTTGTTAACACAAAATTGTGGTGACCGAGTTAGCCTCACATTATGATTATTTCACCAAAACGATTTTTATAGTGGATATTAGTAGCATTTAGTAACAGTTTTTACGGCTAATATCGAAAAAAAGTATACAAATATTTCTTAAAAGCAACAATTTTGAATTTATATTTCCCGCCAAACCAGTGCTGAGTACGGTCTTTCTTTTTTCCGCGAGAAAAATTGTCTAGAATGTAGTTTTGTTAATGCAACAGAAACAAAAGAAAACTCGCGGTACAATTAGTGAAAGCAGTGTAATTTGCGTAGTTCTCTCCCTGCTCTCCCCTCGCTGAAAGAATGCTGAAAGGGAAGCAATCCCCGCTTCCTCTTGCTGAGTAGCAGCGGTAGCGGTGTGTGTGCATTGTTGAGGGAAAACGGCCTTCGCTGTGTGTTTGAGGCAAGAAAACAAAAAAAAAAAGTCAAAGGAAATGAAGGAAAACAGGCATGAAGGCGTCAACCAACCTGTGTCCCAAATGTGACGGAGATGAAGCAAAATATCCGGTGATCGGGGTTGTTGGTGCCTGACGTATGGCTACTTCCGTCTCGTAAAAAATGAAGGGAATGACATTTTCTCTTTTGTCTGGGCTGCTTGCCGCCCTTGCCTCCCTGTGCGGGAAGATCTCTATGGCTGGTGGAGAGACTACCAACATTTGCGAAACTGTTGCCTCCCATTGGCTGGCTGGCGCACCTGCTCATTACTTCTGTGAAAATGTAAGCTTCTCTTACCTTTCTAGAATTTAAGAATGAAGCAATGTTTGAATTCAAAGGTGCTCATGTGTCGTTTTTCAGGTGATTACGGTAGTCCGAGTTTTATTCTTCCTTCTCATGATCGCCTGCAATGCTGTCATGTGGACGGTTTTTACAAAGGCGTTGCGACTGTGTGCAACAACACTGGAAGCTGCGGTAACCAACACGGCTTCGAATTTCTTCTTCACTGTAAGTGCCGTTCCACATTGAAGAATTATTTGCTGTGCCTGCCTCGTTGATGTTGGCAATGAAGACCAAGTTACAGGAAGGGACCAACTAGATATCACTGTGTCACAAACGTAATGAGGAACTAATATCCTGCGGCGTCACTAACGCTTCTGCAGCGTAACGTACTTCTATGAAAAACTTGTCGCATATCATGGCACGTCACATGGTTCGCCATTATGTAGAGAAGTTATGTATACATAACGTGGCTCCCAGGCATGAACAGAGGAGTTGCCAGTTTTTCCTTTGCTGTGCATGCTAGTTCACATTGCCATTTGTGGTGTGCCCCTGTCCAAGTCCTGTGCACTGCAGATGCCGACAGTAGGTGCTCCGAATCATATTGCAGGCTGTTTTTGGCCAGACCCTGTTTGGCGAGCGGCTCACAGTCCTGTGGTGGCTTGGCACCGTGCTGATCCTTTTTGGTCTGCTGCTCATGCACCAGGCAAGCGGGGAGGCCAAAACGGCGCACGCCCACCGAGGGCCCCCCACGCGCCACAAGATCAACTAAGTGCGTGCAAGCCGCTAGGCCACCTTTCGTGTGTGCATGTGTGTGTGCACGTGTGCCTTTGTGTTGCTGCATTGAAAACGCCGTTTAACTCCAAATAAAAGTTGCTCTCGCTCTTTCATGACGCCAAGCATTGTTTCAAGAACTAAGTCATGGGATATTGGTCAGAAGTTGCTGCACTTTGAATCACTTTACACTGGATCAGTACCCACCAAGGTGGCACAATGGCTAAAGCGTGTTGCTGAGGCCAAGGGTGTGGGTTCAATCCCAGCCGCAGTGGCTGTTTTCTTGATAACGGCAAGAAACAAAAATGCCCACATGGTGAGATTTTGGTGCACTAAAAATCCCCAGGTGTTCTAAATAACTCCATAGATTCCACTACAGTTGGCCTCACAGCTCCAGTGCAGCTTTGGCTCGCAAAGCACCAAAAATTAAAAAAAAAAAAAAGAAATTTGAAAAACACTGGAGTAGTATGCAGAATCAAGGGAGACTGGATATCTGCAAAATTGTGATGTTCCCTTTTTTTTAATAGAACATTATTTTGTCATTATAGTACGCTCAAGGAGCATTTATTTTTCTATTGTTTACGGACGTGATGGTGACACTAATAATGCCTGAAGAATTAATTAGGTAGCCTACAAAGATTGAGTAAAGCACTGCTGTATTACTATACAGTTCCAGCAAAAAGATCCTAATTGTTGGGCAATTCAACAAATAAATTGGTGACTGAATCTCGATTCCTCGACTAGTGGGGCCAATATATGCCATGTGAGAATTCGTGGTGTGGGGAAAAAAGGAAATTAACTGGCATCGCACCAGCCACAGTGTACAGCTAAGTATGCACCAAACGTTTCGGTCACCAGCATTCACTTTTTTTATGAGTACCCTCAGAGCAATAGATACAGCATTAGGCTTCAATAAACAAGAACAGCTTAAAGAGGGGCTTACTGCACAATTGCCTGATGTGTGGCGACACCTGTACTGTAAAAGGAGCAGCATGTGCACCGTTTGCACACAATGGAGAAGGTGACAGGTGTGCCTTGTTCAATAAAATGTCTCTCTCTCTCTCTCTCTCTCTCTCTCTCTCTCTCTCTCTCTCTCTCTCTCTCTCTCTCTCTCTCTCTCTCTCTCTCATCATAGGTAGAAGCCTCCTCATGTGTAGAAGCCCTCTAAAGCACAGCCCCCTCATTTTTTAGAGCTGCAGGCACATTGATATTTTTTAATGCAATTGCATGTAGAAATGCCAGCGAGAAATGGTACTTTTTTGAACAGAAGCTCTACTACGCTATATCTCTCAAGGTCGTTCCTCGCGCCGCATTGACCTTCAGCCGCCAGAGTGCAGCTGCGCCTGTCTTTCTTATTGTTACGCTTGCTCGCAGCTTCGCCGTTACAGTACCACATGACTAAGCGAGGGGGAAATGGATGCTTCGTGTGCGTTTTATTTCCCACGGCGGCTGGGTACAGCTCAGCTCAAGCAAACCATGTGACTAGGCAAAAGTTTCACAACTGGCATTGTGCTGACTGAGTTTACAGGAACGAAGCCTACAGAAGCACACAATGAACGTACACAAAGGCGCTGCTTTGGCAGCAGCTTTGCCGGAACTTAGTTCGTCAATGTCAACATCTAAGGCGTGCTGGCTGGAAAGTCTGTGCTTGCCTTTCAGCTCAAGCTAAAGGATAAATCCAATCATCTGGTACACATAACTGAAGGGCAGGCTGCGAAATCTCATGCAATGGCAACTTCACAAAATACTCGGTGCATAGTCTTTGCTTTCGCTCATGGTAACTAGACTCAGTATTAAACCTGAGCCATTTTTTTTTACTATTTTGCAAAAATTCCCCTCCTCTATCTCTCGTCTGGGGAAAACTGTGAGGGGGGTATTTCTGTGCAGTCTTTAATAAGGGGCTTTGAAGCAGGCCAAATTAGAGTGCCGCACAAGGAAAGGCCCCTACTTATGTGGCTGAGTTGCCTAGCTGCAGCTCTAGTATAGAAAGACGACATGAGGGAGTGTCTTAAACAATGAAGACCTGTAAAAGTACAAACTTCCTTTAGCTGTACCCAACCCATCATCAAATTTTCCTGTGTGCATGCCTGCGTGGACACCTGTAGCCCAGTCCTTAAAAATAATCTAATTTGTAGCTTGTAAGTTCTGGGAATTGAACCTTTGTCTCACTGCTTTTAAGGTCCAGGAGGTGAAAGAAAAATGAATCGGTGCTCGTGGATTTCAGTGCAACTAGAAACAACAGTATAAAAAACAAACGCACCATTGCTGCCTTCATGGCCAAATATTCCCCAGTATGACACATACATGCGTGGGAGATTGACCAGAGCAGCAAGGCCAGTCCATTGATAGAATTGGTGTTCAAAAAGGTTACTGCCCCAGACTCATACTCACACTTGTGTACTTGGCACACGCCCCTGCTGGCAACTGGCCAAGAACGAATAGAAAGTGAGAGCCACTTTCTAGGCAGGCAGGCAGGCTTGTTTGCTGGCTTGCTCGCAGAGAAGGTTAGCTTGTGCATTTCATGTACTTGACACCTTTTCAGGGAAAGGTCAGCTGCCATTTTATTACTATTAAGAGCAAGTAAATGTAGAAAATGGCTAAACCCAAGGTGGGAATGGCCTTGGCTATTAGTGAGTCCAGAAGACAAATTCGTCTGACTCGTAAATTTATTCTGTTTCACACTACCAACTGCTAACTTCCTGGTTAGCACAGTTGGTAGAGCAACTACCCGGGAATGAGGTGGTCCCTGGTTGGAACCTTGTGGGAGGAGGAATTTTTTGTCATTTACGAATTCTTTCTGAAAGAAAACTTCCTCCATCTGGAGCGGTATTCTCATAACTGTCCCTTTTGAAAACGTCCCTTTTGAGTCCCTTTCATCGTGATGTACTTCCGGTTAAGCAATGGGCATTGACAGTAGGTTTGCCGCGCTTGCGTTACGCTACTTCCGGTAGTTTGCTTTTAGCCAATCAGGGCTCGCCAAAAGGGGGACACTTTTGAAAGGGACAAAACTCGAGAATACCGCCCCTGGGGGCACTTCTTATAAACTTCTTATAGCTGACCTATTTGATTTAAGGAAATAAGCCCCCACCTTTGTATTAGGCAATCCTACTATTGATAATTGACAATTTTCTTGTGCTAGTTCTGATACCTCGATACTGTTGGCAGCGCGTACATTAGTTGATCGTTGGTTCACTGCCCTTGCTCATAAAAGCCCAGCGAAGGGCTTTGTTCTAATTTGCACTATATTACGCCATAGTGCACTAAATGAAAGTCTGAAAGGCTAGATATCTTGATCTGAGGAGGTCGGTGGAATTTAAAGTGAAGCTTTGGTGTCCTCCAACTTTCTCTAACGATGATGATGAATGCGTGATCGGGAGTGAAGTGAAGGAAAAAAAAGCTTCCCATGGCCGGAATCGAACCTAGGTCCCTCGCGTTGTGAAGTCGGCCGCGGCGTCTATCACAATGCCCCGTTTCGACGTGGTCGAAGCGGTTTGGAAAACTCGGACAACTAAAGAATCCATCATGAGAATAATGGCATTGCTCTGCATGCCGTAAGGCTGTTAGCAATAAGACGTTAGGCCCAACTTCCCATTATGAGGTTTAGGACGTTAGGCCTAACGTTACATCTTGGGGTTTAACACCTCAAACCCGGCGCCCATTAAAAAAATTGCTCACTGAACGCCAAGCAGCAGGTACCAATTAGCACTGTACACCCCAAACCCAAACGATAGGCCTACGGAGTGCACACCCAAGAGAGGCTGTGGACATTCTCTCGCAGTGTGGGATTGGCCAACCAAAGAATGCATCATGAGAATGCTTAGCGTTCAACCATCGTCGTCGTTAGATAGAGGAGTGCATGATTTTTCAGTGGCCCAAATGGGTCAAGCCTTTGCAGGTGTGTTGTTCATTCTCAGAATATGCAAAGGGTATTTTGGAGATGTGTACTAAATGCAGATTCGGATACAAAGCACAGGATACAAAGCACAGGATACGAAGCTGTTTCTAAATTCATTTGTTCCAGATTTACCATTGAGGCTTTGTACAATACACAGTGGAGGCACGTTTACCTGTCCTGACGTTGTGTTGAACCCAAGAAAGTCCAATGGGTCCTGTGAGCCGCTTTCTTGGGACATAGCTCTAAGACAATCATAATGCTGCAGTTTAAGCAAAAGGTACTGTATTCGTGGGCCTAGCTATGGTTTTCGGCCTGTGTACACTGGATTCTGGTGACTATAAAATGAGAGCACAGGTTAACTTATATCAGGGAATTGCATTGTCGAGAATACTAATATACCACTCGCACTAGTTGAAGTTGTTTAATAATGCATAAAATGCCAAAAATATGAACTGGTTTTGCCACCCCACGCATTTTTGCGCACTAGGATTTATGACATAAATCGTGAATGGCTAAGTGGACAAGGTGGAGCTGTTTGTACAGTTGTCCAAAATAAAATAATGATAAGCAGTATGTATAGGGACACATGTGTTTTCAAAAAAGACACAACAATCAGCTGTGTACTCTGGTGAAAATATCCAAATGGCTTGCAATTGGTCCCAATGGGAAAGCAAGTGGTTTCTATTGGTTCGAGTTGGCTTCAACCGGGACCACTTGCCTCCTAACTGGGACCAATTGCTTCCCAACTGGGACCAATTACAGCCCAACTGGGACCACTTGCCTCTCAACTGGTACCAATTGGTCTCAACTGCAAACCAGTTGCCTCCCAACTGGTCCCAATTGGGAAGCAATTGTGATTGTTGTTTGAGCCAGCTTAAAGTTGGGAAGCAACTGGTTTGCTGTTGAAAAAATTCATGAGCCATTCTACTCTGTGAAGGGTAGATGACCAGCGAAGCTGTGCACACAATGCATCGTCCTCCCAATTTCTTTTCCATTATTTCTTTGCAGGTATTTTATCATTTATTTTTGTATTATGTATTTATTCTTTATTATTTATTTTATTTATTACTTTTTAAGTTATTTTTGCTCATTGATTTATGTTTTAGTATAAATTGAAGGTCGCTTAAGCTTTGGCTTTGAAAATGGAATGTGAAAGCGTTAGCGTGCATATTTTCTGGTGCCTTTGTATATTTTCTTGCTATAGAACTTGCTACAGTGGCGATATTACAGTGTTATAGTTTGCTATAGCACTGCAGCTTTTCTTGCTATAGTTGCAATATTACAGTCGCGATTTTACGAAGTTCTCGATTTAACGAAGTAATTTGCGGCTCCCGGCAAGTTCGTTAGATCGGGTTTTAACTGTAATTGTCACAGCTAAACGTCCGAAAGCTTACAGTTAAACCTGGATGTAACGAACCTCTATGTAACGAATTCCTGGATTTAACGAAGTTTCTCAATGCCCCATTTCCAGCTTCATTGAAGCCCACGTGTTGGCGACCTCTATGTAACGAAGGAGTTGCGACGGTTAACCTGGATGTAACGAATGCGATACGCTGATGAGTGAAAGTTTCTTTCCCTTTTTCTGAAAAATCGGCGGGCGAAATGCACTAATTTAACGAATTTCGCCCGCACCACAGTCTCGTGCGTTTCCACGTGTGAGTGCGGTGTCGGTGAGGTGCTAGGCGTGCCTCTCGGTGTGTAGTCGCGCGTGTCACCTGATATCTGTGTTATGGGTTCGTGGATGATTTCTGCTGCGTGAATGTGAAAAGATTTGTCTTTTCAAGACAAGCTCGCAATTGTAAGTGCCGTCTCAGCCAGCGACAGAGAAGAACGTCACCACCCGGTACAGTATCCCAACTAGGATCCCTTCAACAATTTTGACTGCAGACAAGAGCGTGAAGTTCGCGAAAAGACGCCCTTTCAGCATAAGTTTTGTTCTCGAAACGCGTTAAGGCACCGAAAAGTATAAAAAAGCGAAAGTGATACTTAGTACGTTTGTGAATTCGGGGGCCGTGTAAGCGCAAACCACGCAGTTTTTCAGTGTGAAATATATCCTTGAACAAAGGTGAGTTCAGCATCACTGATTACTAGCATATTGGTTTCGTTTCTGCTTCATTCCCGTGAGCTTTAACTCGAAACCTGCATGTTACGAAAATCTGGATGTAACGAAAAAATGCGAACTTTTGTCAACTTTGTTATTTCCAGGTTTAACTGTATTAAGCGAATTATTATAAAGTATGCAAAAACTTCTCATAATTAAAGTTGTTTGCAATATAATGCGAGGCTTACAACATTAAAAAATTTCAGTTGCAATTGCAATTGAAACTTAAGCAAAGGTTTCAGGCTAGAATGAAGCAAATTTTTAACTTCAATTTAGTGTCAAAGTCCGGTCACAAACTCAAGATATCGCGGGAAAAAATTTACGTTTCAGTACAAGTTCAAATTTTTATTTTAGATCTTACAGCCCTGAGCAACGGGGTGAGTCCGGGCAAGTACAGGTTAACCACAATAGATCTAGCAATTATAGGAGGTCCCTCCTTAGTCTATGACATAGACAAGGGTGCAACAGCCCAAAGAGGATTTGGAGCAATTTTTGCAGCAGCAAAATCTTGGTTTTGGAACAGGAAATTCCAAATTTGGAGCAGGGTATGGTAGAAATATACATACGTTTTGGAGCACCAAATCCCAAATTTGGAGCAGGTTATTACAAAAGAAGTGCAAACAATTTAACGTCAGCGCAGCCATGTTTTAGCTTCAGTGAACAATTGTCCTGCAAAAGTGACCAACGAATCATGCAGAAAGCTGAAGGAAAGGTGTATTTGTGCCAAAAGCAGGTTCATCTAAATGCTTAAACTGTTTACCAGATCAAGGATCAAGAACACAAAAACAAAAGAGAATGTTATAAAAACTGCAAATGATATTTTTATTTATACTCCAAAGTACCCTCATGAATGGCCAGTCCTAACCTAACTGTATATTTTCCACTTAAGCAGCACCTGGCTACTCTATAGAAGCAAATACGACAAATTGTTCTTCAATACCACCAGAAGGTAAGTAGCAGCAGATAAATGACTTATGCAGACGTCATTGGTATTAGATCAATTTTTTGCTTTCGCCATTTTTTTAGTTCGCCAAGCTATTGAGGAGTCTGCTCAAGGCTTCCGACCATTTGATAGTTTAGTGCAGCGCATCACTTTCACACACCGTCAGCGCACAGGCTCTTGCTGTATGAGCTGGACCAGTGCATTTGTCGTGGCGTGATCAGCAACCGCTCTGCTCGCGACCGTGTGCACGGATGTACGAGCTGCTTTCGTTACTGCAAGCGACACTCGCTCCACGCCTCAGCAGTGCACTTTGGCAGTCACGCCCAAGGAGGCAGCATCATCTTCTGGTTATGGCCTATTAAACGCGTGCAGTGGTTTACAGCGGTGCAAACAGCGCTATGCCACACGCGCTTCCGAGCTGATAGATGCTTATTGAGATTGGGTTGTCGGCGGGTGCGCTCGTAGCGGACCGCTATCACGCCTTCACCCTTTTCGCATGTTCTACAGTAGAACAAGATGACTGTGATTTGGGCGAGTTGGTGAATGTTCATGATTGACAATCCAGCGCGCGAAGACACGGCACAAAAAAGAACAAGAGTTAGACAGGACCTACAGTAGAAGGTCACCCCACACCCGCCGCGGTGGCTCAGTGGCTAAGGCGTTGCGCTGCTGAGCACGAGGTCGCGGGTTCGATTCCCGGCCGCGGCGGCCGCTTTTCTGATGGAGGCAAAAAGCAAAAACGCCCGTGCGTACGAGATTTCGGCGCACGTTAAAGATCACCAGGTGGTCAAAATTAAATCCGGAGCCCTCCACTACGGCGCGCCTCATCGCCTGCGTTGCGTCGGCGCGTTAAACCCCACAATCAATAAAGAAGGTCACCGCACCCTCGCCGAAGTAAAAATCATTAGTCGACCAGTCTCTGCATTTCAGCAGTTAGTATATTCTAAATGGGGCACGTATTAACGACATTTCGTGCAAGAGATCTCCACCACACAGTTATCGAAATAACGAAGTTTTCATCGGATGGCGAATGTTTTCATCGGATATACCGGTGGCAGGCCAAGCACTTGTCTGCGCTTAAAAGTCCTTTCATATTGTCACGTTGCCAAAGCCGACGCAGTTGTCTTCAAGGAAAACAAGTTTACTGGAGCGAACTTGTGCTCCCTTATCAACTCAAAGAATACACAGGCGGCGAAGCAGCAGTCAGCAAAGTGACGTACGCAAGCGAGCGTCGGCGATCGGAATACCGCAGCGTCTGCGCTCCAGGCTTTTATCTTTCGGCGCGAGTGTTTCTCGAACCGTCGATTTACAGCTAGAACATTGTAGACCAAAGAAGATTATTCGAGGCTAGTCAAGTTAGGATGAAACGCTCTCCGTATCAGAATGAGATAACCCGTGCGGCATAAAAATAAAGAATGGAACACGCGCTTCTCTTGGGACACAGACAACGCAGCCGCGGGCGCGGCCGGGCACTAAAAACAAAACATAAACAAACAAACCCAATGCCTAGTTCTTAGGAATATGCTTTAGAGCGACTTTAGTTTTGGCATGGGCACTGTACTACAGTGAAAGAGAGAGGGAGAAAAACTTTTATTATGAGCATTGATCGGAAGATCACGTGGGAGTGGTTCCCTATTCACGGAAATCCATTGGCCGTCTTGACCACGGCTGCCCTTTCGACGAGGCTGCAGAGGGCGACAAGGATGATGATGATGAGGATTAGAGGCCATCCCTTTGTATCGGGACGTCGGTTGTTACCAACCGACTTGCCTGTGTTATTTTGGTTATTTGCCCTACCCTTAAATAAGTTAGCCCCCCCCCCCCCCCCCCTGCTCCCCGGTTTTAAACTTCCATCGCTTCCCTCCTTTCCTGCCCTTGCACACCTGTTTACCTCCCCCCGCCCCACCCTTCTGTTCTAAATTCTAATTCGGTATATTACTCTTCCTACGTCACACTCTCTTTACTTTTCTTCCACCACTACTCCAGCCGCCTCTTTGTCACCTCTATGGCCCTGAAGTTGAGGCTCCCCCTCACACCAAATCCCAAAGCCTCCGTAAACGTCGTTTCCCCGTCGTCCCGCCGCGGTTGTATCTCTGTGCAGTCTATGACAATATGTTCTACGGTTTCCCGATTCCTGCTGCAGCATACACAAGTTTTTTCCTGTTGCTTGTAGTTAGCCGTGTATTCCCGTGTTCTCTGCAGACACCCCGCCCGTGCTTCAAAAAGCAATGCACTGCCTCGCGTATTGCCAAAGAAACCTTCCTCCCTTATTTCTAGTTTCTCTGTTCTATAGGTCTCCAGGGTTTTTCCCCGTCTATTCTCTGCACCCAATTCGTCGTCTCTGCTGCTTTTACCTGCTTTTTAACTGTTGTGTATACCCCACCTTCCCCTACCGAAATTCCGTACCGCTTGGTCAGCTGTCTGGTCCTAGGCTCCGTCTCCACCGCGTGCCCATGCTCCTCATATACAGGTACCTAAACACTCGCGGCCCATTTTTCCTCCTCCATTTCACGTAGTCTCTCCTCAAATTTTATCTTGCTCTGCGCCTCCCTTGCCCCAAAGGACGACCAGCCCATATCCCCCTGTACCACTTCATTCGTAGTTTTTCTATGGGCCCCTAGGGCCAGCCTGCCTACCGCCCGCTGATTTACCTCCAAGCCCGCTTGGGTCTCTGACTTCATGCATATACTAACCGCATTTCCGAAAGTCAATCCTGCATGACCCCTTCCAGTCTCTCCTTACCACCTCGTATTTGTTGCAGCCCCACAGTGCTCTATGTTTCATTATAGCCGCGTTCCGTCTTCCTTTTGTTTTAAGGTGGGCCTCATGCACATGCGTGTAATCTGCGCCGTCATTTAGCCATACTCCTAAATATTTCTACTCCTTTACCTGTGGTATTTCTACTTGTTGAAACGACACCGATTTATGCTCCGTGTCGTCGTTGAACACCATGATCCCTGATTTTTCTCCGCTAAAGGATAGCCCAAGGGACCTTGCTTCCTCTCCGCATATATTCAGGCCCTACATACCTATCCGGTCATGCGCAATCAACAATATGTCGTCTGCATACATTAATCCTGGGATTCGCTGTTCCACCGCCTGCCCGTTTTTAAAGGAGCCATGAAGAGAAAACACAAGTTTGGTTCATTCGAAAGATTGCCTCGTTAGAACCATAACGACACCACTTATAACGCAAACTTCGCTCAAATAAGCTACATAATTAGGAAAAACGGGAATGGTCATGCGACCCACCAGCTCATTTCCCGCAACAGAACCTATGCCGTCACATGGGCTAAGCTCTGCGATTGGCGGAGGCCCGCAAAAGCAAACGCATGTTAGGCAGGGCTTACAGCTTGCATAGCGAGCTAAATGCCCGTGAAACATACTGCACATTCTTTTTATGACAAAGAACGGTGGAGTAAACGGTTGAAGGTCCGAACGAACTCGCAAGCGTGTGCGCCAATGCGTACGAAACTAGCGCGCCGGCCGAGCTCGACATCTCGCCGTCGCGCAGACGAATTTTCGGGTTCGAGGCTCTTCGGGGCCAACGAACCGTTCCAGCACGCACGCAACCGTTCCAGCAACCGTTCCAGCACCTTGCTTGGTATCGTAATCCCTTCACAGGAGGTTGGCCGTCATATCGCCAACCAGCAAAGGTAAAAATAGAAACGAGGGGAGTAAGGAACAGCAAGAAGCGACGAGATAGTGCCAGTCGTCGCGTAAGTTTCGAATGGTGTTGGTTTGCTGCTGTCGTTACGAGCTCGTTTCCAGTTTACAACCACTGAAAACTTCAGTTTGTTCAGTTACGGCAGGGACCCTTACGTTAGCTCACTCCTGGAACATGCTGGCGCTCGTTGCCGACTTCGTCAAATCGCTCTGACCTTGGGGAAAAAAATGCCGTAAACCCCGGCATTGACGCTCGTATCTTTCTGGTCGAAGCAGAGAGCTCGCGCGAACGGCTTTCCATACACGACACCGGCCAACTGGCATAAGTGATACTGCTACTGAAATTGAACTATTATTAACCGTAATCAAAATACGGCACATACGTACCAGTCTATATTCGTCCGTCGCGACGGGGCTGACGAGGCAGCGGTGCCGACGGCTGGGCGTTCGTCTGTTGTGGCTATCGCGGAATGGTCGCTTTCCCGTCCACCGCGTATCCCACAACTCTTGCCGCTCGTGCACTTAGAAGCATTGAGCGTTATTGTGGTGTGAGGTTGTTAAATGCAAGCCCGAGCTCCTCGTCGAGAGTTTTGTTCTCCGGATCAGGCGATTCCATGACTAGGGCTGCGGGTGCACTAGGTTTTACTAGTATTTTTAAAATGGCCGCCGTCTCGATCGACTCCCGCGTGTGGGTGCTATATGGAGTCGACATACTAAGTACCTGTTTCATGGACCGGCTCTATGACGCCATTGTACACGTCACGGAATGTTCAATTTTAGCGGGAGATTTAAAATTTTGGCTTAAATTGCCTTATTTCTCAGTGAATAAAGCATCATTTGCTTCCGGGAAAGCGCTTGGGGTACTATGAAACACCTAATCTTTCGAATAAAACAAACTTTTGTTTTCTCTTCATGGCTCCTTTAATGTATGATATATCGAACCCCAGCCACGGAGAAAGAAGTATTTCAGGAGGGGAATCCGCTGGGATGGGACAGCGCGGGCGGGCGGCGCGTTAATGTCACTGTCTGGCGAGGAGGAAATGCAGCTTGCGGAGCAGCACAACAGATGGCGCGTCAAGCGCGTTGCCATAGTTTACATGTTCTTCTACGGGCGCGACTCACAAAAATCGTACTATCATCGAAAATATTGTGAAAATTTCCAGATTTCTGCCTGTAAAATGGATAAATAGAAGTGCTGGACATTTTAGCAGCAGTTATTAATAAATGCTGCCCTAGTTACAAGCCGTACCGCACTTGAAAAGAAGAACTGGAAGGAATCCCGGAGCAGACGACGTCTGCCTACGCCGCCTTCCCGCCACGAGTGTTTCGCTCCCGCCGCTCTCGCCTCTCGCGGGCGGTTTCTCAGATTTGCGCGCGCTTTTCATGTTTCACAGGCAGGGCGGCGAAGTTAGGGCAGTCTAAATATGAACTAATGGCATTGAAGATAAGAACCATCATTCACTGGAACTAATCATACCTCGATTCTCAACCACGTTTTTTTATTGTAGGTTCGTGTTCTAAAAAAATCAAAGCCCCTTCGTCTTACGCAAAATGTTTGAAACGCGATGATTTCATCCGCCGCAAACCGACTCCAATGAAAGTCTAGTCGCGCGAGGGATTCGTCGGCGTCGTCTGCCCACGGCGGAAGCCGGCTATGCACTGATTGACCTTGAACCGGCGAGCCTTTTCCCTTTGGCGCCTCGCGACAGAGGGCGCGTCGGTGCCGTGCCTGGCGCCGTGACTTTATCCCGCCGGAGCAAGCCTAGTTGCGCCTCCTGAATAATTCTTGCTCCGTGACCCCAGCCTACTGCCCTCTATTGGCCGCGAGGCCCACCACTGGAGAGGCCGGCGCTGCGATCGTTTTGACGTCACTTGTAGGATCACCGTTCCTATGTTTCTGCGTAGTTGGCTTGCAGCGCGTGACACTTCGCTTAGGAAGCGCGTTCTAAAAGTATTTTCGTGTTAATTTCCTTCGTTTGAAGTTAATTCTCAGTGCGTCAAGCGCAGTTCGACCTAATGGTGACTGTATAACCGTATCAACTGTGGTAGATTATCCGCAAACACCATGAGCGGGGTGGTGTATTACGCATGCGACCGAAGCATAAGCAGCGGCTCGTTTCCCCGATCAACAATGTGGACTACAACGATCGCCCAGTGAAGTTTATAGATTTCCCTTGTTTGCAAGAAATGCATAAAGCAGGAAATCGTGAAGCGTTAACTGCTCGCAGAAGCACACGCACCCGCCGTGCCTGCCCGCACAGCCGACGGTGCGGCTCGAACCGACGCAGGTCCCGGCAGCAACTTGTCGCCGCTTTTTAAAATCACAAGTCGTGGAAAAGAAGTTCCAGATTGGTGAAAGTGGATGTTAGTGTGATGAAAAATCCTGATAGGTAGTGTCATCAGCTGTGGTTTTCAAAGCGATGCTCAAATATCTGCCTCGATTTACGCCGACCGGCCGCGGAGGTCGGTCCCGGCAGCGCCGGCCCGTTCACGCACGGTGCGGAGAGCGGCCGAAGGATGGCTATGCTTGCGCGCAAGAATCGGCCGAGACCGTGCAGGTAACTTGATCGTCGATCGCTTCAACGGAAATCACCGCGCTTACAGAGTTCCCCGTTCTGCTAGGGACTGTCACTCGCAACTCTAACGGCGATGAAATATCTGCTGCGGCGCCAAGCCTAAAGTTCCCAACATCCGATTACGTGCATCCGAAGCCGGCTGCGAGCTGTTGGCGAAGGCCCTCCCGTCGCGCACGCGCGGATTGCGTTTGGGTTCCTCTAACTTCTTGGGGGCCCCCAACGCTCGGTTCTCCTATTCTAAATATCCCCATTACCCGAAATCATTAACGACGTGTTTCTCCTCGTACGCAGCCTCGCCTTCTGTGAGCAGTCGTGAGTTTCGAAATTGATGCTTGAGAAATGCCGGATTACTGTAAACATACAAAACACGCTGCAATTATAAATTACCACGCCGAGCAACTAATGAAAACTAGATATAGCCTTGTCCGAACCCGCTCGAAGGCGTTAAAAACTCGCGTTCATACCGTTCATACATTGCGGACAAGTCGCGAAAAGTAATCAGCCGTGCAGAGTACAGGATCGTTAATCAAATCCGGGCATGACTATAAAAACATCGTAGGGGAAATAGGCACTGATCAAGCCAAACTGCAGACCATAACAATACTTTTAAGCATGTGCTGCGAAGCAATCTGATCAGCGTTCTCGCGTCATTCATTTACCAGGCAATACGAGCAGTTCGCGCGGTGAGATCATAAGTGAGCGACGCGTTTCCGTCGCTGTTACAAGGTGTTTGCTTGCACACACATGTCCCGTCACAAGTATTTCATAATGAATTTACAGCGTACTTTTCTCGGCATCAGTTGCATCGTCCTTGGCGTGAGCTGGCTGCGTATGAAAGAGCTATGGGTCGCGATGGTAGCAACTACCTAAACGCGGCGGTGTCGCAAGGAACAAGCGAGTCGCGATTGCTTACCAGAATTATTTGGTTTACAGACAACTTTTTTGGTAATTTGCATCAAATCCACTAGGAGCGGGCGAGACGGTGGCCACAAGAAAAAAACACGCTTCCGCATACACACGGGAAATCTGCTGTAGCAGACGACAACACGATTCGGCGTCCTACAAGTGACGTCACTCGCAGGTGGCGCCACGGTATGTCCTCGGGGCCAATAGCTTCCTTTCTGAAACTTTCATCTAGATCACAAACAGCAGTGTGGAGTGAGGACATCCTTGTTTCAAACCCTATAGGTGTATACAGGCCTATTGTATGTTGTCCCCTCCCACACTATTTGCACCTGGTTCTCCCGGTATAGCTCCCTGAGTAAGTTAATGAATTCTGCCCCCACTCCCTCGTCCTCCAGGATACTGCATAGCCGCTCCCTGTCTACATTATCATACGCCGCTTTAATGTCCAGAAAGGCTAACCACAAAAGTCGGTTTTGAATCTTCGCCACCTCTATGCATAGGTTGCCATCGTGTCTGCTGTCCTTTCGAAACCCATTTTGAAGTTCCCCGAGCACTCTATTCTCTTTTACCCACTGCTGTAGTACAAATTTCACTGCCTGCATTACCAACCTATATAGCACGGACGTGACGGTGACTGGCCTATACGAGCTCGGTTTAATCTTGTCTCCTTTGACCTCATAGATTAAGCTCATCCTGCTAGTATGCCACGTGTCCGGTATTGCCTTCTTTTCTATCCCTGTGCTGATGGCTTGTAGTAGCCTGCCATCGCTCTTTGGTCCTAAGTGGTTGATCAACTCCATCTGTATCCCATCCGTGCCTACTGCGGTGTTTTTGGGGACCTTTCCCTCTGCTTTTCCCCACTTGAGCTTGTCCCCTCATATCCCCAGCCCTTTCGGCCTCCCCGTCGTGACATCGCTGTGGCACTGCGGGCCCGCTCTATAAGCCCTATAGAATTTCTGAGTGATAATTTCATGAAGGTGTGCCAATGCCTGCTCTCCCTTGAGTCTCAGCCCCGCTTCGTTTTCTATAGTACCACCTTCTGTGTGTCCCGCGCGTTTCCCCAATGCCCGCACATGGTTCCAAAACTTTTCGGCACGTCTCTTCCCTTCCCTCGTATTTGCGCCACCCATCGCTCGCTGTCGCCCTCCATATTCGCCTGCACCAACAGTTGCACTTCCACTTTTCTTTGCTTATATTGCTCCCATTTTATGTCCACCTCTTCCTGCTGCCTCCCCGCCCTCCTTGGCCTGCCTGTGTTCTCTAGACGCCTGTTCACGCCTCTCTATAGCCGCCTTGATTTCTGCGTTCCACCAGCTTCTGGGCATTTTCTTTCCCTTCCATCGATTTGCCCTTTCTGTCTTGACTATTTTTTCCTGCATAGTTTTGACGAGCCTGTCCAGGATTTCTTTCGATGTCGGCCTCTATACTTTTAGCTATAGCCGCAATTTGTTTACTGCTTAACTTTGTGTACTGCCCCTGTCGGTCCGGTTTCGCGCCTCCTGGTTTCCCAAAATTCAGCTTGTTGTGCCAGAGCGCCCGGCCCAAATTCGTTGCACGGGGTGACGCGCCGACAGCGGGGCCGATTTACGCCTCGTCCAAACCAGACCGAACCGTCCGCGGCGGACAGACTGAGACCAGCTGAAATGTGCAGCGCCGCAGAGTCGCCTCACCCGGCCGAATCATGCATCGGGTGAATGACTGGCAACCGACATGCTGCGACTCGCCTGGAGGCGACCTCGCAAATGCGGCGTGGGCGTCGCCCTCCCTTTCCCCATCGGGGCGGCTCGGCTGACTCAACCGCTTCGCTACCATTCGTCGGATTTCAAACTTCAGCCAGCGACAGTCCTGATTGGAGCGATTCCAACTTCTCTAGGCTCCAACGAACTTCCGGGGGTATAAAAAACCGCCCGGAGACACTTATCGTCGGCTTTTCTCCGGCGGCATTCTTCGGCGGCACTTTTCGGAGGCACCGAGTGGAGAGGTGCTGTCGCCTTTGTGCGAGCCATGTAACGTTTGCTTACCCTTGTACATACTGTATATAAATGTTACTTCAGCTTTTCGTCGGCTCGAGAACTTCATCGCTCTGCTCTACGCCGCGTCGATAGCGGACGGAGCAAAGCAACGTCGCAACAGTGGTGGCTACGGTGAGCGGGCCCAGTCCCAACAACGGAGCCAGCGTCGGGATGGCTGATTCCCAACATTGGTGACAAGCTGGGATGCGAGTAACGACCTTGGAGCAGCGCTGGGAAGGTCATTCCCAAGAAGCTGCCCAGGCTGTGACCCCTTTCTTCATCTATGCTCATTCCATCCAACCACGCATAAAGCCCCCCCAAGAGGAGGCAGTAGTCGATGCTCGACTGTCTCCTGCCACATTCCCACGTGATTTGACCCTCGCATTTTTGTTCCCTGTTTACTATGATCAGTTTCTGTTCCTCACACATATCCAGCATTAGATGTCCGTTGTTGTCTGTGTACCCGTCTAGATCTTCAATGTGGGCGTTCATGTCCCCTACCAATAGTACTTCCCCGGATCGTTTCAAATCCTTAATGCACATTTTTAGGTACGCCACGAGGTTTTCATTTTCTTCCCTACTCTTCTTAACCGTCCACAGATACGACACCCCTAAAGACACCTCCCTACAGTTAAATTTCGCCTCTCCATCTTCTTGGCGAACTGATGGAGACGAAATAGTGATGTTCTTTTGATGCGCGAGCCGAGAGGACGATCTCGACTCGCTCCGATGACCGACGACCGATGCTTGGAGCGGGTGAGGGATGAGGACTGCCTTCCTTGCTGGATATTAGGTTTATTTACACTATTTACATTACTCCAAGTTTACATCAGGTCAGAGTGACGGTTACATTGTCACTCTGACAGCAGCAGCCTGTTCGGCCGAGATCTATACTGAACTAGATCCCCTCTCGACCGACCCCCGACAAAACCCAACACTCCGGTTTTGATACCAAAAACCCCGCCTCCAAGAAGGGGGCGTTCAAGAAAGAGAGAAAAACTTTTCAAACAATTAATACAAACCATTGATTGGCCACAGGAACCAGCCAATCACAAATGTGTCCCCACCTGCGGTTATGTGACCCAACCCTCTCTCTTATGCACTCATAGTGCGTTTCCCACGCACGCTGTTGCACCCGACCAGCAAATACAGGACATCTGCGGCCTAAAGTGGACACACCATTACGTTCAGCTCAAAAGCCAAGCCGACGGCTTGGAGCGGTCTTCGCGCGGCTGACCTCCTCCCGCGTCCTCGCCTTGGCGCCTTGTCTGCGCGCGCGCCGGGACAAAGAGGGAGTCGAAAGGGGCGCCCCCGCCCGCCTGAACAGCCCACGGGAAGAGACGCTGCCAGCCCAGGCGACCGTCATCGAGGCGAACGACCCGTCAACGGAGCGCGCCCGGCGCCGGCTTCGCAGATTCTCAAAAACTTACACCGCGCGCCTTTCCGACATTCCGACACTATGAGACACACCATCATTCAGCTTCCCGCCAGCTTGTCATGCCGAATGACCCAGCCACCTCCGACGCGACAGAGATACTCAGGCTAATCGCCCCCGTCTTTTGACACACAAAAGGACGGGCACAAAACCCGCTCTCCGCGTCTCCGAACTTGGCGTCCGTGCGGCTGCATGAAAGGGACACGGGATAGCAGCTACCAGCGGAGGCGACGCCAATACATGAGCGACCGGCGGCCTTCATTAATTACATGAGGAGACCGAACTTAACACCTACCCCCTACCATCTCTTTCACCCTTTCACTCTTCTCCAATTTGCCCCCTGTCGTATAAGCACACCGACTCATCCGCCTTTTCTCGACCCAGCCGTCCTATTGAAACCTTCCCATACATACTCCCCGATTCTTCCAGGTCCCTTAGCTGCGTCTCGGTCACTGCATATACCCGGATATCTTCCTCTTCTAGCTGTTTACGAATCTCCACCCATTTCTCTTGTTTCCTGCCACCCTGCATCTTCAGTTCTCGCCCTCTCTTATTTACACGCCGGCGTCTCCCCTTTCTTCGAACTGCACCCACCAGTACCAACCTAGCTATCTCTTTTTGCTCGCAGTTTACTCCCTCCTCACAAAGGCCTGCGGCCCCCTAAAAATGCCACTGCTCGCGCCGCGTGTCGCCGCCCGATGGCTTCTCCCGCCTGCCCGCTGAAGAGGACTCCGTCCCGCTGGGACGTCCTCTTTCAGCCCATGCGTCGGACATCCGTGTTGATGTCGACGATTGCGAAATCCATCGCCTTACTATAGCCTAGCTCTCGTATCTCTCTATTCACAGCCATCGTATCCCTCTCCGCATGCACCTCTTTCCCAATAATCTCGGGTAGTAAGCTCACGACGACCTGCACATTTGGGCACAGCGTCCTAATCTTCCTCACTCCCCTCTCCAGCTGCTTTCTCACTCCCGCTTCCCTTCCTTGCAGAACGAGTCCCTACGGCTATAATCACGACGTTCTGCCCCTGCATATTTTCCCAAATCTTGTCCTTCGCCTTTTCCAAAACTACCCTGACCGTATGGCCAGGGAACACGCCCACCTGCACTTGTAGCCCCGGATACATGGACTCGATGAGAAAGGGTCGAGTCTACTGGCGGGTTCAGCTACCTCGACCCCTTCCGCGTTTATATGAACCCCGTCTAGAGGATCGAGGTGCGGGGAACGGCGGGGTTCCCGGAAAAGGAGCTACCCTATTTTCACGATTCTAAGGCGCACCCTCTTTGGCTAAAAGGTAGCCTCGCGTTACAATCGGGTTCAAAACCGAAATAGGCTTTAAAGCGGCCAGCAGCATTGCCATGCGGAACGGACACGAAATCCCCGAAAAATCCAACTCAATCCAATAAAAACAATCCGTCAACACCACGTGAGTAAATTTCGGCGCACTAATTCCTCAATGGCATGCCGCATACCTTGGTCAGCTGTTGCACATTTTTTTTTTTTTTGTGCTGCTGCAATCAGCTTGCAACGCCTAGAATTGACAAACAGCTTCAGTCCAGCTTCCGATGTCCAAACTACCTACAGTTTATGTACAGGAATATTTACAGAGCATACACAGGGCAGCAGAAGTAGCCCGCAGTGGGGCTTAGTAGCTTGCCGGGGTCCAGCCGGCGCCGCGGGTTCCTAGCCGCGACCTGCAGTGAGTTCGAAAGCAAAAGACTCCTTTCCTCTCGCCAGGGTTGACATAAATGCTTTCGGTGAGGGAAGGGGCAACGTTGAAGAAAACAAGAAACACCAAGGCCGGGTACAATTCTCTCTGACCGAGCAAGGTGCGTTCTGGACGAATATCACCCTGTATGGATCCATACAGGGTGATATTCGCCACACAAGTGTCAAAAAAAAAAAAAAAAAGCCGCTTCTTTTTGTCCCAGGCCGGGCACGGCCCATGCGGCCAAGGTCCAACCTCATGCAGTGTATTTTCCGGGTTTTCAAGCCAAAAATGCATGGCTATGCGAGCTGACGCGCGAGCGACGCCGATGTCTATGCTCGCCAGATGTCTATGCTCGCCAGATATCGGCGTCGACGCAGCGCGAGGAAGCATCGGAAAGCGGGCGGCTGCGTCCGGGTTCCCTGTGCGTCTCGTGGTTTAGGGTCATTCATTTCAGCAGAAAACATTCAAATTCTTTTTAACCTGCGGTAATTTAACCTGCGGTAAAAGACAAATTGCAAGCTATTTCTGTTCTAAATGGCTCACTTATTCCTGGCTTGTTTGGCTTTCGTCATGGAGGTTGGAGATTTTCGAAAGCTTATTGTGAGTGAAATAAGGGATCGCTGGCTACATCGCTTATAGTATTAGCATGAAGGGGCTTGTCTGGAAGATCCGTGCGTGACGAGCAAGCGTTATCAACGCCAGAATTCTAGCGGCGCATTCCATTCCATTCGCGGCTACCGTGGCTTGCGTAGGGGAAACTGGGGATGTGCGAGAGCTTTTCGTGACCCAAATAAGGGAGCTTTGGTTACATCGCTTGTAGTACTAGCATAACTAGCCTCACCTCCAAGATCGTTGCGTAAGAAACAAGCGTTATCAGTGCCCGAATTTCTTAAATACGGTCAAAACAAAACACACCCGACAATATTCGTTGGCAGCCTGACACCGAATTTTTGCCCTCCGATCCGTCCCGTCTCCTGCCGTGGTTTCACTTAAAACACAAAAAAATATTTCAGGTGACACGCGAGGAAAGGGTCAGTGTGCTTAGCCTAGTAAGTGTAAGCTAGGAATATTGCCAACAAAGCCGCGGAGCGTTTGTGACGTTTCAGCTAGAGAGATTGTCCACAGGGCCACTGTGTCATTGCACAAAGTTTGAAGTTAACGGGATAGAAGGAAAGGAAGAAAGTGGAGCTCTTAAGTAACGCCATTTCCTGGTGGAAGTGGGCTCCGGTGTTTCCCGGAACCAGCCCTCAAATTGAGTCTCATCTCCTCTGCTGTGAAGACTTGAACTCCATGAGAGTTCGCGTGCCCCGCGCAGTGTTGCCATCGCTGGGTGTCAGACATCCGCTAAAAAGCAATTAAAAATCCGCCAGATTCAGCTACATTCTAAAACATATCCGCTAAATTTCCCACTAGGGCCTATTTTATTTAAAATAACAGTGCAATTTCGTATGATAAATACCTTTATCATTCTTAAAGGCTCCCAAAAACTACGAGAGCTGAAATAACATATAAAAGAGTCTTCCAAGCAGTCTAACAGAACACTTGAGGTTTCAGTGCTGCGGTGGTCGTCATTGGTCAACCTTATCACAGATGAGGCTAAAAAGGTATAAATGTTCACACTGATGAAAAAAAAGAACTCACAGGTACGTGAAAAACACGTCGAGCTCTTCGTCGCCGCTGTCGTCGTATGACACCATTTGCACAGGACCGCTGGTACTTGTTGAGTGACCAGAAAGGTGACTTGGTTGCACATAAGTTGCAGATGTCCCGATTGCACTAACAACTGCTGGGGAAGTTCGTAATCAAAACAACTTTTCTCGTGTCACTTCAGTCCCGCTCTTACGACGAGGATGGCGTTTGTTGTTTCAGGCTTCAGCTTGTTCCTCAGCTTGGATTTTACTATGTTAAGCTGACTAAACGTCATCTCTACTTCGGCATTTGATTGCGGATGCACGAGCATCGACATGGAAAATCCGGCCAGCTCGGCGAACGGGTTTTCGCCGCAGGCGTCCTTATAGGAGTGGACTTCACACCAGAACGACTGCGTGGACGATATTTGCTTCCAGTCCAGGAGGGTGATTTTGCTCTACTGGTTTCGAATTTTTTCGATTGTCCCAGAGCCGTTTTGAAACCTCACGGATTTGTTTGTCTGAGATAGGCGGAGCAAGTGAACAGGAGCCCTCCTAACCTCTGAAGTTAAGCAATTTCTACATTTTTAGAGGACACGGAAATGGTTTCTAGCAGAGCGATTTTGAATCGGTGCACTGCGTGAGGTATCCGCCAGAAATCCGCTATGTATGGAAATGGCCCGTCAAAAAATCCACTAGCCGCTAGACTAATTTTTTCCCCGTCAGAATAAAATGAAATCCGCCAGATTTAGCGGAAAATCCACTAAATTGGCATCACTGGCCCCCGCGCCAGTGAGTCGCGTAGCTCGGAGTCTGAATCAGCCCCGTGGAGGGCGGCCACTACCCGTTGTGCCTTTTGCGAAAAATGCCGCCACACCGGTCGGGGGCGTTCAGTGCATTCGACCGCATCGACTCTCGCCCTCCATTGGCGGTGAGCGCGACCACGGGCGGCGCTGCGAAGCGCGCCCCCGTGACGACAGCTTAGGGATTCTCGGATTTGTCGTCTGCTTCAGTCGGGCTCACTCTCCCTGCTGTTTCTTTGCGCTCGGTTCACGTCTGATGCTTCTCCGCACCACACTTCGCGTCTGCGTAACTTTTTATAATAATAATACACTTAAAATCGCTCAAGGCGTGAGTTGAAGTATAGTTTTGGATACCGCTACGGAAGAAACATTGCCGCCGTCGCCCCACTCCTTGCGAAGCCGGTCCTGTGCGGAGCGCGAAGAGCCGGAGCTAAGCGTCAGCTTCTGTATAAAACGATCTCTCGAACAAAGGTAACAGCCAGCTGCTAGTAATCGACAACAACGAAAATAGAAGACCAAAACAAATTCCAGGCCTTCGGGGCTGTCGGTTCTGGCAGAAGGCATTACGATTCAAGGTAATCATTTGTAAGGTAAAACAGTTTTTGCAACTTTTCCGAACGCTAGAAAGTATTGCATCACATCACTTTACGTTGTCATGGCATGAAAGTATGTCGACATGCACTATGGCACGCAAAAAATGTAGGTTGATTTCCAAATAACCCACTGTGTACATAGGCGCGTGCTCTTTTTATACCAGGCTTCTAACCAGTATGGAGGTTTATTGAGCAAAACGAGTCACGTCTACGGTAAAGATACAGTAGCACAATGTTTGTTCAGACCTGGAGTGAAATTGCGGTTTCATTTCTCACAGCCATATCGCCCCAGTAGCCAGATTTGCGTTATAGGAAAACTCTCAAGAGGAGGAGGAGAAGGAGGAGGAGAAAACTTTCTTTAATAGTAAAGTCGAGCTGATTAGTGGGCCAGGTCCTCACTCCTGGACAAGAAAGTAAGGGTAGTTTTCTTCTCAATTCACAGAAAGCCATCCCAAGTAGACCAGGATTTGTTCTTTACGCCTGGAAGAGCTGCTTGGAAACATTAATCGGTTTCGGTTCTTGTAAAATATGCACGTATACTATTTATTACGTTCGTTAGTGAGTATATGAAGCATTTAAAACCGTGATGATGTCATAATTTTTCGGGTTGAGAGTAAGTTCGTTATGATAACGATGGTTACAATAGAAATTCGAAGCCCAAAAGCCACCTTCTGGTAATATGAACAACATTGTCTGGGGCGCGATCGTGGTGGCGTAGCACAAACCTTCTCCTTGTATTTGCATGTGAATAAACAACTCACGCGGCGGATATGCACCTTGTTGCACGCAGCCATAACGAAAGCCAGTTTGTGAAGAAGGGAACGTATGCCATACCGCCTGTATAAAATATCCACACTATCTTTGTGAGCCTGCCAAACATCTCGAAACCTACTAAAAAGATGTTTGTGACGTTGCAGAAAAATTAATGCCTTGGGCACAGAAGAAAACATTCACATGATAAAAGTCAACAACAACGAAAGAAATAGAATGCAGCCGCTTTATTTCATGCTATGCGATGCGCGTGTAGGGGCCCGCTGCCTGGTACGTAGCATTCGACTCTTGAGTCTTCATAAGAGCATCTCAAAAATACTGAGGGAAGCCTACATATTTTGAATACTTATCGAGGAGCTCTGAGCGCTGAACCTTGTGAATAAGCTATAATCGATGAGTTACACACGATCGTTTGACCAATGCTCTGAATAAAGTTGTTCTATCTCTCCTCGTGTGTTGCAAACTTGTGGGGGGGTACAGCTTGAAATTATTCAGATGTGTCAGAAGCTGGCACAAATAACTGAATTACTAAAAATAGGCTTTTTAATGCACTAAAACATCAAAGCGGGCGATTTCTAGCGCAGGCACTGCTGCCCCTAACCAACGGAGCGTAGCAGAAGACAGCGGCGCGAGTCCCTAAGCCGACGTCAGAGCCAGGGGGCGCCACTCAAACATCTCACCGCCAATAGCGAGTGGAGCCCTATTACATGGACATGTACAGTTGCGGAGGAGCGGGCATTCCGACGCCGCATCCAGGAACTTCAAGTTCGTCCAGGTGATTTTCTAGCGCGTGTTGTAGGAGCACTGCAGCTCATCCCAGAAATGGGGCGCAGTGTTACAGTCCATAAATGCATGCTCGGCCGTTTCCCTCCTTCCGAACAGTAGACAGTTCGCGCCTCCCGGCAGAAAAAAAACCCGCTCCTCCTGTCTTGCCTTAGTAGCCAGTACACACGTGTAAAAACGGAAGAAAAAATCCTTCGAGCCGGTCGGGATAGGGAGCGTACGTACTTGGCGCAGGACGTCACTTTTCGGCCGGCCAAGAGGTGGTTGGCAGTACATGGGCGGTGGGAGGATCTGTTCCACGAAGTCCTACTGCAGCTTCCTTGGTTTCACTGCGCAAAGGTATTCCCAAGAGAAGCGTCCCTCCAAGAGGGCCAACGCCCCGCCACTTCCCTGTAAAAACCTGTTGCACGGACACCACTTTTGTGCTCCGCTGTTGTTGCCAGCAAAGGGTCTACACGTTGTTGCACAGACGAATCGGCCCTCCGGCGTCGCTGTCTTTTGCGAGCAAGCGCCCACTGTCGCTCGAACCGTGCCAACTGTTCGGCGTCCATAGCGGGAGATACCGCTCTTTTTCCGAGAGGCTGTGGTTGTGCCCATAGAGTTTCTCACCAGCTTGAGAAACTCTATGGTTGTGGCGTCTGGGTGCTGTGCGCCCTCTCTTGACTAGTTTCAGTATCAGCCTGGGTGCATGACGCCAAACGACATTGGATGGACGACATCCCGGGACCCTAAAGTGATCCGCACTTAGAAGTAACATTGGCCGGCTTTGCTGTTAAAACGCCCTACTGCGACAAACGGGTAGGGTCACACGGCTTGAAGCAATCTAATGCTTTCGCAATTCTCTCCATAAAGGCCGACCTCCATGCAGCGAAGTTTCTCGGCGAACTTGGCGCGGCGGACGCCGTGGTTTGACGCGCCGCTCAGTTTTCGTCCACCCCAACCTCCATGCAACGTGACGCGGCGAACGCCGCCGATGGAAGACAGGACAGGAAGTACAACGAAGTACGAGGCTGTGATTGGCTGCGGCCTCAAAATGCAGTTTGCCGCTTCCGGTCGCGTTCGCCGCCGCGCGTTCGACATCTAGCTCGCGTAGATCGCCGGCGAACAGCCGTATTTTCGACGCCGGCGGCGGTGCGGCCGCCGCCGGGCGACGTTCGCCGCCTTTTCGCCGACATTTCGCTGCATGGAGGTCGGCCTTAAGCAGACTGAAGTGTCTCCCTGAATTTTTCGCACAGTGAGCCATTTAATGCTTTCGCAATACAACAGGAGCCTAGCGGGCGGCTGCCGAAATTCTAAAGTCCGTGGTCTGTTGTTACAAAATGGCGGCCCGGTATACAGTTACGAGGGAACATTGCGTCTAGGCAGGTACAGGGACACGACCAACTAAGGGCCGCTCCAACGACGAAGTGCACAGTGGTGCACACAGCGAGCCACACTCACTCACATGATTTGGACTTGTATGGCTCGCGACCACCAACTCTACAACCAGAAATGACCATCACTAGTGCCGAGCGCTGTTGGCGACTTTATTGGCTCGGAGCCCAAAGCAAGCCCCCGGGTCGCCCAACTGGCCGCAGATGCCGCTCCCGCACAAGTGCACTCCGCCATCTGAGCGGGAGGAATCCTGGAAGACTTCCACTTCCCCTTCCTCCTTTCTCTATTTTGGGACAGAATTAAGTTATCATGGGCATCAGTGTTTAAAGCACAGTGGGTTCGTGGTCAAAGAAAAGAACGAATGAGGATTAAACCAGCGATGTCACAGTGCGATGTGTCGTAGGCAAGCGTAAAAATATAAAATAAATGAAAATGTCTCAGCAGAATACAAACAAGTATCATGAGCATATTAGAGTTTCTTGACATAACTCCAAAATCAGATCTGTGTTTATAGGCACCTATACGAATCTGCCAAAGATCGTCCCAAAATCAAGTTAATTTGCAGTCGTTTTAACAACAGAGCTGTTTAAGCTTGAGCTTGGTCCGTTGGCGTTAGCAAAAAAATAACAAGAGAAAAAACTCCCCTGGCGCCAGGCGCCCGGCACGACCTTCGCGCAGTGGCTTTAGCGAGAAATACCGAGCGCATGTTAGCGTGCCCGTCGTGAGGAGCGCCCGAAGTGGTGGTGGTGGTGGTGGTGGTGGTGGTGGTGGTGGCCCACATAGTGGCGCATACCCACTCAGGCGGATTGGCCAAGAAGATTTTTTTTCATTAAAAAGAACCAGATAAGGCAAAATAGTACAGTCTAAGAAAGAATTTAGTGCGTAGATTGAAGAGAGAAATAGAAAAAGAAAGAGGAACGAGAGTGCCTGATCAGAATCGCTTTAGCAAAGCAGACGAGCAGTCTCTGAGATGAAGGAATGGATGGCGTGACAAACATCCCCATGGCAGTGGCCTAGCTTCGGGCTCCCAAAAGACAAAAGCACTGGCAAAGTTAGTGGCAGTCCAAGACGCCGCAGGGGAGCCTCCAGCAGCCTTCTTCGATGATGAGAGAATCGGCGGCAAAAAATGAAAAAAAAAAATGTTCATCCGATTCAATTTCATGGCAGAAGTGGCACAAGGCTGAGGTGGTTAGATCTGCCCGGTATAGGTACCTATTAGGTGGGGGAACACCGCAACGAAACGAGGTCAGCGAAACTTCGCACAAGCGAGTTTGGCAGAGGCTTCTTTTCCGACGAAACCTGAAATGTTCGAGTTCCGGAGAAGTGTGCAGCCCGTGATCAGACACGTCCTGGGCCAACAGGTATTGGCGAGCAACACGCAAGCAAATGGGGGAAGCACAGCTCCACAATTGGTAAAGCCAATGCCATTTTTGCTAATGTATCGGCGGCTTCATTAAGGGCTAATCCACAGTGGCCAGGCAGCCAAACAAGCCTAATTTCCCGCACATAAGTGGAAACGTAGGAGTAAAAAGTTTTAAGCATGGGACTGGCAGTTTCCGAGGAAAGGGCCATGCACACGGAAAGGGAATCAGTGAGTATCATCACTGAAGATTGCGCCGAATCGAGTTTCAGGACGGCAAGAAGAATAGCCAGAAATTCTGCATAAAATATGGGTATATAATCTGCAAATGAAAAGTACCAATTCATGCCGGAGAGACGATACCCACCCCAACTTTCTCATGTTTTCCCGAGGCGTCGGTTGCAATAACCACGTGCGATGGGTATTCAGACTGCAGTCTGAATGGTGAGCCAGGAGAATGTTTTTAATTAAGTTGATTGGAAGAAACTTAGCATGTTTTGGGAAAATATTATCAAAAGAAACCTCCAGTACTGTGGGTTGAGACTGCAAGACGGGAACTGAAAGGAGCGTGGCGTTTAATGGATGAAGTAAAGAGTTGGCAAAAATGACCGGCGGGCGCCGGATACGACCGAAAAACTCAATTGCGTGTTGGATAAAAACAGCCTGTGATCTGGCCAGCGGTGACTCTAGGAACTTTGCAAATGCATTGGTGGTTAGATATTTAAAACTGGAATTCAGCGTTGGGACTCCGGTCTCCAAGTACAATACCCGAATCGGGACGTAACCGGGTAGGCCTAAGCAGCAACGCAATGCTTGTCGTTCCAGTTTTACCAAAGGCAGGAGCTTATAGGTCGCAGAGCCAGAGAACAAAACACACCCAAATTCTAAAATTGGTCGAACATACATGCTGTAAATCATCAAGAGTGTATCTACCCTCAGACCTGTTCTTTTGTGGCTAAGCCCCCTTAGTAGAGCTACAGCACGGGAGCCTTTCGCATCTATATGTTCAATGTGTAGGCGCCAATTCAATTTTCTGTCATATATGATTCCAAGATATTTTAGTGAATCAACCTGACGAATGGTTTGTTGGTGATACGATAATGAAATCAATATTTGGTCCGTAAGAGGGAACACGAGGATGACATACTTATTAATGTTTAAAGAAAATCTCAAAGTATCCAGCCATGCTCCCGGGGCATTCAGATATGATTGAAGGGAATGAAACAAGGAATGAATGTCTTGCGATGAAGAGAAAAAGGCGATGTCATCTGCATAGACGTATGTATGCACATCTCGGTGAATGGGTATGGAGCTCAAAAGCACATTGAATAGCACTGGGGAGATAACAGACCCCTGGGGGACTCCACGTGTCTGCTCATACCGAGAAGAGGCGTAACCATGTTGGTAACAGAAAAAACTCTCTCTTTTCCAGAAAAGCCGCTACCCACGCAGTAATGTACCCCGGGAACGAATAACGAGCTAGGAGATCTAGAAGGATCATATTCCACACTGTCGTAAGCTTTTGAGATGTCCAGAGTGACCAAAGCTGCGATCTGCTTCTTTCGTCGGGCCCAGTGAATGCGACTTTCCAAGTCTATATGCGCCCACCAGATAGAGCATCCTTCCCTAAAACCAATTTGTCTGCAGTTTAGTATGTTCCTTGTGCTCAAAAACTTGTTTATACGGAGAAGCAAAACGCGCTCGATTACTTTTACAAAGGTGGATGTTAGTGCTATTGGCCTAATATTATCAATTGTTTATCCAAGCTCCGGTTTCTTTAAAAAAGGCAAAATCTTGGCCAAGCGCCATTCAGGAAGTATCCACGCGTTTTTAAGAGAAATATTAACCACATTCAACAGGTCTGCCGGAGCTTAAAAATGATCCGCAAGTTGTGTACGTCGATGCAGCAGAGTACAGACACAAAGAGGCTTTCCCCGCAATCGCCGTTCAAAATTACCCCAACACCAGAATTCTCGATTCTGTAACAGTCCGGACGCCCATCCCAGAACCGGTGGAAGAGGCAGCAATAGCGCTCGCCCTTTCACTCACCCCCGCACCCGCAACAATCATTACAGATTCTAAAACTGCTTTCCAAAATTTTGCCGCTGGACGCATATCCCAACGGCGCACAAAATTTTGCTCAGGGACCCCCCGCAATCCCCAGTACAACTGATCTGGACCCCCGAGCATTCTGGGCTCGAGGGAAACGATGCGGCCCATGACCTAGCTCGAGGATTTACTATCCGGGCTCGGCCGAACCCGTACCCTTACCACGGAGCCCGGTCCGCGCAGGACCGTCTGATCGGTTTTCATGATATTACCACCTACTACCTCCTCTCCCGCCGGATCTATCCTCGGGCGGACAAATCCCTGACATTAGAGCAAAGCCACGTCTGGCGCCAACTCCAGATGGGAGTCTCCCAATCCGGCCACCATGACCCATGTCCACCCCAACCTCTATCCAACCTCGGCGTGCCCCTTATGTGGCGCCCATGCCAACCTGGCCCACATTATGTGGGCATGCCCCCAGGACCCTTTCCCCGAAATCCCCTCTGAGGAGAGGTGGGAGGCCTCGCTTCGCAGCCCCGACCCGTACCTACAGGTCCGCTAGGTCAAGAGGGCGGAAGAGGTCACCAGAAGGCGCGAGCCTACGGCCACCACGGGACCACCAACCTAAACCAAGGAGGCGACGTCCAGGACTTTCAGCCCGTTACCTGCCACCACCATTAGGACACCACCATTCTCCTCGAGACACTTCCTCAAAATAAAGTTTATCTCTCTCTCTCTCTCTCTCTCTCTCTCTCTCTCTCTCTCTCTCTCTCTCTCTCTCTCTCTCTCTCTCTCTCTCTCTCTCTCTCTCTCTCTCATTGTACAACAGTTTAATCATCGCTGTGGTGATACCGTCTGGACCAGGCGCAGACGCTGGAAGACGGGAAATCACCCTATCTAGCTCGCCTATAGCGACCTCTTCAAAGTCAGCCGTGCCGACATTTTGACAGCCTGTCGACGGAATTCATGTCGCAAACCGCAGCTGTAGATCACTCGCTATGGTCTCTAAGAATTCAACGGATTCTTCTGGCGTACGAACCAGGGAGGGGGCGTTCGGAGAGACGGAACATGATTTCCTAGACCCGAGGAACTTGAATAAAGCTTGTCTACGATTCGGTTGTGATAGGGCGGAAAATCAGCCAATATTAAATGTTTCCTTCGCACGTGATACAGTTCGCTTAAAATTTTCGCGGTGAAATTTAAAATTAACCCAGTTAGCCGGACTCTGATGATTGTGGAGAAGCTGTTACCAGGCGGCTTTCTACGTCGGAAGTCTCTAGTACATTCCTCATTCCACCAAGGGCTACAAGAGTTGTTATGGACTGAGGATACCGTAAATTTTGCTCGAAGGATGGAATCCTTAATAGCTGTGACAAAGCTTTCAGCCCTGTTGTTCCGCTCCATAGGTGGAAAAGCTGAGATTGCATTGCACAGCTCCGAGGAGAATTTAGTAACATTGACAAACGAATGTACTTTGTGGCTTGGTATTTTCGCTGCGCAAACGATGTCAAAAAGTACCGGGGTGTGGTGAGTCAATTGTGGATCACGAGGATACGAGCCCTGAGGTCGCAAAAGTAAGGTCTAGGACAGACCGAGACTGTCCACTTATAAATGTGGCATTGCCTACATTTCGACAGTGTAGGTTATTATCCCTGACCATTCCCAAAGACGTTTCCCTGAGGTGTCAGTCCTAAATCCCCAAGATACGTGGTGCGAGTTGAAGTCCCCCGCCACAACCACAGCTTTCTGGCAAACCGAAAGGGCCGCATCTAAAGCTCTAACTTCGCAAACTCCGTGGGGAAAATACGCATTTATCAACGAGAAAGGGCGGCATCCCGGCAGAAGCAAATCAATGCCAATAATCTCACATTCTGAGGACAAGAAGTCGAAAGTCTTAAACGCTTTACGGCAGAAGTTAATTGATATTAATATCAGTAAGCCGCCACCGCGACCTTGACGGTCCAGGCGGAAGGTTATAGTTAGGGAACATAGAAAATTGTGCCGGAGTCCAACCAAGTTTCCTGTAGAATTTTTATTTCAGGTGAAAATTTAGCAGTTAAAAAAGGTCCGGAGAAGAAGAATGAATCGAGCGGCAATTGCATTGTAACACCAGTCACTGCTCTGGTTAGGATGTCCTCCGATGTGTCATCGCACAGCTAGGCTTTCCTGTTTTTCGACTTCGTCGAAGGGCCTGGGAGAGGTGACGTGCCTCTTTTGCTGCAAAAGGTCACAATCATCTCCCCCGTCGATGTTTCATCGCACGAGTCTGGAGGCAACGGGTCTGAGGAACAATCAATAGGTGGCTGGCAAGCATCCTGGGGAGCTTTCGACAACAGTCGCTTCTCAGTAGATGGGGTGTGCGGGGTGATCTGACTGATGGAGGGAATGACAGCTGGCGCCGTTGCTGCTTTCTGCGATGTCGCTCGCGCAAGCACCGTTGTGTCATTAGCCGCGGTGTTTGTATGGGGTGGCGGTACCAAAGAAGCTCTTATTGGCTGGGGAACTGAAAAGCTCTGAAGAGGAGCAGCGGGGCCTGAGGAATGCTTAATGGTGGTTGAGGTAAGTTCGGATTTACCTGCTGCATAAAAGCAAGCATGCCCTGAAAGGCGTAGAGCAATTGAGAAAATTGCGACATCATTTGAATTTGAGCTTGCATTTGCTGAAAACCTTCTGAAAATATACCTGAAAGGCGGTCAACTGCTGCTGGTATGGCTTTTGCAACGGCAGCATCCACAAGTGAAGGCAAGGAAGAGTCCAAAGCAGTGACCTGACGAGAGGCGACACCCGCGTATCCAAAAGCTACTGTTAGCCTCTCGAATACAGCGGTATACCGCAATAACACCAGCATCTGCAAATTTGTGGAGCACGTCCGAGGCACACAACTCTGCGCTAACACCACGAACGATGCCCTTTGAGCACGCAAGATGATGAGGGATGAACACACTCACTGGAATGGAGCCGAACATGCGACAGTTTAGCAGGTCAGAAATGCAGGACAGGTCTGAGGACCTACACACTAGGCCACCCTTGTCAAATTGCCGGACCTCAGCCACCGACTGGTAGTGCTGCGTGGCACCCTGCAAGGCCGACTGGACTGCCTCGGGATGGTTGAGCCGAATCGACGCTCCATTGGTTGGCACCGGAGCCACAGGGATCCTGTTCACGCCACCACTCGAGAAGAAATTCAGAGGCGCAGAAAGGGAAGCCGACCAGGGCGATGGCCCCTGGCCGGGACTCGCTGAACGACTTCAGCTCGCCTGCTTCCCGAACCTACAATTTAGGGGAAGTTTCACCGTTAGAAAATTACACTGTAAACGCAGTGAAAATTGACCCAAAATACAACACCTTGGCCAAACCCCGAAAGGTGAAGCAGAAAATCGAAGCGAGGAACCGAAGACACGTCAGCTGCTCTCTTCTCTGGCGCGAGGTGGAATGTCGAACAGGGAATGGTGCGTGGCACGCGCCTTGCGCGTGGGCTTGCGCCACGTGAGGAGCTCCCGCCTTCGTCGTCGTCTTCGCTGCGAGGGACCGTGGCGCGCTGGTCGCTACAGGGCTCCCCCCGTAGAACCGGAGGCCTTTGTGTTTCCCACGTGACGTTTTTAGTCGGTTGAGCTCGGGAATTCGGGGATGGGTCGAAAAGACGAGGGAGGGGGGGGGGGGGGGTTGCGAAGAGCAAAGCCGCATCATTGAAAGCCTTTGCACTGCTGGGGTCCGGCTGCTTCTTCTCTCCTGGGATCCGCTGTCAGTGTGGGGAGAAGCTATTGCTTGTATTCACTGGCGAGGCGCGCATTCAGGCAACCGTGTGAGTGCGCCGTCACTCGTTACGTCGGGCTCCGCGGGGTGGCGGTACTTGTCAGTGCTAAGCACATGACTGTGTTGCACGTTAACAAACTCTATCTCACCGAACGCGAAGTATTGCCTCGAGTCCAATGTGAGTGCGATTAATAACATCTATGTTGACAGTATACCGTTGAGAATATGGTTTCTTCGGCGTACGGGCGCAGTGGCCCAAGCCACACCATGTCCGTGGCGCATCAGCTATGTCTGCGGCCGTTTCCAATCTTGCCAAGAGAAGAAATTGACAGCTAAACTTTTCAACGAATACCACATATAGGTCGACCCCCAGCTTTGCTGTTTCTCCTTCCGTGCACCACTAGTGCGCGCTGCGTCAATTTTGTTTAGTTGCTAAATTTGTTCAATATAGAATTAGTATTTTAGCCGAATACTTCTTGGTATAGGAAAAACGGTTTATTGCCCAAATACCCTTTATTACGCCGGGATCGTTTGTTCAAGAGGGATTATAACAGCCATTTAGGGTCATCATCATTGTCGTTTCTGACAAGCTGTCACCCCCGCTCCACCTAGCAGGCAACGCAGTGCTGTTCCACCGACCGTGTTGGAGGTTCAGCCGGAAGCGACTGGCGCTTGGGCACCTCGGGCACCGCCGCCTACCAGCGTATCCTACGAGTCCCGTCGGATATTCAACTGGAAGTGGTCCAACGAGTGGTCAAGATGGAGAAAGGCGAGCCGCAGCAGGAGCAGCAGCAACAGCGACCACAGGATGAGGTGAACGAGGAGGTGAGCGGGGACGAGCAACCCAAGCACGCCGGTGACAGTGCAAAAGAGAGCAGGCTGATTGCATTGTACAAGAGTTTGCGCTTCGTCAACGTGCCCCCGGATACTGATCCCTTTGTGGGGTTTTGGGACGAAGCGGCGGCTTCTGTGCCCGGGCCAGAGGAGCCTTGTTCCGCAGCGAATTCGCCGACTGGCACCAGCCCTCCGGGATTTGGACGCGAGGCCACTTCGTCCAAGTACAACGGGCGCTGCTCGAGGGCCCGCCAGAGGGCAGAAAAAGTCGTACCAAAGCTGTTCTTGGAGCAGGCCAGGAAGGTGGCCACCGATGAGTTGACCAGGTGGGCCGTGTGGAGGATGTATAGCTATGCTTCCATCCTGGACATCCCCACCGCAGTGTCGATCCTCAAGGACCTCGAGTCCCCGAGCGAGGTTCAGGAGTACGTGCAAAACTTCTTTGGCAGTGGCCAGGATGCTGTGGAGTTCGGTAACGAGTTCCTGCAGAGGCGGCGGAAGTGGCTCAAGAAATGCGCGGCAGGCAAGTTGGAGGAAGCAGTCGCTGTATCGCCTTCCAGGGAAGCTTCGCCCGGTGACACGGGGGACGCAGGCGCCGGCCAGGCCCAGGGGCCCGGCCGCTCGAAGAAGAAGAAGAAGACGAAGATGCACAAGGTGGACGACTCCATGCTTGGGTTCACGGTTCACGCAGAGGCGAACAGGCTCAACGCTAGGAAGTAGGCCGCAGCGATGGACAGTGATGCTGGGCTTGTGCATGTAGCGTTCCGACGGAGAAAAAAAAGTAAAGACACTGTTGACGTGCAGATGCCTTTGTAATTATTCAGTCTAGTGAGAGGGAGTGAGTGAGAGGTCACGGTCTCTTCCCGTTCCATTTTGCAGTCTGCACGATATGCGTACGAAAACCGCTAGAAAGCGCCGTTTCTTATCGTGCCACTTCAGCTATGCACTCTGCGCATCTGTTTCTGTACAATAGAAATCGCCAAAAGACCAGGTGATTTTACCACCACCAAGCGAAATCACCAGGGAGAACATTTGATAAATCGACATGACATGTGATTGAGCCAAAAATATATGCTCGGCGGTGTCGCTCAGTGCCTGAGTCAAATGTTCAAACCTGTTTGAGTCAAATGTTCAAACCTCATTGCCTTTTGCTGAGAGATAACTATTCCGTGAACCCCTAATGACCTGTGATTTGTGAATGCGAAATCAATTATGCCAACTGAACGCCGCTGAGTCATCCTCAGATTACGAGAATGGCTTGGTGGGCTAGTTGGTGTAGCATCATATAAAGGGGTTAACAGCGCACAAAGACGACAACAAAACATCAGCGCTTGTCCTGTCATCTCTTGCTTGTGTGTCGTCGCCTTTCTGCGCTGTTAACCCTTTTATGATCCTCAGAGTTTTGCGCTGGGAGCAATGCTTCCGAGTTTTGCTGCGAGGTATCTGCTGTATCCTAGCGGGAACGGCCACGCTTCGCTACTACCGAGGTTGAGGCTTCAGCCTTGGTGTATTGAGTTCCTCCATATAGCTCCCTGCGGGACAATATAGACGAACTCTACTGGGTTCGGGGCGCAGTGCCGCGTAGTGCACCGTACGGAAGGCGTCGCAGGAGGCGGAGGAATGAAGCTTTATTTCGAGCAAAATGGGAGATTGTGGAGCCAGGATGTCTTGGGCAGGGGCGCAGCCAGATATTTTTTGCTAAGGGGTGGGTTATGGGTTATCCGAAAAGAGGACTTTAGCCGAAACGAACACTAAGTCTTGCTTACGCTCTGCCTGGAAAAAAAAATTCAGAGGGGTTTCAAACCCCAACCCTGCCCCTCTGGCTATGTCCCTGGTCCGGGGCACCTGCAGAAGACAATTGCAGGTCTGGGAGCCGTTGTGCTGGTACAGAGGCCTGATACAGAGAACTGGTCAATTAAGATTGGCCAATTGGCCTCTGCGGGTATGTTTTGTTGAAGCGTTGGCCAGTCAACCCCTGCCGGCATTCCAATGGGAGATTTAGGAGCCGTTTCGCTACTACAGACGCCGGACGTCGCACTCCGACACCGGACGCCTGCTATTCTGCTCCATTTTGTATTGCTCTGGCAATAGAAAAAAAAAGGAAAATGTTTTCCAGTAAGACGCTGGGACTGTCATTTGGCAACCACACTAGCCTGTGTGAGCGCCTGTATACTCGGTGCTGTGTGCGTGCACGTGCTGAGTGTGCCTGAAAGAGCTGCATAAATTTCATTACTTAGGTGGCCCATTGGCTAAGTAGAGGGGAAGGGTGCGTAATTTAAAGTGTACGCATACGTTCAAGAAGTGCTCAGATTGCTCTATTGGACGGGATTGTATCAGCCTGGCTTGCACGCACGTGCAAGCTTTGATTAGACTTCAGTCATCCCTTAGTCTAAGCGCGCTGAGGTTGTAGCGAAGATAGTTGAAAAATAATTACTTTAAACGCCCAGTGTGTGCAACACCTTAAGTATTCATTGCGCACTGATGCCCAGCCGGCCCTCATTATTAGTGCTATACTTAGCCCTTTGTGCTGAGTGCCTATACTAATTTTACCCCGGTGCACTTCCTTTCCTTTTCCTTCAAACCACAAACCAAACCTGAACTAATTTTGAGAGTAGGTATGCGTAATTTTCTGCGGGCCGTCATCATTATCTTTGAAAAATCTCCAATTAGGGGATTGGGAGTAGCGAGCTCTGATTGGTGGGTTGACGCGCGAGTCACGTCAGTCATTCTGACCGTTGAACTCGCATTGTAGGTGCTTCCAGGACTCGTCACTGCAACCGTTATTTTTTGTTCTGGGGGGGCTATTCCTGAAGGCCCGAGATTGAGCATGATTGAGCGGAACTCGCGAGACACGAGCTCTAGCGACGCCCACGTAACGTGATGATAATATTTCGAAGCGGTGTTCAAGCGCTATAAAAATGCGATTCATGCTATTTGCTGATTATTGAGGTGACGTAACCCGTCCAGGGCAGCGCGCTCCAAGAAGGCGCGACTAGGGCGTGGCGCATTTTTCAGTGCTCTCTCTCGCTCCACTACTGCACTGGTGGCTACTTAGGGCAAGCAAATCGAGCTACTTCACTTTATCGCGCTTTTATTTTATTAACGCGTTTTTACTTCAAAGTAATTTTTTTTATTTCAGGTGTTCATACCAGCTTTTTGTTTGAAACTGGTCGTCCTAGGAAGCAGTTTCTGCCCATTTCTGCCGTCGCTGGCAGACAGTGCAATCACGTGATGAAGGCCGACTGGCAAACACAAGTGATGGAAACGCGCCACATTCAAAATTTTTGATGCTCGGTGTTACGTTATCGAAACCCTCCGTCCGCTTTTCGCTGCCTGTTTTGGGCGATGTTTGTGTAACCGCTGTTGCGCCTCAGGCGAAAGCTTGGCGATTTTTAACTTCTTTACTGGTACATTGTGCTTGCGTCTTTTTTCTTGCTTTCATTTTGTTGTATTTTGGCATGAATTACATGGACCGGATTCGTTTCTGCTATATGGTGTTTGCGTCAGTTTCTTCTCTTTCATTTGGTAGTGAAGTACGTCAGCAAGAAGACTGGCACACACGACAGCCTCTCTAGAATTGGGGTTCTGCAGGGCTGGTGTGCGCCTGTCCTTGTCACGTGCCATCACGTTCACGTGGGACGCGGCACGCACTATTCTACAACTTTCACTTTCCCAATTCATAGTTTTGTGAATTTTGACAACCGGGCCCATTAGCTCCTAAAAGCTCCAAATTGCGGGAAAATCGCTCGAGTAGGCGTGTGCTGCAAATAAAGGAATAGCATCCACCACAACTTTTCAAATTTGTTTGCTCTATTTCGCTTTGCTCCTCACCGCTCTTGTTCAACGAAGCTGTCTACAGTCGTTGGTTTTTTTTTATTGAGTCCAATCCCCTCACACCCCTATCTTCCTTCACTTTCTTTCTGCTCCCGCTCACCCTGCTTCTGGCATCACGGTGTTAGTTTCAGTCTCAACTTTACCCTTCACAAGCTTTGCATGCTCTGGTTTCTGCCAGACGACGAAGACGGTGGGCGAAACCCTATGAAATGCGTAGAGATCGTCTCCGATAATAGATATGCGCCGTTGACTGTGTACTATCCTGCCAGCAACGTTTTCGCAGGAATGGTGCAACACACAACGCTACAAGCGAAACTGTCTGCCACGCTGACGATAAATGAAACGTACGGTCATGCAACGCGAAACAGTTTGGCGAGCGTACGACCATACAGTTTCTCACTAGCTTTTGAGAAACTCTATGCGGACGACAACCGAAGCGCACGCTCCGGCCGCAGACGGATAGACTCATGCTTCTGTCAACTGCTTCTGTCTCGATAATTTTGTCTGCACCGGCTTTGTCACCACAATGCCTTCTGGTTTCGACCGGCAGTGCAACGTTTGTGAGCCGTTGGGGCCGTGACTTGACCGTGTTCTCATTGATGTTTTTTTTTTTATATGGAAATAAATATTGGCCTAGGCCAGCGAGTTTCTCCGTGCGTGAGTTTGACTTTGAGGTGAAACCACGTGACACCGCCGAGGGATGAGTGCCGCCACCTTTGGAGTGCTGCCCCTCCCTCGGCGTGAAGGAGGGAAGGGCACCACTCCAAGGACTCTGGTCAATCTGTGCCGACGTTGCGTTGTCTGCGCGGCCCCATTGGCGAAAGCGGCAAGCTGCTTCGGATCATACTGTAGACGTCGCTCGGCTTACGAATGAGTTAAAGCGGAAACATGAATACGAGCGCGCAAAGCGGCACGCGAAAACGAGTGTAGAACGTCAACCTCTGCGAGCTGCAGGAGTCAGGAGAAGGATGCTGAAAGACGAATTCGACGCCTTCGACTTCGACAACAGCTTCTGAAACTGATGAAACGTGGGTAGTGAGTGCTCGCAGTACGAAACGTTCTAGTAGCCGTATCGTTAAATTTGCAAACTTCGCTTCGGCTACTCTCGATTGAATAACCGACCCTAGCCGAGCTACGTCGCAGCAATTTTTTGGCAACTTCTCTGGGTAGCTTAATAAACATTCGTTTTAAAGTGTGGGCCACTTTAGGAGCCCAGCTTGTCATCGTAGCTCCTCCGCGGTGACGGTATCTAGCCACTACAGTCACACGGCGTCACACAGCCAAACGGAGGCTTCGAAAAGGTCATGGCTTCCCCTGGTCGGGATCGAACCTGGGTACCACGCGTTGCGAAGCCGATGTGAACCCCGTTGCGCCGCACAGGACCACGTTCCTCGTATGCAAAGTGTTGGGGGTTACCTTTGCGCTGCATGAAGGCTGTCGCTGCTAGGCCGGAAATAAGTACACAATAATATAAAACAAGACAGAAATCATGAATTAACGCATTAATTACCCCAAATGAATGAAAACGCCATCCAATGTATCTTTGTAGGTAAGGTCCCTGAAATTCTTATTTGTAGGCAGGCTGCGGCGCCCTCTTTTGACTACTTTTGGTATTAACTCCAGGCTTGTACTGAAACTAGTCTCGGCAAGCCCACTCGGCCTTAATGATTGGCTCTATCCAAATCGTCTCAATCAGAGAGAAGAATGGCGCCTGCACACCATTCTACGAAACTTCCTCGAGACACTTCCATTGCACATGTCAATTTTAAATGCAGAGCATTTCAGTAACTCACGATGTCACCCGCGTTGTCCCGTCGTAGTCCGCACCGTCGTTGTCCGCACCCTTCCCCCTACACTATATAAAAGAAAATACTATCCGGCGCCCGGTTTCGATCCCTCGACCCTGCGGGCGGAACGCAATGTACATGGTGCTCTACCCACTGCGCCACAAAGCCGACACAGAATGGGACGCTACGAACGCGCCTTATATCGTTGACTCATTCAAATTACTGCTGACGAGCGCTCTCTCGTCAGCAGTTGCCACAAGTGCAACAACATTAACGTAACGCAAACTACTTAACGTCGTGCGCCCCCGGAAATGCTCTGCATTTGATCGTGCTCCTCGCGAGGGGGATGTTTCACTGCGTCGCCATGCGAACAGTTTGCCACGCTTTAGTTTCAGTTCTTTCTTTGCTGGGGTGCCCACGCAATTCTTCACCGGGCACCGTTGATCCCCTGGCCCGGGCCCTCGGAGGACGGTGGGAGGCTCTCCCTGGTCCGTACCATCAAGAAGGTTTAGCTTCAGCTCCGTCAGTCGTTCGGTCGGTCGGGATTTCTCTTTATATTTGTGCGCTGTAATACAACTGCACTCCCGACAATGTTGTTCAATTCCATTAACTTTATGCTAACGGTTCTCCTTTGCCGACTTGGAGCAGCTGGCTTCTGCTTCTGCTCGTCCCGCGGGAGAACGATCCCACCTGACAATTATGTACGGCGTCACAACGCTGAGTCGCTACAATACCTATATATTCCGCACAAAGAGCGCTGAAACTGCCCACGGATATTTTCCCCCAACTCTCATTACCTGATCCCTCTCCCCTAGACACCAAAATTCCCCAAAGCGTAACATGGCGTCTTTGTATCCCTTGTACATAAAATAAATGCGTCTTACCACCACCACCACCACCACCACCACCAACTAGTCAAGAGATGCTCCACAGCCCCTTTGGTAAACCGCTGCTCCGAACTTGACAGATTTCACGTTGAGGGTAACTGCTTTAATTTTTTTGCCACTTCTTGCAGGCTAGTCGAATGCCTGTTTGAGAACTGCTTCATGCCAATCATGTAGCCGTACAAAAAGGCACGGTTATGAAAAACATGCTTGTTGCTTAACCGAAAGCGAATTGTCCATACTTTAAAACCGGCTCCCCGGAATCATGTATTGTTTTCGGCGTCATCGGCTGTTGCGGCTGCACCGATAATGGTGCCCTATGCTCGGCTCCTTGAATTCACCGTGAACTGTAATTTCGCCGGAAGCCTTGTGTGATTGGCTTTCAGTTTTGGTCACGTGCTTCCGGCTGAAAAAGTGGTTGTGCGTGCTTTCGCAAAGTTTGATGTTTCATGACGTTTACTGGCCCCAGTTTTAACGTTTGCCTTATTTCTCTCTACTGAAAACGCATAATTCTTGGCCGGCAATAAAAATCTAGACAACATGCAGCAGACATTGGAACGTAGGCCTGTCTTTGCTATTCAACAACAATATGGCTTGTATGTCATGCCCCCTCTGTGATTGGCTGAGAGGGCGTGACGTAATATAAACAGTTGGCGGAAACGTTTGCGTCACGCATTCGCAACTTCAGTCTGCGTAAAAATGACGTGATGTTACGTAACAGCTTGCAAATTGCGGCTGCCGTCGCCGTTAAATAGGGCAAAAAATTTCACCGACCTTCGGCGCCGTGAAATCTCCGTGTATTTACAGCAGGTGCAGTTTCGCATGACGCTCGGTTTACAACTTTTTTCTAGGGAAAGAAATAATAGTTTTTACTTTTTCAGAATCTGCGATGACGGAATGTAAAAATAGCGTCCCGTATTTTGCTTGTGTGCTTGGCAATAAAATATTTATGTGGCGTAACAGCAGCTTAAGAGGGCAGTACATGTAAGCCTCTCCATTACAAAGAACCCAGCGCATGGAATTTGTCCACACTCCTAGCAAGCAGGTGGGTCACAAGATCGAATTCAAGAGAAAAATAACAAAGAAAAGTGTCTGTTTTATTCATTACGGCGCTAATTGAGCTCGAGCTTGACGAATGAGTGAATCGGCGGCATCAGTACGCTAGCGTTTCACTGTCCTTACCGCGTCAGACAACCGATGGTAACAGCCGTATTTTTCGGTGTTCACGCCGTGAACTTGTAACTACGGTGCTCTTTCTAGAGCACTGTACTTGTAACATAGCAGCAGGCGATAGCGTGACGGCGGGGACGGCCGGGAACGTAATAACGCAACAAAACTTGCATTGAAGCTGAGAGTTCAACTATGTTACTAAACGCGATTAAAAGTAATACGTTAATGCGGTAAAAAAGATTATGTATGTTATTTTGCTTAACACGCCTTTCGTTCGCTTTTGTAGCTTTTCGAACAACGTTATTTGATCGCTTTGTGGTGTTGACGGCAATTTTAACCTTAAAAAATGTGTTTCTCTCGCCAGCCTAAGCTGCAGTCCTAATTTTTATAAGACATCCGAAGCGTTTTAGATGCGACGCATCTCTTTAACTCGCCTTGTCCCTCCATGCATGCATCCGGCGTCCATCCGCACGCCTCTCCCCCATTCTCCTCGCCACGCCAGCTGCGCGGTAACGCCGCTCTCACCGCAGCGCCATCTTGCGTTAGCGCTCGCTCCCCTCGCCATGCCAGCTGTGCGTCAGCGCGCGTTAGCGCTCGGTTAACACATGCGCATGCGCTACTCTCTCTCATTCCCCTCACCGTTAACGCGCGGTACATATAAACGCGATAACTGCGCCGCTCCGCTCAGTCGCTCCACCGCCGCCGCTCCGGTGACATCCGATGACCACCGATGATTTGAATGGAGACTAACAGTTCTGCTACCGCGATGGTCGGCGCAACCGTTACAAGCACCGCCCAGATGCGTCGCATCACCCCGTGGTTTCCCCCCGCGGAAAGATGTGGCCAATTTATCTTTATATCTTTTATGCGCAATATTTGATAGCTTGGTAGTGATCTTTATAAGCTAAGCGTTTGAAGTCGAAATTTTTCGTCTTTATGGCCATAATGTTTCAAGAGGCTTCATCACAACGGACCCTAATGATACCAACGAGGAACTTCGTAGTGTGCTGCGGTGTGAAACTGCTAATGTGCTCGAGGTAAGGCAGATGTGCAAAAGTGGAAGGGCGTTCCTTACATTTGATTCATCTGTACTGCCGAAGCGAATCAAATACTACAGCGAATTATGCAAGGTTACCCCATACGTTGCACGAATGCTGATCTGCTACCGTTGCCATGGAGAAGGCCACATGCAAAAGTACTGCCTCAATGACGAAATATGCAGTCGGTGTGGCACCGGTCACACCGAAAAAGAATGTGACAGACAAGATAAGCACTGCGTCACGTGTAAGGGGAACGGTCACCTGGCGACAGACGCCACTTGCCTGGAAAAAGACAAGCGCTTGAAAGAAAACAAAGACCGACTGGAACGCCGCTCTCGGAGCCGTTCTCGTAGAAGAACCACCAATTCCAAAATGGCACAGCAGGGCTCCCAAGATCTTGATAGCTATCCCGTACTCTCCGAAACGATGATGTCTACAACGCCCAAAGCAGTCAGCTTCGCGAACGACAAAGATAGCTATACCTCCAAGGCTTCCATGGGCCTCCATGCCAACATAGAAGGGGAAATCGCTGCTCTACGAAAAACGATAGAAGAAGCGTCTCTGCGTCTCACACAGCTCCTGTCCCGCAAGTATCTATACAAACACCTCACAAAACCCGGGACACCGAACTACGGAGCCCTCAAGACGACCCCCTTCAGCTGGTGCGCGCAAACGAACAACGATCTTCGTCGAAACCACGGCGTTCTACACCAAACCGACCTGCTTCCAAGACAACAGGTTCGAAATCATGGCATAGCCATGACAAGTCATCGTCATCGCAGCCTGCAGCCTCTGAAACAAATATAAAAAACAGACACGATGAAGGAATAATGAATGAACGATTGAATTCTGAGGTGCCGACTGTACAAAGCATGTCAACCACCGTCCAGAAACATGATCAAGTGCTTAAAGATCTTACCCAGAAGCAAGCACTGACAACGGAAGCACTTGACAGTTTGGGACACAAATTTGAAATGATTATGACGCAGCTGGGCACGCTGACTTCGGAAGTTGGCCATCTTAAATCGACCCTGGAACGCTGGGAACGGCGACGTTCATACGACAGCCTTTCTCGTTCACTTCGACGCCGCCAAGATGATCGCAGCCAATAGAGTCCTGCAATGGAACTGCCGTAGCCTCCGAGTTAATGGCGCTGAATTGAGCGAAAGGTTACGGACCATGCATTCACCACCCCTGGCACTTCTACTTCAAGAAACCAGGGGTACAACAACCAGTATAAATGGATACCGCGCTTACTTCCAGCCAAGCATTCTTCATGATGGAAGACTTGAACCCACAGCACAAGCGGCAATTTTTATCAGCAGAAATATTCGGCACTGTCAGCTGGATACGTCAGCATACTGCACGCCCTTCCAGGAAGTCGTAGCAGTACGCATTGACTTGAACTCGCCACAAAAGATAATTTTAGTGTCCGTATACTTACGTCCCGAAACGGGCCGCTCCAACAGGGGTGATTTCACTTGGATGACGCATCTACGCTCCCTTTTTCCCGGTGACGCCATCCTCATTGGAGGGGACTTTAACGCGCCTAACGTTATCTGGGGATACCCTCGAAATACCCCCAGGGGAGCTCAGCTGGAGCATGAAGCCCAAGCAGCCGACCTTACCTTGGTTAACGATCTTGACGTTCCCACTAGGACGGCACTGCACTCTCGTCAAAAGGGTACCACACCGGATCTCTCGTGGACATCGCATAATCTCTGTTCTTCGTGGTCCTGTGAAAATGACCCATGGGGAAGTGACCATTACCCTATATAGGTCTCGCTAAAACACGGGCTTAAAAAGCGTAAACGCAAAGTCCGCTGCACGGATTAGGATCTTTTCCGGCAGCATCTAGTCGACCCCTCTTCCACCTCTAGTGAGATCAGTGCACTCATGGATGATTCTTGCAACTCAAGAATGATTCTTGCAACTCAAGCGATGATTCTTGCAACTCAAGAAATAGACCTTCCCGAAGAACTTCTCACCCCAGACAAACACATGTTAAACTTATGGGAGACACGAGAACAACTTCATGCGAAATATCTTTCCAATGGCTGCAGGTATAAAGATCTCCTGAAAGTGCGCCAAAAAACTGCACAGATAAGACGGCATGCTAAAATGGTCGCAAGAGACCGCTGGCAAACCCAGTGTGCATCGTTCAGCAACAAGACGGGACTACATACCTTGTGGAATACCTTCAAGGCTCTGCAGGGAAAGACGAAGACTCACAATCTCGTTCGCACAATTGCACTCAAGCAAAACAAATCGATCATGGAAATCACGCACGAAGCCGCACAAGCCTTCTTCCCTCAACCCGCTTCACCCCCTCCTGACTCTCTATGCTCTGGACCTTGATGTAGATGAAACTAACCCTCTAGAGAGTCCGTTCATGATGGCCGAATTAGTCCGTGCTTTTGATCAAGTCCGGGTCAGAAGTGCACCTGGGAAAGACGGTATTACATGGGCAACTCTTCGAAACCTCTCCGAGGAATGTAAACAAGCCCTTCTTAAATCGATCAACCACATATGGGTCACTGGCCACTTGCCACCACACCTGAAGCACGCCGTCATCACGCCGATTCCTAAAGCAGGCAAAGATCCGGGCACAGTAACTAACTTGAGGCCAGTTTCTTTGACCCCCACCATATGCAAACTTATTGAAATAATGTGTGTCAATCGTCTGAACCACCATCTGGAAGAGTCCACCAGCTTCTTTCACCCAGCACAAACCGGGTTCCGCCCAAACATGGGCACCTCTGACAGCCTTTTTCTACTTCGAAGGATTTTGGGCAAACATAAAAGAAAAATACCGCACATTTTGGTCGCCGTAGATTTGAAGAAGGCATTCTATACCGTCACTCATGAAGCCATTCTGAGTGCTCTTGAAGATGCCTACCCAGGGAAACGAATGGTCAACTTCATCAAAAGCTTCCTATGTGGCCGTACATACGAGGTACAATGGGAATTCAACCTCACGAGTGTACAGTAATAATGTCGGCGTACCACAAGGATCGGTAATTTCACCGATCCTATTCAACGTGGTCATGAGACGAATTGCCACCGCGCTTGAGAAGGATTCCACTGTACGTTTTACAATATATGCGGACGATATAACACTGTGGACAGAATCAGGCGATTACGTAAGTACTGAACGGGCATGTGAGGAACTCCAGAATGCACTTCTCATAGTTGAACAGACAACTGGCCCCACTGGAATGCAAGTCTCACCTGAAAAAACACACTTTCTGACGGTATGGGGCTACTCAATGAAAAAAGAAAAGGTGGCCCTCACACTGCAGGGTCGCACCTTAACACAACCCTCTGACGGTTGGATCCGAATCCTTGGCATGCCGATACATACGCAAGGTGGAGGCAAAACATGGCTTGACCAATTGACACCAACGTGGAAGAAACTACTACACTTGATCAAGCGCATCTCTAATAAGTTTGGGGGCGCCACAAACGACGTTGCACGTACACTAGTGCAGGCAGTTCTGGTATCGAAGGCATGTTATGGAGCCATTCACTACCGCCTTACTCAAGTGCAGACGAGCAAATTGGAAAGTTTGTACCTGCAGACCCTGAGGGTAGTCACCGGGCTACCCCACCATACTAAAATAGAAGAGCTATACCGGTACAGCCACCTTCCTCCGCTCCATAAAATTGTAACTCACCGGACACAAACGGATCACGACAGGCGCCTACTCACACCCCAAGGTCAACGTCTGTTGGAACTCGACGACCGCTCCTTCAAAGCTACAGCGTTCGAACCAACCATACCTCCATGGGAAGATGTACTGGTTACCCACTCGAAGCCGTTACCAACAAAAACCCACAAGACTAGCCACACCCATCAACGAAAGACACAAGCGACTGTCACCTGTAATGTGCAATCAACAGACGCTACTATTTACACAGATGGGTCCATGGACGAAACTCGCCTCCTCATAGCACTTGCTGCAACCGACCTAAGCCGAACGAGCACGAAGTGTTTTTCAATTAATGATATCATCATGGAGGAAAGAAAAGGTTAGGAGAGGCCCTGACGTCACATTTGTGAAGCCGTGTCCCGCCATGACTTGAGCCCACGGAGCCCAGCACTCTATCCCATCATCCTTTGCTGTCTCCGGTTTGATTTGACTAACATGGCGTCGCCCTGCCTTCCCGCTTCGAAGCGAAAACAGCTCCGTCGCTAATTCCTCGTTGCGATATCATGTTCTAAGCTGTTGATTTCGCCTTCAATTTGCCTATTCTAACCCTCACCCAAAGTTTCAATCGAAAAACGGCCTTCGTTTTTGAGATAGAAGGACGATTTTTCCGCTCTTAAGCCTGGCAAAGTAGCGTTTGTCGTCGTCATAGCAACAGGCTCGCGGGATGGCGAACGCAGACGAAGGGAGCATTGTTTGGGGTCGTACAGCACTGCGGTCTTTGCGCGCTACGTATCAGCAGCGATAAATTTCACTTCACTTCACAACGAAGAAATACAAAGTGAGCAAAGAACGAACTGTGGCTCTCGCCAACGCTGAACGTAGGGGATTTTCCCGGCAGGTCGCCGGCGGCGGCAGCGGCTCGCTCCGCCGATCTCGACGCGACGTAACCGCCGCTGCCACCGGGGTACGAGTTAAGGCCGCCTCCGACGGCGGAGTTTTCGAACTGGCCTAATCTAAAAACGTTTATCGTACCGACTGCGCTGGTTTGCAAGCGTAGCGAGGCAGCGACATACCAAGCGCCTTAAAAACTTGTCCGTTCTATTTACCCAAATTTGGCCGCCGCAGTTGTAAACAAGTAAGCAACATTGTCCATGGGCTCAAGAAAAATGACGTAACTTCCTCCACACTTTTTCGCAATGCATTGGCATGCTAGGGGCCTCTCCTGATTATTCTTTCCTCCATGGATATCATTTCCACTACTGAACTCGAACTGCAAGCCATCCTCCTAGGTGCTCAGATGATCCCAGACGTTATAGCTGAAAATACAACTCGAGTTATAATCTTCACGGATAGCCTCGAAGCCATCAAAGCATTACGCACCCCGCCACGACGACACACTACGCAACGCCGCCTGCCTTATACAGGCGGCGTTGCACTACGCCTCATCGTATAAAAGAATTCTGTGGAACCTTCCAGCGTGACCATAACATCGACATACGAGTGCAGTGGATACCTGGCCACACAGGTAACCCCGGGAATGAGGAGGCCCATGGGCTCGCGAGGGAGACAATTCTCAACTTAGATGCATATTACCAGCGAAAAAAACAGACAGGGACGAGGAAAGAAGCAGACGGGACACTCGCTAGACTTCAACTGAAAAGTTTACACAAGAAACACGTAATATATGAAAATGCCAACAGACAAGGATGGTAGACCTTGCAAGTGATAAAAACAAACAAAAGAGATAAAACTGTCCACAATCTTAAATGCGTACGACCCACACAACCAAATTACATCCCGCGCATGCGGCCTTGCAAAAAATTCAGCTCTTTAGCCGTCAGAGCGATGGAAGGCTTACTGATACAGTTAACTGCCTCCTTATGAATATAGAAAGCCTCAGAAATTTCGCGCTTTGCTTGGTCGCGCCCGCTATCTAAGACACGTGTAGCGCCAAATGCTGGAACACAACCAGGACACCGTTTACAATGGTCGGCCAAGTGGCCCCCCCCAGCAAGCGATGAAACTGCAGCCCGATGCTCCCTCAGACGGTCATTAATACATCGCCCCGTTGTGTTCCAGCATTTGGCGCTACACGTGTCTTAGATAGCGGGCGCGACCAAGCAAAGCGCGAAATTTCTGAGGCTTTCTATATTCATAAGGAGGCAGTTAACTGTATCAGTAAGCCTTCCATCGCTCTGACGGCTAAAGAGCTGAATTTTTTGCAAGGCCGCATGCGCGGGATGTAATTTGGTTGTGTGGGTCGTACGCATAAGATTGTGGACAGTTTTATCTCTTTTGTTTGTTTTTATCACTTGCAAGGTCTATCATCCTTGCCTGTTGGCATTTTCACATATTACGTGTTTCTTGTGTAAACTTTTCAGTTGAAGTCTAGCGAGTGTCCCGTCTGCTTCTTTCCTCGTCCCTGTCTGTTTTTTTCGCTGGTAATATGCATCTAAGTCAACACCAACTAGCCCAACTTTCTGCCTTAACAATTCTCAACCACCCCTCGGAGTCTACAGCGCCTTTTCTTTCACATAACCCTTCCCCTGAGGAACGCAGGAAGACACTTCGACAAGGAAGCAAGAAAGAACTCAGAGCAACGATTCCCGAGCTACAGCACCCGATACCCCGCAACATCTCACGAGCTGCACAAGTTATTCTAACAAAGGCCCGCACGGGTTACGCCCTTACAGAAGACATCGTAGCTCGCTGGGAACACTACCACCAACACAAGAACGCACAAGTTCCACCAGACCGGCTTCTGTGCTCCCTGTGCCACCAAGATAGACCGACAATCAGCCACTTGCTGTGGTCATGTAGGGTCCTGGAAGGAATCCGAGCAAGACACAAGCCCCCTGGCGTCACATCTCTGCAGGATTGGCTCTGTCCAAGGAATAACGCCAACGACGTGCTACTTGGACTGTGGGCCTTCGTGAAGGAGGCTTACCTCGTCAATAGAACTTAAGCTTTATCGACCCTGAACCCCTTCCCCTATCTCCCCCAACAGGCCAGAGTGCCATCCTTTCTATAATAAATTTATTCATTCATAAGCTAAGCGTCAAATTACACTGCATGTCGTCATAACTATACGTACGCACGTCACTGATTGCTTACGTTTTTCTTACTCGAAAAAAAAAGAACATCGCGAATTCACGGTGTATTATTTATGAACATATAGTTTCTTAGTAAGTATAGTAGAGAGGAAACTGTGCCTGGGAATCCATGCAGTTCGGGGGGGTGGGGGGGTGGGGGGTTATGGCCTATGAGAAGACCACAGCTGGCGGCTTGGCATGTCTGTTGGGTTTGCTTTCTTTAGTATGCAGTGCTATGCCTACTAGGTAGCCGCACCGGCCGAAATGGCCGAAACTCGCTTCGCTTCTCCCGTCTCGCTTGGAAACTCGAAATCCGCTCCATTTGCTCATGCTAAGGCAGCTGTGCATCGTTATAAGCAAATGAGAGGACTAGGGCCGGCGAGCGGCCATCAGTACATATTTACATAAGTACAGGTCCACAAATTAGACATGTTAGTTTGTGGTAAGGAGTGTGTGCTTGCCGGTTCTCTTTTGCAGTATAGTAGTACATATGTTAATAGCGCCCGGACATCTTCGTTGAACGGGTAATTGGCCGCGGCGAAAATTGTAGCAGACGGTCAGCTATGAAAACACCGCGAAGGCGAGGTGCTCGTTTTCAATGGTTCTGAGTGACTTATATGGCGTTCATCGAGTTTAGCTTAGTGAGACGAACACAGCTCTGTTGTGACAGCAGCAGGCTTGCACCGTTGTGCAAGCTGGCTATGATTTTTTCCCAAGGCAAAATGAGAAAGTATTACACGAATGTAAGATGGCCCAAGCGCTTTATGATTCCATCTATCTCCATGGAGCAGCATATTTCAAATTCCTCTATAGTCGGCTTCCGTACAATAGAAAATCGCATTAGTTGCAATACATCGTTTCATTGGAAATATAATGAGTCCAATCAAAGCATGGAGGCTCAACGACCTATTATTAAAGGATTTTATTATCAAGCTGAAGTGACCCATCAAACTACATACACGGACAGACGGGTTTCTTGATCCAGTTTTCATAAAAGTGACTTAGCATTCGAATATTTAAAACCTTTAAGGGCTGAATTCCAACTAGCGCGTGGGCGGGGAGCTGCTCCATAGTGATACATGGTTATTTCTTGTGTAGCAAGGTTATGGCTAATTGCTTAGTTTACTGATTTCCCCCTTCATTCATGCCTAAGCGTTACTACGCAACGCCAGCGACTGAGCAAAGGCGAACGAGGCAGTGCCAGGATAACGTCTGGTAGCAAGAAAGACTCCCCTTATTAGTTGGCTCGGCTTTCATTCGCTCAGCAGGCGAGCTGCTTTGCGCATGCCCAAAGCGCATGAGCGTTGTGGGCCCTCCTCTTTTTGCTGCCTTGGCATTCGTTCCCTCAGGAGGTGCTACGAGTTTTTCACTGATAGCGTTTCAAGCGCTGTCGCGCTAAAAAAAATCCACGCAGTTACGTTGGAGAATGCTGCCAAAACGCAAAAAAAAAAAAAATACAAATAAGACTCTGTGACGTGCCATTCTGGAAAGTTTTACTTTTCTAGAGCGTCTTTTTAAGCAACGGTGCAGTCGTAGAAATACGATAGAATTATGTCCTTACGATGCAAAAAAAAAAAAAAAAAGGCGTTGTGAGCATCGTATAGTACAAAACTTCTGGCGCCGTCAACAACGCTATTGCCCTTCCCCATCCACAATTGTGGGTACGTGCCAAATACTTCAAGGGAATGATTATCATTACCATTATCATTTTCGTCTTCATCACTGGAATACGGCCTCCCGCGGTGACGCAGTGCCTAAGGTGTTGTGCTGCTGAGTTTTAGGACGCGGGCTCGATCACGGCTGCATTTCTGATGGAGGCGAAACGGGAAAACGCTAGTGTGTCCCGATCCCCTGGTGGTCAATATTAATCCGGAGCCATCCACTACGGCGCGCCTCGTAGTCCAGGTGTTGAATCGGCGCGTTAAACCCGACAATCAATCAACAATCACGACAGACCTCCCATAAGACAATCCATCGCACAGCTCCAATTAAAAGGCACGTAATGATTTCTCAATCCCACACGTTAGCACTCTTAAAGGGGCCCTGAAAGGCATTTTGAGCACACTAAATGAACCAGCGCAATCGTTAGATTGGGTAGTCAACGTCAGCTATGCCAAGTATTACTCTTTTACGCGCAGCGGAAAGCTCACACTTTTGTTGCAAAGTTTGTCGCTTTTTTCTCACCCTTTCCTTCGTGTTTTTGGACGCCGCCATCTTCACATGTCTACATCATCGATTCCCATATGTTCGTCATGAGCTAGACATCCTGCTATTGGGCGGCTTTTTCACGCACTTCCGGCAAAAAGATGAGTCGTCTGCTCAGCGTCGGCTCGCCGGCTGATCTGCCAGCGGAGTGGAGTGATTGGACATTTTACGACAAACGAAACAAGTGTAAACAAACGCTTAACCGTTCGCATTGAATGCAACACGGCCATAACACGACATGGATATTCTCTTACCTGAGTACCTTCCCTAAAGAAAGCGTTGAAGCCCCGTGGCACTTCTTTCGTGCAATCGCAGAGAACGCCCTGAGCCGAATGCCCGGGTTTGACGGATACATTTTATTCAACTTCAAAACAAACCAGAGATGCGTTTCGAACGAACACAACGTCACAACATGCGTTGCAAGTCTGAACCGCGATTGACAGACGATGGGTTGCTTACTCCTGCCCGTCGTAAATTCGGCACTCACCTCGCGCCTTGTTTGCGGGGACGAACAGCAAGTCACTGAACTCTGGCACGCAAGCGAGAAGGCTTTTAGCCAGGCACACTACACATACCCCATGCGAGGTTGAGTCGTTCGTCGTTCGAGAAAGATAATCCAGACCATGGGAGGCACTATCCACCCGCAGAAGTACAACGTCGCATTTCATCACGAAACGAACGCTACACACAGGAGGCGATGCACACACACACACAGCTTCGGTCGCTGCATTGGCTTAGCTGTAAGCTTCGTTCGGACAGTCAGCGATGCTACGACGATACAGAGCTGCGTGAGGGCGACGTGCTAACCACTTCACGTATTTAAAAACACAGGGGCAAAGAACTTGGTTCATCGGAAGCAATGGATCTTTCCTCCATTATTGTGCCTGAAATATACTGGCTAGTGTTGCTAGTGTGCCGAGGGCGGGCCCCAGGCGGGCGCCGGGAGCGATGTACGCGGCCGGCTGCCGCTTGGGGCGCTGCCGTGCGGGAGTGTGCGCGTTCGTCCGGCCCGAGCAGATCGCGCGGTTGCCTCCGCGCTCCGTAGCAGACGGCAGGGGCAGAACTTTCCAATCCCGCTTGCGACGAAAGCGAGCGAAAGCGACGGGAATTCTGTCGCGCTACGAAAATTTCTTCCGACAGTTCGACAAACACGATCGTCGCGCGACAAAGCGACGAAATTCCCATCGCTTTCGCTCGCTTTCGTCGCAAGTGCGAACGGGCCTTTATGCGCAATCTCCGCCCCACATAAAATAAGCTCTTGCTTGTCGCCTGAGCATACGGTTGATATGTGACTACGTTACACTGTGCTTGCGAGTGTATTTAAACGATGTCACTAGGTTTGAAACGTAAGCGCTCGGCGTGCAGCTTTGTAAACGCAAGCAGCCTCACGTACGCACGCTATTTTGCTGCTAATAGAGAGTTTTAGTACAGCGTTTGTGCCTTTGCATACGCTAAACGCTAAATTTTTGCGTCCCGCTACGTAAACGCGAGGGGAGTTTTAGTAGAACGTCTCATCAGTTTTGCGTTGCGACATGCTAATGCATACGGCGCCATCTGTTAAACGTTTTCCGAAATGACTGGGCGGCTGTTCTGCTAGCGGACTGCCGGAGTGCCTGAACATTTTACGACTATCAGAACACGGATGCGCTCGAGTGCGGCGTTGGTTTGCTCTGCGCCTTCCCGTTCATCGCCACTGATAAAGCAATCCGATCCGGCGCGTTTTGTGCACGGGTTCTGTGTCGGTTTAAAATGTCTTTTTTTCACATGCCGCCGGTAGTAGGAATTACAACCGCCGCAAAATAAGACCCGGCACCAGCGGGCCCACATCTGAGACCGCGCTTTTTGGATAAACAGTGCGCGGTGCACCAAAGGGAATGAGCGCACGATTCTCCCTGCGCTGCTGCGAGTTCGCCGCGAAAGGGCAAGGCCAGGCCGCACACATGCGGCCAGGTCTTTCGTTCGCTTTTCCAGCCTTTAGAGGAGTGTCCATGGTGTCAACAAAGATGAAAAAGCCGAAAGAGCTGGCCCGTAGCAGACGGCAGTCTGTGGGAGCGCAATAGCGGAAGTACGTCACCGCTGAGGAGCGAAGCATCATGGGAGGGGAGGCCAACAGAGAAGAAACAGTTGAAAGGAGGAGGAAATACGGCGCGACGATAATGCGCGGTTTTTGATTTACGATTTCTCAGCTAATACTCATCGCTTTAACAAAATTCTTGCAGGAGGAGATTGCTAATACATTGCTTTATTTGGTTACATGTACATCCATGCATCGGCGGAAGGCATTTCAGGACCCCTTTAAGTTTATCCTGAATTTTTCGAGCTGATGCAGCTTGCCAAGGCGATGAATCGGGTGCTGGCCCTACTCGAATGATTACTTGAGAAAAACATTTACCCGGATGTCATGACAGGATTCCAAGAGGTCGATCCTCTATAGACAGTGTCATCGATCTGGTGTCTTCAGTGGAGCAAGCAAGAAACCGTCGCCGAATCGCGGGCGCATTGTTTTTTGACACCAAAGGCGCCTATGACAACGTACGCGACAATGCTATTATGGATGCTCTAAAGGTTGTGGGTGTAGGCGGCCGACTCTATGCGTGGATTTGGAGTTACCTTAATGGTCGCACAATCTTCATGTCCACGTCTGCCGGCGACACAGGACGCCACCCGGTTAATCGCGGTGTTCCACAAGGAGGAGTACTGAGCCCCACCCTCTTTAATATTGCCCTAATCGGTCTCGTGGACGAAATGCTTGAAGTTGTCAGAGTCACTATGTACGCTGACGGTATCTGCATCTGGACTTCTGGTGTAACTCGACCGCAGCTGCGAGCCCGTTTACAGCGAGCCGCAACAACGACGTCTAGGTACTGGTGCCGTCAAGGTCTCAGTTTAGCTTCAGCAAAATGCGCCATTCTTGCATTCACCAGAAAGTCGATGCTCCGATATCCTATCATTATTGAGGGGACACTGATACCTTACGTCACGCACCATAGATTTTTGTGGGTGACTGTAGACCGCGGTCTGTCGTGGACGAAGCACATCACCTCGCTGAAGACTAAACTCTCAAGCCTTGTGCATGTTCTTCGCTTCGTGGCGGGAATGAGATGGGGTCCATCTAAGAGCGTTCTTCTCCAGTTGTACCGCAGCCTGTTTTTGGGGTATCTTCGTTACAGCCTGCCAGCCATTTCAAACTTGCGGACTTCTTCCCGGCGTACATTGGAGGGTTTGCAAGCACAAGCCCTCAGGATATGCTTGGGACTACCACGATGTACCTCTACTGTGGGCACAATTGCCCAGGCACGTGTGTTTCCAATGGATGCACTTCTTTTGTGCGAAACCCTTCTAGTCTACCTTAGATGTTTCACAAGGCATGAACACCATCTATTATCGGCTCTTCCTACTACGTGCTCGAGTAGTAGTTTTGCGGGAGCAATTTCGCGACATCAACATATAAATTCCACCAGGTTTCGCCCCAATGGTGGTTTCACAGACTCCTCTGTGCGTTCTATCAAAACCATCAATCCACCTTTCCATCCCGGGAATTGGGAAGAAGTCTTCTTTGCCATCAATAGCCCTCAAACAGTTGACTCTAGCGTTCTTGACAGGCAAGTACGCCGGAACTGTACATGTATATACTGATGGCTCCGTGTCTGAATGTCTGAATCCAGGTCCACCGCGGCTGTGTTAATTCCAAGCCTATGAGGTACCCGAGGATTCACACTGGGCCACAAGACAACTTATACTGCTACTGAGTTGGTTGCCATACGGGAGGCGATTCGTTTAGTCACCCGTGAATCACCTCAAGCTTGGACCTTGTTTTGTGACTCAAAGCCAGCACTCCAGGTCCTCAACGGAGTTATGAGGCAAGGACCCTATTATGCCCTTGCTGCGGAAGTACTCGAATTATATATGCTCCTTGGCACTGCAACAAGGACATGTCCTCACCATTCAGGGGGTACCAGGCCATTGCGGGCTAGCTGGTAACGATTGGGCTGACGAGGAGGCAAAGAAGGTTTCTGCAAACGCAGATGTTGTACGTCTGCCCTTCGCAAGGACGGACACGACCGCCCTTCTATCTAACATTATCCGCCTCGCCTCGGCGAGTCACTGGTCCCACCCTGACAATCGTCATAGAAGACTACACCGTCTGGACCCCGACTGCAAGTTTCGGTTACCTCCTGGTATTCAGCGAAACCACGCCACGCTGTTTCACCGACTACGGCTTGGCGTAGCCTTTACCCGTCGCTACAAGCACCTCATCGGCGTTACGAGTGACCCCGATTGTGAAACATTCCGCCTACCAGAGACTATTTCGCATGTTCTCTGCCACTGCCCACGCTACGCGCATCCTCGAGAACAATTAGGGAGATCATTGGCCAGTTTGTACTGTCGTGTGGTGTCGGAGGAAGTACTGCTGGGCCCTTGGCCAGACGCGCAGCGTTCCCGCAAGGCATTTAAAGCTGTGCTCACATTTATACGCAGCAGCGGCCCCTCAGCGTTATTGTAGTTGAGGCCCGTCCGGGTGAACTTTAACACATGCACAGTATAAGTATAGGCATCTTCTCTACATAGCCATTTATTCATTTCTCCTCCATCTTCATCTCTCTCGTTCTCTATCCACGCTCCTTCCTCCCCATTCCCTTCCCACACACAGAATAGCTGGCCAGATATACTACCATCAGGCCTACCTTTCTGTGTTTTCTTATTTCAATAAAATTCCCCTCTCTCTCTCGAGCTGATGTTTCTGCTACAGCTAGGTGGAATTCATATGGCGGCCATAATTATTATGTAATTTGAGATTTCGTCACCGTAAATTTCATTTACGTTCCCATTTTCTTCTCTGGAAAAATAAATGGTATCCATAAGAACATCACAATCACCATCATTTACACCACTGCACGCAGCACGCGGAGAATTCCACGCAAACGGAGAATGGCAATGAACTCGGAACAAGGATATCCCATTATGTATGCAGCTCAAAGACCCCAGCGGCCATTCGGGCTCACGGCATCTGGCATGCCCCGCAACGACACCGACCGCCGACCTCTTGAGTCCTCGCAGAAGCCCGGAAATCGGGACCGGTGCGCAAATGCTTACGCCGGTACGAAGCACACCGCTGCGGGACCAAAGAACTGCCAGGTGCACGAAGAGGGCGGAGGTGATGTTCCTCGGGGGGACGTGAGGGCCCTGGTTAACCGCCAATCATTCACACAGCAGAGGCTCGGCACTCCCCCGTTCCATCAGGAGAGACGGCGGGCCAACTCCACCGGCGGGCCTTTCGGTCCCAGTAGTACCGACAGAGACCAGCGGGAGGTCTACCGCCCATCCAGGGTAGAGCTAGAGACACTCAGGCAGCACCGCATTCTGCCGCTCCGAAAAAAATCCACACTATTCCCGCGGGCGCAGTTCTACTGCCATCTCTGCCAGCGACACCTTGACGACGTTGGGTACGCTGAAAAGCACATTCAGCAGGACGTACACCTTACCAAGAAGGCCGTCAGTGACCTGCGGATGGACGTCAAGAACCTTCCGTACCCGGTCAACATCCAGTGCGGTGCAATCAGCGACTTCGTCCAGCAGATTGCCAAGGAGCACGGCCTGACGAGAGGGGAAGTTGAACTGCGCAGGAGAATAGCCGAGGACTTGGAGGCCCACATCAAGGGAACATTGCCAGATGTCAGGCTCATGCTGCATGGTTCGTCGGTGAACGGCTTTGGCCTGAAGACGAGCAAGGTCGATATCGACCTGTCTTCAGTCGGAAAAGCGGACTCCGTGAAGCTTTTCATCGAAACTGGCGACCTGCTTCTGCAGTGCCCCAAGTATTCGAACGTGCAGACGGATTTTTTTTCCAGGGTGCCGCGAATACGTTTCACGGACGTCAGCAGCACCCTCTCCTGCAAGATCAGCCTCAACAACAGCAACTCGCTCAAGACCTCGAGGCTTCTTGAAGACTACGTGTCGCTCGACCCCAGGGTACGAACTCTGGGGGTCGCATTCCGATTTTGGGCCAACATTTGTGGCCTCGACCAGCAAGAGAAAGGCACGCTGCCAGCTCACGCCCTTGCCCTCATGACTGTGTTCTTCCTGCAGCAGTGTAAGCCTGCCGTGCTGCCTGTTCTACACGAGGGGAAAGGGATCGATGAGTCCGAGTCATACGTCAAGCCTAAAGATCTGGAGGGCCGGTGGGCATGCAAGAATTACCGCTCCGTGGGCCAGTTGTGGGTTGAGCTCCTGCGCTTCTACGCCGTCGAGTTCAAGCTCAGCAAACACGTTGTGTGTATCAGAAAGTCCCAGCCCGTTCTCATCGCCGAGAAGAAGTGGAACAACCGATACATTGCTATCGAAGATCCCTACTCTCCAAAATGGAACCTTGCCCGTTCCATCCCGAGCGAGCGGGTGTACCTGTTCGTTAAGGAGTGCCTGCGCTCTTCAGCCGCCTACTTCCTTCTGCCCCAGCTCCGGTCGGGGCCCATGTTCACCATGCTGCCGGGTCCGCCTTACTACAAAGACGACTCAGAGTTCGAGTCTGAGTCTGACCAGGAAGAGGACAAGGTCAAGGGCAAGAAGGAAAGGCAGAGCCAGCTGCCGGAATGCTCGGTTTTGACCAGGGTAAATAGCGGTGATGAGTACGCGGAAGAACGAGGGGATGGTGCTAAGGATAACGATAAGTACCTCTCGTTTGACGAGAATGTCGATGTCGTTACCAACCGCTACCCATTTCCGAACCCGTCCACAAAAGTCAAAGTTCACAACACGATAACGCCTCCTCCGCCACAGCAGTTTGTCAAACCGGGACCGCCGATCCCTCAGAGGATATTGGACGAACTCGACCTCTGCAGTATGGGGGACTTTCACTACAGCTTCACCCGGAAGACTCTTGCCGGCGGAAAGGTGCCTCCGCTGGTCTGCTCGTTCTGCCAGAAGAGTGGACATCTGCGCGACGACTGCCCAGACCAGCGCCTTCCCGAATTAAAGAAGCTTCCTGACATGACCCGGAACTTCACGAGGATACTCAGCGATGTCTGCCAAGGCGTAATGAATGCCTGCGCTCTACAACCGCAAGAAGAGGCAGATCGCCAAGACCTGCTGCAGGAACTGCAGTCCTTGATTCGGGAGTCGCACAAAGACGCCAAGCTGACCCTGTACGGCTCGTCGTGCAACGGTTTTGGCTTGGCCCGGTGTGATCTCGACATTTGTCTGACCTTTAACAGCAGTAAAGACGGCAAGGACATCAGTCATGTCAGAATGATCAAGTATCTTGCGAGGAAGTTCTACAAACACCCAGAGCTTGACGAGGTCATTGCCATTACCAACGCCAAGGTGCCAATTGTCAAACTTTTCCACGTCCCGAGTGGCTTGGAGGCCGACATCAGCTTGTACAACAGGCTGGCGCAGCACAATACAAGGCTCCTGAAAACGTACAGTAGCATTGACAACCGAGTCCGGGAACTGGGCTACACCATCAAACGTTTTGCGAAAACGTGCGACATTTGTGATGCCTCACGGGGAAGCCTGTCCTCCTATGCATACATCCTCATGACGCTCTACTACCTCCAGCAGCGCAAGCCACCAGTCATTCCAGTGCTGCAGGAACTGTACCCAGATGGGGAGGTAAAGCCAGAAGTTGTAATCGAAGGTTGGAATGCGTGGTTTTTTGAGGACATCGACCGTCTGCAAAACGTGTGGAGCGAGTTTGGCCAGAACAAGGAGTCCGTGGGGGAGCTATGGCTGGGAATGCTGCGGTTCTACACGGAGGAGTTCAATTTCAAGAAACACGTGGTGTGCATCCGTCAGAAGGCTCCCCTGAGCAAGCTCCAGAAGATGTGGAACAGCCGGTGCATCGCCATAGAGGATCCTTTTGACTTGCACCACAATCTCGGCATTGGTGTGTCTCCGAAGATGTACATGTATATAATGAAGGCCTTCATCAAGGGAAGGTCCCTTTTCGGAACTCCAATGGACAAGCTTCCCCCTATCTATTCCACGCGTGTGGACTACTTCTTCGACTCGCGAAAACTCACCGACGGACAGCGGCCCAACGACCGAGGGTGTCACCGGTGTGGCAAGATTGGCCACCGCGTAAAGGAGTGCCCGAAAGATTGGCCACCACGTCAAAATGTGCCCGCGTCAGCCGGATTCCGGCTCCAGCGAGTGTGAAGGGAGGAACACACCCAGCCGCCAGAAAGAGAATAGCTAGTTATAACTTTGGCAGACGATAGATGCTAAGCATGTATAAGCAACAAGGACCTGTTCCACGCGCCTGTTGCAATAAATATGCCATCTGTTGCAATAAACATGCGACCTGGATCATCTTCTTCATAAACAGCATCAGCATAATCCCCGTTATTTTCATTAGTTCACGTGGAGAATACCTCACAGAAGAATGTCGATGAACTCGCTACCGGAATCTCCCGTATTGGATCTGCGTGCCACTAGCGGCAACTGCGAAAATTAGTGCCCTTCCATTCTGTGAAGATAAATGACCTGCGAAGCTAGGCGCAGTCGACGGAGTGCACGAAACAAACCACGTTTGTTTGTAATTTGCGTTTGAGTTAGGCAATTAGCTTAATAAAAATAGGAAGAACTCGAGCTTTATTCCAGCGAACACACATGGGGTTGTCTGTTTTCCCCCAGCGTCGTAGGCACCTTACTGTCTGCGTAACACACAGCCCAATCAGCTCGACCAGTGAAGACACCAGACAGGTCGTATTCGGCTGTTTGATGTCCATGTGTAAGCCTCTTGCCAGCACACCAGACATGTCATCAGTGAGGGCATGGAACCTGTAGCTTCGCGTGCACGCCCCCCTCCTCCCGCCGCTCCCCTTACGTGCCCGCATAAACCGGGAACCGTTTGAGTGCGCGTGCTTATATATACTCGAAAGACACCGGCAAATAACAGTTGTGAAAGAGGGGCAGGCGGTGTCGAAAAGGAACGCCGGAGTGATGCCGAGTAAAGTGGCTTCACCGGAATGAGAACTATAGTGGGGAAGGGGGGGGGGGGGGGGGGGGGGGGGTGGTAGGGGACGTCGACATATACTGTTTCGCAGTAACGAAGCATTGCACCAAACAACATAATCAGAAAACCATTGCGGTTCATTTGCTATGGTTGCAGGGTCATTCCGGCCACCAGGCGGCCCACAACCTGGCGCGTGTGGCTTCTGGGTCACAACGCGCGCAGGAGGAGGTCCCCCTGTTAACACCATTGCCAATTATCTCTGAAAAAGAACGGCGGCTACGGCACTTTGAACGTTCGTCTGCGCTTAAAGCGCAAGTACCGCACATGGGAAACCCTTTCAGCGACGGGCTTCCGAGAGAGGCTAAGGTTTTTATTGCCACGGCTCGCACAAGCTCTGCACTCACACCATACGTCCTAGCTAAATTGCGGCACCGGGGCACGGCATCAGCTTCCGCAACGGCAGCTGCACCAGTGATTGCAGTCACCTGCATATTTTGATTCCTCTGTATCCACGATTCGCCACGTCTTGTGGGAATGCGATGGCCTCACGCATATACGAAAAAAAAAAAACCGCTTTCCAAGATGACCAGAGAGAACGCCATTACCCTCAGACAGCTGCAAACTAACACCAACTTTCACGGAACACTACTACATGCCATCTACCCAACTACATACACATTGACTTGTCAACCTTGCCCCACACCCAACACTATCTACCATATGGTCTGGGAGTGCCGACAATCACCATCCTTAACCCCCCTACCAAACCAAACCCTGGAGCAGTGGGAGGACCATTTGACCAGCTCACGCCCTTAAGACCAGCAACGACTGTTGGACAGGGCCCGCCGGCCAGCCAAGGACCAAAGCTTCCTGGACTGAGAAGGCCTCCTACTACGGAACTCTACAGCTGAATAAATGTTATTCCTGCTCCTCCAGCTGGGATGACCGCCTTACAAGAGTGCATATGACACCAAATGCTAGCCAGGAGGCTACTCTGCTGTCTTTATGGCACTTCGCTTGCGAGGCTGCATAACTAGACTTGCGTAGTTTCCCTCCCTTTCCTTTCCCTACAAGTCAAGAGACATCCCAATCTCAATAAATTTCTTCTATCCTTCTTTTTTTGCGCTTTCTGTTTACATTGAAATTTACTCAATCAATCAATCAATCAATCAATCAATCAATCAATCAATCAATCAATCAATCAATCAATCAATCAATCAATCAATCAATCAATCAATCAATCAATCGATCGATCAATCAATCAATCAATGACTTGACACAATCATTACTCAACACAATCAAGTGAAACCCAACAAGCCTATGCATAAACAAGGGAGTGCCCGCCTTCCTTTTGTGAAATTGTCCTCGCATGTTCTGTTGCAACGCTTTTTACAGCGGAGCTGTGTACGTCTGCTCCCCCATGGTTCACCATGACCGCCGAAATGCTTTACGGCAAAGCTAACTTTCTCAATAATTCTCTGTAGCTATCCATCTAATATAGATGGCTCGGAAAACACCATACTGCAACTGGCCGTTAAAATGACTCTGTCATCACGTCGAATTTTATTAACTTGTCCTAATTAGCTCCCAGTGGAGTTACGAATTTGTCTGCTGTCAACACACTTATTTCTACGGGAGAAGTATGGTTGTAAAAAAAAGGTTGAAACACGTGCTTTATTGGTGCTACATTTAACTGCTAGAAGGGCTTTACACACGCGGAAGGATTTCTCTTGGCAGGCATTCAGGATTGCTAATTGTAAGTCACAGTTTTATAATTTCTATGAAAAAGCTATCTGCGAATACCGGGGATGATAAAATAGAAAGGTGCGACGTTACTATGAAAAACGGTATCAAGGGGCTTAAGGAACAAATAAGCACTCCTAGAAGTGTAATAATCTGGCCACTCTGGTAGAGTATTCGGTCGCAATCCCCCGAAGAACCGAGGACTAAAGTCATGGACCTGAGTCCGCAGCAGATGGGGAGACAGGGAATGAGGTGGAGGCTAGGCTAAAGTTGCTGCATACGGCGCTAAGAAACCCTTCGTCCGGGAAGCTTGCCCTGCAATCGAAACCTGGCCACGTTTAACGGTAGTAAATGTCATAATCTTGTGGAATGGAGTATAAAGCATACACGTTGCCTTCTAAATAAAAATGCTCGTCTGGCCTCCGTGGCGCAATCGGCTAGCGCGTTCAGCTGTTAACCGAAAGGTTGGAGGTTCGAGCCCTCCCTGGGGCAGCGCATTTTTTTTTTTCAATTTTTTTAAGCGGAGTTAATTCAGGTATCGACCCAGGAAACGGCTGGTACCGTTCCTCTGACCTTCAAGCCAGCGCCTAGTGCGCTCAAAGCCAAGCAAGCGCACGTGCGGTTCTCCCCGCCGACGGAAGCATCACCGACCACGTTTCGGCCACCGAACGAAGCAGTTGGCGGAGGCGGCGGCTTCTCCAGTTAAATCGTCTAATAGGTAAGCGGCAGAAGCGCAAAAACTCACGCGTACGTCGTCTGCTCCCGCCAATTGCTGTTCGAGAGCTCTCCTGGCATCCCGTCCGCCAGCGGCTTTCACGTGCGTGTGTGCGTGTTGTTTGTTTGTTTCTACCGAAAGAGAACGCCCAAGCATCGCGCCTACAACGAATAACAACAGTGGATGCAGCTAGGGGATTCTCTGCTCCTACCTCCCAAAACGCATTTTTTTCTTGAGGCGGGCGCTCCCATCATCTGCTCGTGGCCTCCGTGCCTCCTCGCCACTTTCCTTCACTATTCTTGGCCTAGCATTTCCCCCCTCTACACTTCCCTGATGATGATAGTTTCCTGTTAACGATCCACGCATACAGAGCTCGAACTTACTCCACGGTGAAAAAAATTTGCTCGCACCTTTCGCCTAAATTCCCTGTCGTGTCTATGTCGCGTGCCAAAAAACGTCGCTGGTCATCGACCATCACAGAGTGGAATTTTTTAACATTGTTTGCATTGCTTACTGTTAAGTTCCGAATGAACGCTAGTCTTATCACCTTCCTTTGCCTTTGCCCCTTTCTACCTCCGTTACCTCGTGAACTTGCCACCTTGCCCAGCTTATACACCCTTCTACAACACTCTTCCGAGGCGAGGTAGCCTAATCTGCACTTTCAATATCTTCCTTCAGGCCATAGCACATAGGAGTGAAAAGCCACTAATACTTGGCCCGAGAAGCATTTTCATCTACTCACTAATTAAATGTATTCACCTGCAACCCAATAGCTGTGCTGGCAGAAAAGGCGAAGGAGGACGCAGAAGGGAAGGCCACATGGGAGAGACGAAATGGTCCCAGAAATTCCAGACGGGCGAACCAGGGGCGATATTCTGAGTGGTGTCCGTTTCGAAAATGTCCATTCCAGGTCCCTTTCAGTATGCCTCCGACCAATGTCTGTAGTACATTATATCTGGTAGTCTGCTTTCAGCCATTCAGGGAAGCTCGCTCGAAACGAGCACCTTGAAATGGGCATGATACGGACAAAACTGAGAATTCCGTCCCTGTTTTGTGCGCGAAAGGTGGGGAGGGGTAAGAGCGTTGTCAGTGCGTGGGTAGCGCGGGGGATGTTTTCATGTAAGAGCATCCGCTCCGGCATAGCCAAAAAACAAATCACAATTAAACGGGATTAAAAACGATGCTACATTGTGATCGTGGCAGTGTGGGCCGAGAAATTGCAAGTATGGCTGGGTGTTAGGTGAGGTCGGTGTGTTCCCCAGTCAAAGTGATGTCATTTAGTGCGATGCTAGTAGGTGGAATCGGGGAAAGTATAGCATATTGGACCATCGAAAGAGCACGGTTCCGCCGCGGGGGAGCGGTTGACGATGATGCAGTTCGGCCTGATTATCAGGGGGAAGCCGTCCGTCTAGCGTTCTGCAGACACTAGAAATAAAGATGGAACCTCTGGGAGCGCATACAGGGTCAGAAGTTGAGTGAGTTGCGGCAGATTGTATTGAAAGAGACTTCCGGTTTAGAAAGTTGGGTGTTGGGGCGCAGGGACGGGATAGTGTTCTATAGGAGGGAACAGATGCGCCGAAAATTCGGGGAGTTGGCGTTTACGGAGGCCGGTGCGACGGTCCGTGATATAGGCGGCCTGTCTCTAATCATTTCAGACGTTATGACGTGCGAAGGGTGCAGCCGATGCTGCCAGCATAGGAATTGTTACGACCGAAAACTTCAATATCGGACGCGTGCTCTGGTCTTTGCTAGTTGGTACATCTTCGCGATGGGAATCAGCTTGAATAAAAATGAACACAAAGGGAGAGGGAGACACACGACACACTGCTGACTAACAGCTGAAATTTTACTGGAAGAAAACAGACATACACGTACAAAATAAAAAAAAATATAATTTTTTTTTAGGCTGGTCAGTGATATGGTTAGCGAAGATCGCTGCGCAGAAACTCCTTTTCGCTTCGGGACGGAGCCACAGACGGCACACTGAAGCAGCTATCTCCAGCTTCGTCTATAGCCAATGCTTCTACTATTTCTCATCCAATCCTGCTTTTCTTCCTTCCGATAACCGCGATTTCGTGCAAGTAGGCTTCACAGTGGCACTCTCGAACGTGGTCAGCAAGGGGGCCGGAAGGCGTTGCTTGGAGCGAAGCCGCATGCTCTCGGGCCCTGTCGTTCAGGCAACGACCGGTTTGTCAGAAGTAAACGGACCGGCACCTCAGGGGAGTTTTGTATACCATATTTTTTCTGCAATCGCGTATCTTGTGCGGTGCTTTTTGTCGCAAACTGGCCTCTGGGCGCACCTGTTCACCTTACGACAGATGCCGTACGCCTTGTTGGGGGCGGAAAATACGACCTTGAGCCATGTTTCTTCCCCAATTTTTTCATGACACGGCCAAACCCATGTACGTACGGCAAAAATGCCGTACGTCTTCTGTCTTCTTGAGTGGGTTGACGAGGCCGTCTCTTCACTTTACCCTTTATCCTTTGCAGGAGCGTTTCGGAGGCAGGACTCAGCAAGTTTTTCGGGCAGCCGGCGTTTTGTAGGCGACTTGCCTGTTTTTCGAAGCTGGTGGCCATCTGCTGCGGACCGGGTTACTTGAGTGCCGATAGCAAGGCCGTAGTGGCCACTGCTCGCTTCACAGTCCTGTAGTGGCCAGACGCGTTTGGAAGAAAGGCATTGGACGAACGGGGCTCGTACCCCCAACAGGCGTGCTGCTCCAGGAATTGATTGATGATGTCCAGGAACCTGATTGAGGCGTCTTCGGGGAGCTCGTGTGTGAAAAAGAGATCCGGGCAGCATTGCTAGAGGACTTTGAGGACAGTGTTCAGGCCACGGTTTGGTGGAGCGCGTACGGTTGTGCTGCACAAGACAAGGAAGTCGCCTACGTACCGAAAAATGGAGAGGACGCTGCCTTCTTCGATACTGGACTCGATTGCCCTTCCGCATGCTACCAGGAAGGTTTCGGACAGGTACGGGGCTACACAGGACCCTATGCGTATGCCGCCCTTTTGGACATAGTGCGCATCTTCGTGCTGAACAATGGTGCACACCAGGTAGGCTTGCACGAGCTCAAGAAAGCTATCTAGAGAAATCCCAGCAGCATTTTGAAAACGTGTAGCACCCTGTTCTACAAAGAGGCGGTCCCGTTCAGGGCTATCATCTCGGAAGCAGGCACCTGGCAAGCGCATCTTTCGGCCTACCTAGCCTAGTATCTAGCCAGGGTACGCGTAAGCGACCCTTCCAAGGTACCCAGTTCTGCAGCAGTGACATCTTTTTTGTTGAAGAATGAAATAAGGGTTGCCTCCGCTTTTCCTTCGACGTTGCGGACATGTACTTCTCTATGCCGCAAGCCAAGGTTCTGATGGAACTGCGCTCAGCAATTGTGGAACAGGGTGCTACACAGTGCTACAGGCCAGAGCAAGTCCACAACCGGTGTTCGATATTGCGGTGACCTCCCAGCAGTTAAAAAAAATCCAAGAAAATACTTAGCGCTTGTGTGCGCCTGCCCGCGACAACCGCCCAGCGTCGTAGGCGCACGTTTTCAAGCCAAACATACCCATTTGGGAGATTGGCCAAGATTGGCCAAAAAAAAAAGAACCTCCAGCATTCACCGTTATCGTGGCAAAACTCGCTCGGAACGAGCAAGACAGGTCATAGCGAACATTCCTCGAACGTAATGTCCAGTGATTATAACTTCAAAAAAAAAAAATGAAGGAATCCTACACTTATAGCAAAAATGATGGAGTAAAGGTCGTTGCGGCAGCAGCGATGAAGCGAATAGGATGCAATCGTTGACTTTAACCGTCGTGATCTTCGTGAAGGCCGGGTACAGCTTCGCTACCTTCAAGGCTTACGCGATAGTGTGAGCTTCCTTCGTTTTTTGGGGGTCCTCCAACTGGCCGAAAGTGACGCTCCCGCACAAGTCATGCACTCTGCCACCTGAAGGGAAGAATCCTGGAAGACTCCCACTTCCCCTTCTGCATGTCCTCCACTTTTGAACAGAAATAAGTTATCTTCAGTATCAGCGTCTGGTGGCATAGTGGGTAAGCAGCTGAAGAAGAGAAGGAATGGGGATTAGCCAGCGGTGCCACGGCGAGATGCAAACGTAACAATGTACTAACAAAGAAGCATCATGAGCTAATCAGGGTTTCTTCACAGCACACAGAAATCGGATCCGTGCTGACGCACCAAAACGAATCTCCTACAGATCGCCCTAAAACTAAGTTGATTTTCGACCATTGCTTATTGCCGAACCTGTTCACAAGAGAATCACTATTTTAGCCGAATACTTCTTGGTTATTGGCAACGCCCATCAAGGAAAAACTGCATATTGTGCTAATCCCTTTTGCTAGAGCGCGGTGCTTTGTTCAAGAGGAATTATAACAGCCATTAATTATCATCGTCATTGTTATTACTGACAAGCTGTCACCCCCGCTGCACCTAGCAGAGAACGCAGCGCTGTTCCGCCGGCCGTGTTTTAGGTTCAGCAGAAAGCGACTGACTGGCGCTTAGGCACATCGGGAACCGCCGCCTGCCAGCGTATCCGACGAGCCCTATCAGAGATTCAACTGGAAGGGGTTGAAGGAGCGGGAAGGATGGAGGAAGGAGAGCCTCAGCAGCAGCAGCAGCAGCAGCGACCACAGGATGAGTTGAACGAGGAGGTGAGCGGGGACGGGCAGCCCAAGCACGCCGGCGACAGCAACAAAGAGAGCAGGCTCATTGCATTGTACAAGAGTTTGCGCTTCGTCAACGTGCCTCCAGATACTGATCCCTTTGTGGGGTTTTGGGACGAAGCGGCGGCTTGTGTGCCGGAGCCAGAGGAGCCTTGGTCAGCAGCGAAGTCGACTGGCGCCAGCTCTCCGGGACCTGGACACGAGGCCACTTCGTCCAGGTACAACGGGCGCTGCTCGAGGGCCCGCCAGAGGGCAGAAAAAGTCGTACCAAAGCTGTTCTTGGAGCAGGCGAGAAAGGTGGCCACTGATGAGCTGACCAGGTGGGCCGTGTGGAGGATGTATAGCTATTCGTCAATCCTGGACATCCCCACCGCGGTGTCGATCCTCAAGGACCTCGAGTCCCCGAGCGAGGTTCACGAATATGTGAGAAACTTTTTTGGTAGTGGCCAGGATGCCGTGAATTTCGGGAACGAGTTCCTGCAGAGGCGGCAGAAATGGCTCAAGAAATGCTCGGCGGGCAAGGAGGAACCAGTCACAGTATCGCCACCCAGAGGAGCTTCGCCCGGTCCCATGGGCGACGCAGGCGCCGGCCAGGCCCAGGAGTCCAGCAGTTCGAAAAAGAAGAAGACAAAGATGCACAAAGTGGACAACTCCATGCTTGGGTTCACGGTTCGGGCAGACGCGTCCAGGCTCAACGCTTGGAAGTAGACCGGAGCAATGGACAGTGATGCTGTTCTGCACTTTCGCATGTAGCTTTCCGACAGAGAGAAAAAGTAAAGTTACTCGTGACATCCAGATGCTTTTCTAAGGATTCAGTCTAGGGAAAGGAGTAGTGAAATGGAGCGAGAGGCAAGTATGGGATAACCAGTGTGCTCGCGTTCCTTTTTGCAGCCCGCGCGGAATGTATGCGAAAACAGTTATAGCACCGTTTCAGTTTTTCTGATTGTGCCCCCTTCTGCTATGCACTCCGCGCATCGGTTTCCCTACAATACAAATAATAGGTGCACACCAGAGAGAAAATTTGATGAATCGACATAGTAAATTTCAGGTCGTTGTAGAGGGAGGGTGGTGTCCCTGTGGAGGGGTGTGAGGTACCCGTTGACGAGACGGGGGGGGGTTAGATGATGAAGAAAAAGTCTACTTTCAGAGTTTACAAGTATTTAAAAAGACATCGAAACACGGTACAAGAGAAAGGGATAACTGAGTTTCAATTAATATCTGCCCCAGCGTACGAGGGGGTCGCAAAAAGGGTGCTGAACCGCCCTATGGCTGGCGAAAAAGTGCGTGGGGTTCTGGCGCCCAGAAACCGCCACGGGAGCGAGTCTTGCTTGCGTCCTCTCGCAACCGCCGCTCCGGGCAAACTCGAAGTAGTTCGCGCATTCAGCCCCCGGCCTGTCCCCAAGCAGAGTGCATACCCCAGGGGCTTTGACCTCCACCCCTTCCGTCTTTGACAGTCAGGAGGAAAAAAAAAACGTTTCCCCGACGCCGCGCACCAACGCGATGACCACGGCCATTATAAGCCTTTGCCACATGCTGGCGCTGGCGGCAGGCAACACATTCTTCCTTGCCGATGGAGAGCGAGGCGGGGGCAGAACCAAGCTACGCAACTACATGTGAACAATAACAAAGGGCAAGGAAGACAGTTCCCCGTCGGGACTCGTCGCCGCTGCCATCACTACAGTCATGACATGTGAATGAGCCAAAATAATTCAGGAAGCTCACAATAACGCGTAAAACTTGAAGGTAGTGAAGCTGTGCGCAACCTTCACGACCATCACTATGGCTTAAGTACATGATTGCAGTCGATTTGCTTCTTCTTCGCTGCGAATTGGCTGTAAATCGGATCCAGTTGTGGACGACGCGGGGCGGGGATTTCGTCCACGAATGGTGGTTGTGGTGGTGGCCCAGAAAGTGGCGCATACCCACTCAGGGGGATTGGCCAAGAAGATTTTTTTTTCATAAAAAGAACCAGATAAGGCAAAATGGTACAGTCGAAGAAAGAATTTAGTACATAGACTGATGAGAGAAATCTAAAAAGAAAGATGAACGAGAGAGCCTGATTGGAATCGTTTTAGCAAGGCAGACGAGCCGTCTCTGAAATGAAGGAATGGATGGCGTGAAAAACATCCCCATGGCAGTGGCCTAGCTTCGTGCCCTTCGTGCACTGGCAAAGTTAGTGGCATTCCAAGGCGCCGCAGGGGAGCCTCCAGCAGCCTTCTTCGACGATGAGAGAATCGGCGGCAAAAAAGGAAGAAACGTCCATCTGATTCAATTTCCTGGCAGAAGCGGCACAAGGGTGAGGTTGTTAGATCTGCCCAGTATAGGTACCTATTAAGTGGGGAAACACCGCAACGAAACGAGGTCAGCGAAACTTCGCACAAGCGAGTTTGGCAGAGGCTTCTTTTCCGACGAAACCTGAAATGTTCGAGTTCCGGAGAAGTGTGCAGCCCGTGATCAGACACGTCCTGGGCCAACAGGTATTGGCGATAACGCGCTAGCAACACGCAAGCGAACGGGGGAATAAGCACCTCCACAATTGGTAAAGCCAATGCCATTTTTTCTAAAGTATCGGCGGCTTCATTAAGGGCTAATCCACAGTGGCCAGGCAGCCAAACAAGCCTAATTACCCGCACATAAGTGGGAACGCAGGAGTAAAAAGTTTTAGGCATGGGACTGACAGTTTCCGAGGAAAGGACCATGCACACGGAAAGGGAATCAGTGAGTATCATCACTGAAGATTGCGCCGAATCGAGTTTCAGGACAGCAAGAAGAATAGCCAGGAATTCTGCATAAAATATGGGAATATAATCTGGTAGACGCAATGAAAAAGACTAATTCAATCAATGCCGGAGATAAGATACCCACCCCAACTTTCTCATTTTTTACCGAGGCGTCGGTTCCAATAACCACGTGCGATGGGTATTCAGACTGGTGAGCCAGGAAAATATTTTTAATTAAGTTGGTTGGAAGAAACTTAGCATGTTAGCATGTTTTGGGAAAATATTATCGAAAGAAATGAACGAACGGAACGTGCACACCCCCTTCCCCCACTTGACGTGAGTCTTCCTGCCACAATAAAGGCTACCTCCTCCTCCTCCTTAAACTAAGCGCCGCAGGTGCAACGCTGGAGGTTCTTTGTGGCCAATCTTGGCCGATCCCCCGGGTACGCTTGTCTTGACGAACGTGCGTTCGAGGTCTACGCGGCGAACGTTAGAGTTTCTTTTTTTTTTGAGGGGGGGGGGGGGTTGGGGGCAATCTCCCTAAGTGGCTATGCTTAGCTTGATAAACGTGTGCTCGAGGCACGCGTGCACGAGCGCTCGGTATTTTCTAGGTACGGCGGACACCATACACAAACGATTTGCTTAACAGATTCGCTATTAAAATATGCCCTGCCGTGTTGCTCAGTCCCAACATAAGGCTCAGATTGCCTAATGGCACAGCGGAGAGTAGTGTTTGAGTCAAATTGTATGCTGCCATTTGCGCAGCGGCGAAGTAGGCGGACGGGTATTGAGAGCGGACGGTAACGACTTCAGATATACAGCAGACTCCGGTCAACACGAACTCGGTTAAGAAGAACTTCGTGGTTAAGGCCGACAACACTTTTACTCTTTGGTAACATCCACAATGCAAGAAACCTCAGCTTAAGAAGAACCTCTGATAATACAAAAAATTTTCACGGTCCCTTCGAGTCTGTCTTAACGGGAGTCAACTGTACTTAATTTGCATTTTTTTTATTCGCGCCGTATAGGTCTATAGTTTTGGTCAAAGCTGGACTTAAATGGACTTGTTGCCCAATGCTTGTCATTACAAGGCATTTCAAGTCAAAAGCTGTGCTTGGCCATTGAGACTTGTGTTCTATGTTATTTGCTGACGGAACTAGCTGCAACTATTTAAATCGGCCGTTCAAACGCGGCATGATGGCCGGGGGCCCCGCCAGATGGACAAGGGTCAGGGGCCCCTCGATAGGGTAAAGGCAGCTTTCCAGACGTTGATTCCCCTTTCAAGGGTCCGCACTCGATCAGGGACGCCTGTACCCATTAAAGAAACCGGTGGGTGCCCGGCGGCACCAGGATTCGAACCCAGTACCTTCCGCATACGAGGCGAGTGCTGTACCTCTGAGCCACCGCTAAGGTACAATTTAATCAGTGATTACCCCTGTTGTTAACTTATCGAGGGTCCCGGTACAGTCTTCGACTTTGGGACCCTTGTCTGTAAAATTTTGTACTGTTGTAACACTTGCCTAGTGCATTTTAATAAACTTCTACTTCTATCGAACTTGTGAGTGCTCCTTCGAGTTTTGTGCGGCGAGTAATGCTTTCGATTTGTCCTTCTACGTCCTGGCATTACAAGAATTCTTTCGCTATTGCCGTTAATATGGCCGCCGACGAAATATATGCTTCAGACTTCATATATGCTTCAGCCGTTGTGCTGCTACAGATACCAATCGCCTGTTGGAAATAAACTTTTATCTTCATCTTTTTTCAGAGCGAAGCTCTTTAGCAAATCGTAATTTTTCGTGCCCGTGGTTAAAAATACAAAGAAATTGCCGAGCGAGCGCAGGCCACGTGGCGACCTCCCGGCAGTTGAAAAAAACCAAGGAAATGCCTAGCGCTCGAGTGTGCGTGCCTCGCGACAACTGCCCAGCTTCCCCTGCGCACGTTTGTCAAGCCCAGCTTACCCACTTTGAGATATTGGCCAAGAATGCGATGACCACCCTGCAGTTAAAATAACCAAGAAAATACTTAGCGCTCGTGTGTGTCTGCCTCATGGTGACCACCCAGCGTCATCGGCGCACGTTTGCAAGGCAAACATACCCACTTGGGAGATTGGCCAAGATTAGACAAAAAAAGAAAAGAAACTCCAGCGTTCCCCATTATCATGGCAACACCCTTTCGGAACGAGAAAGACACGTCACTGCTTACACTCCTCCAAGGTGATGTCCGATGATTATCTTTCCCCAAAAAAATGAAGCAAGCCCCCACTTATAGCAAAAATGATGGTGCAGAGGTCGTTCCGGCAGCAGCGAAGAAGAAAATCGGCTGTAAACCCGGACATAAACCGTCGTGATGGTCGTAAAGGTTGGGTATATCTTCGCTACCTTCAACTCTTTTACGCGTTAGTGTGAGCTTCCTTCCGTTTCTTTGGTTACTCGGACAACGAAACACTCCGAGCTAACCCAAAGCTAACCAAAAGCTAACCAACAATTCAAGGTCGTCTAACTAGCCGAATATGCCGCTCCCGCACAAGGCATGCCCTCCGCCACCAGAGCAGGGGGGTAATCCTGGAACACTCCCACTTCTCCTTTAGCCTTTCCCACATTTTGCGACAGAATTAAGTTATCATCAGCGTCTGATAGCACAGTGGGTAAGCGGCCATAGAAAGTAAAGAATGGGGAATAGCAGGCGGTGCCTCGGCGGGATCAGTCGTAGGCAAACGTAAAAACATACAAACAAACAAAGAAGCATCATGGGCAAATCGGGGTTTCTTAACAGCACCCAGAAATCGGATCCGTGCTTACGCCCCTATAATGAATCTGCTACAGATCGTCCTAAAATTAAATTGATTTTCGACCATTGTTTATTGCCGAACCTGCTCACAATAGAATCAGTATTTTAGCCGAATACTTCTTGGTTATTGGCAACGCTCATAAAGAAAAAACGTATATTGTGCTAATCCCCTTTGCTAGAGCGGGAACCTTTGTTCAAGAGGTATTATAACAGCAATTTATTGTCATCATCATTGTCATTTCTTACAAGCTGACACTCTCGCTCCACCTAGCAGAGAACGCAGCGCTGCTCCGCGGACTGTGTTGGAGGTTCAGCCGAAAGCGACTGGCACTTGGCCACCTCTGGAATTGCTGCCTGCCAGCGTATCTGCGTATCCCGTCGGAGATTCAACTGGAAGTGATTCAACGAGCGGGAAGGATGGAGGAAGGTGAGCCGCAGCAGCAGAAGCAGCAGCAGCAGCAGCGACCGCAGGATCAGATGAATGAGGAGGTGAGCGGGGACGAGCAGCCCAAGCACGCCGGCGACAGCGACAAAGAGAGCAGGCTCATTGCACTGTACAAGAGTCTGCGCTTCGTCAACGTGCCCCCAGATACTGATCCCTTTGTGGGGTTTTGGGACGAAGCGGCGGCTTCTGTGCCGGGGCCAGAGGAGCCTTGTTCCGCAGCGAAGCCGACTGGCGCCAGCCCTCCGGAACTTGGACACGAGGCCACTTCGTCCAAGTACAACGGGCGCTGCTCGAGGGCCCGCCAGAGGGCAGAAAAAGTCGTGCCAAAGCTGTTCTTGGAGCAGGCGAGAAAGGTGGCCACCGATGAGCTGACCAGGTGGGCCGTGTGGAGGATGCATAGCTATGCGTCAATCCTGGACATCCCTACCGCGGTGTCGATCCTCAAGGACCTCGAGTCCCCGAGCGAGGTTCAGGAGCACGTGAAAAACTTCTTTGGCAGTGGCCAGGATGCTGTGGAGTTCGGTAACGAGTTCCTGCAGAGGCGGCGGAAGTGGCTCAAGAAAAGCGCGGCAGGCAAGTTGGAGGAAGCAGTCGCTGTATCGCCCCCCAGGGAAGCTTCGCCCGGTGCCGCGGGCGACGCAGGTGCCGGCCAGGCCCAGGGGCCCGGCCGCTCGAAGAAGAAGAAGAAGACGAAGATGCACAAGGTGGACGACTCCATGCTTGGGTTCACGGTTTACGCAGAGGCGAACAGGCTCAACGCTAGGAAGTAGACCGGAGTGATGGACAGTGATGCTGGGCTTGTGCATGTGGCGTTCCGACGGAGAAAAAAAGTAAAGACACTGGTGACGTGCAGATGCCCTTGTAATTATTCATTCTAGGGAGAGAGGTGGTGTAAGAGGGCACGGTCTGTTCCGTTCCGTTTTGCAGCCTGCGCGGAATTTCTGCGAAAACTGTTATAAAACGCCGTTTTCCCTTTCTGATTCTGCCCCCTTCAGCTATGAATTTTGCGGATCCGTTTCTCCACAATAGAAATCGCCAAAATGTGCACACCATGGAATACATTTGATTAATCGATATGACATGTGATTGAGCCAAAACTTTGCCCGGCCGTGTCGCTCAGTGCCAACATAAGGCTCCGATTCCCTAATATCACAGCGGAGAGCACAGTGTTTGAGTCAAATTGTATGCTGTAATGTTTGCAGTGGAGATGTAGACGGACGGGTACTCGAGTGTGGCTGGTCGCGACTTCCTTATATACAGTAGACTCCGGCCAATACAAACTCGGTTAAGACGAATTTCGTGGTTAAGATGGACCACTCTCTGGTAACATCCACAATGCAAAAAACCTCAGCTTAAGACGAATTTTTGATAATACGAACAAATTTTCACGGTCCCTTCAAGTTCGTCCAAACGTGAGTCTACTGTATTTAATTTGCATGTTTTTATTCGCATACTCGTGGTCAAACCTGGACTAAAATGAACTTGTTGCACAATGATTGTCATTACAAGGCATTTCAAGTCAAAAGCTGTGCTTAACCAATTGAGACTGGTTGTGTTCTATGGTATTTGCTGAGGTAACTCGCTGCAAGTATTTAAATCGGCCATTATTTTACTTTTCTATGGGTTACTTGCATATACCCAACGGTTTTCTATTTGGCAGCACTGTTACACAGGGGGGCAACACTGCGCAAGCCTCGTTGGGCAGTGTTGCTCACTCGTTTTCGCTCGTTGGGTTACGTATATCTGTCACATTGGGTAAGTTGAAAACGTTCTTCAGTGACTCGTAATGTCATCTGGCAACCAGACTGGCTGGTGTGAGCGCCTATTCAAGCGATGGTAGCGAGGGTAATCTTCCAGGTCCGTGCTTTTTAGAGCGAAGCTCTATTACTTCAGATCAAACACAGAAAACGGCTCGTTCCAAAAAACCACGCCCCCGATTTCATTCACCCTCCTGCTCATCTATACCGATGTTCTCACCCACTGCGAACTAAAATAGTGCAAGTACTCGCCATCCACCACGCTGAATCCAGATCGAACACATACATAAACTACAAAACCTTTTCTCAGTATTCACTCTAGCAGGCCATGTTACCTACCTTATACACATCCACATGTCAGTATTGTCCGAATATGAACGCTGTCTTCCACATCACACTAAGATTCCCCAAGGCCCCTACCTGTCCATCCAGGACGCGTCTCACCCGGCTGGCGCCGGCCTCGATGGCCGCTTTTCTGATGGAGGCGTAAAGGGAAAATGCCCGTGTGTGCGAGATTTCGGCGCACGTTAAAGATCTCCAGGTGGTGAAAATTAATCCGGAGGTCCCCACTACGGCACGCCTCATCGCCTGTGTAGCGTCGGTGCATTAGACCCCGCAATCAATCAAACCGACTGGCACATTAAAATCGCACTTGCTGTTTATAATAAAGTTCATAAATCAATCAATCTACATTTTATGAACTATCTTTCCCTAGGATGATCTGCATAACCACGCGCAGTTACGATATCAATGATAAACCGCAGAGTACTTCAAGCCTGATTATTCAACTCCACAGGTTTGACTTTGAGGCACATGAAACAGACAGGTTGCAAGTGAAACCTTGGAAGCTTTTATTGTGAACTGAAGATATTTCCTTCAATTATACAAAAACGGCAGGACAATTTTTCTGCGTAGCACACAAAATGCCCTTAAAGCTTCGTTAAAAGCTGCAAGATGGCTACATGGGCCAACCGACCCCAACCAACGCACAGCCTGATCCTTTGTTTTGGTCTTTTGTTTTTCTTGCAAGGCTACGTTTCCACCTTGTACACTCGACACAAAATATTAGAACACTTTTTCAATTTGAAGCTTGCCAAAACTTAGTTTAGGTGAAGTAACTATTTCGGATCAGCATACATCAGCACGCGTGAGTCACACATTATAACAGGGCAATTAAACCTGAGTCGGAGCACACAAACTGAGTCCGTTCCATTCGTCTGCACTGCACGAAGGAGTAAAAGTATACAACAATTCACCAATTCAGCCCTCCATCACTTGTCTCAGTAGTGCAGCTTGGGGCGTCTGGACTTCGCAGTGGAGCAAGGGAGTGCGGGACGAGTGCACACCCTTGCATGCTCTGCCAAAATAAGTGCTGCCGAAGCAGAGCAAAAACGTACGCCTGGAAAAGTACGCACACAATGGTGGCACCGCCAGGGAGTTGCTCCGGGCAGGTTCACAAAGTGCGGGCCAAAACTGTCAAAACTGTCCAAACGGGCCAAAACGACGGCGGCTTAGAATCTCGAAGATCTTGTGGTTGAGCTTATTACCTTGTGATGTGTGCATATTCTGAGGCCACCTTCGTCAAACGATTTTTTGAGTAACAATATTCCAAGTACCTTCTGGAGTACAAGAGCGGCGATTTTTTTGTGCGGGTGGTACAATGCAAATATTTCGGTAACTTATTATTCGGGTTCTTGGTTTAGCAAACTGAAGCAATGCAGCACTGTGCACCATACAAAACGCACTGCTCAATCGTATCTTATTTAGGAGAGGATCAATGCCTCTCAAGCAGAGCGATAGTTTCGGATGAGCACACAGAGAGCAACCAGAGTCATTGTTGGGCCGCAACCAGCGTCATATTTTGACACTCCTGCTGAAGCCCGCAAAGGGTGGTGCGCTAACGCTTTCGAGTCGTGCGTTGTGAGTTGGACAGACCTATTATCGTGGCCATATGTCGCTGGCTCAGGATAACTCAGAATTCACTGAGTTCCCCCATGAACACGAGTTGAATTATACGCGGCAACTGAACCTTTGTCGGGCCATCAATGTGCTTTGAGTCGAGTCAGCCAAAGAAATGAATGTTTGTCCTTTTTTAGAGTTTTTCCAATATTCTGGTATACTGAGAACGGTTCAACACATAGAATGAAAGGCGTATGCTTCGAGAAAAATTCTGTTTTGAAAGACCCTTTGATCGCAGACAACAGTGGAAATAACCGATATTTTTTCAATAAACATACGCAAAGAATGCATATCGGTATTCAGCACGCTATTCCCCTGTGCCTGCAGTATCTATTTGACAACGTGCGTTGCGTAAACGAGAATGTAACATTCAAGAAGTATTTCTTGTGAATGCCGATTTTTCCGATTATCACTCGGTTTAAATGTGCTACTACCTCTCATTCATAAGACCGAGAGCATCTCAGCAACGTTTAAAATGGCGTAAAATTAGCTGTTCGCTGGATAGCCAATGGTTGTGTCGTAACTTTGCCGACCGCTTATCGATGTTTTACGTAACAGAGACGTAAAAAACTGTCCCTGTAAAGTTACCGGTATTGGGTAACCATTTTAAGAAATAACTCACGAAAGATTATTTAGGCTGCAATAAAGCTTGGATTCTTTTATTTTCTTAGAAAACACCATGTCTTCTAAAATTATTTTTTCTGCAATAAAAGCGAGATACATCGCAAAAAACATTCGCCTGACGTACATGCAAAGTTTGCGTCCCGTCGTAGATCTGTTACACTGACACCGACTGTTGTAGCAAGACGTTTGTGAACAAAAGTTCGATCCGCTCCTTTTTTTCTTTTTATGCGATGGAAATCCCTGGCTAAAGATCTAGAAAAGGTCGATATAGTGGAACCCGTGTCCGTCTCCTCCTCTCTGTAGAGGCAACTTTAACATTAGGGCCTTATAATCGCAGTACTCGTTTAGAGCAACACATTGGTTTTGTTTATATGCTAGAGTCTAAGGCCCTTGATTCTATGTTCGGGCCACCGACATAACAGGCATGTCTCTAGCTTTAGCCGTGCTGTTTATTGAGACTTCAGATGACGTCATTGGTTAGAAATGTCACGACAGCTGCAGCCACAGCGTGACCTTGGCCTTGCCCATTTAAATAAGATCATTACAAACGGGCAAATGCATGCACAACTGCGTACATTGAAAAGTGATCGGCACCGGTGGGAATCTCTACCGACGCCTCTTGTGTACACCAGCCCCAGAAAAAACGCACTGGGAGAGATCGGCAAAAACCTCTGCATGTTCCACGGTATGCAGATCAAGCACAACGGCTCGTGTTCAGGGAATGCTTCCAAAGGTTGTCACATTTTAGGTAACAAATGTAGTGTAGACTGCATCTCTCGCACTTGGCTACAAAACTATATTGCGGTTAGTGATGTTACAAGCACCGACGTTATACTGTATATGCATATGTTTGGTAAAGGGTAAAGGTATATCACGTCAGCTAAAAGGAAAGCATGAGCGCACTGCAACGTTCTCCCTATGTCTTCCCCGCCGACTCTAAGCACCTATGCGAGTGAGCACGTGGCTCAGGAAATGAACGACGTTTGATCGTGTTCACTGCAACTGAGGCCTACGCTGGGGGTAGTCTGGAAAATACTCGCCTCTTGTCGTGGCTTCTCTTGAGGGGCATACAGGAACGCAACTTAATTGTGCCAAGCGCCTATAGTCGCTGTTTCATTCACTCAACTCCTTTATCTCTGCTTACTCTGGCCCTCATCCTCGGCGGCGATGCTTATCCTTTGTCGTTGTTGAACTTGCTCAACTTTCGACGCTTACAGGCACCACGAAAATAGACGGTCCCTCCGTCCTTACATCTGCAGTCAGCCATACACAGCACTGGGCAGCATTCATTACAAAAGAAGGGAGGAAACCAAATTCCATGTTGGGAACTAATACTTAAAAAGATTTATTTCCCCCCAAGATTTCCTTCATCCTTTGTTTGAGAAACACTGCGCCAGCCAGAAACAAGGCCTTGGAAATCGGAGTGAGTGATTATGGCAGGACGTCTTTATACGCAATGGACAAAAATCTAGCACAGAAGGAAACGATGGGAACGCTGCACCGCAGTGCCTCCATGTATGGGTGCAGTGCAGACGCTCAAGGGGTGTCTGCTTTCGCCAGGGGAATCGTGAACTTCCCATTTCGCTGACCCTTGCATCGCTGCTCTGTTCTGAATTTTTCTAGGGAACTAGGAAGTCCTTTGTTTCTTTGACGACAAATACGTTTTTCCCGTTCCAAACAGTTGACGTCCTGCACATAGCCTGCAGGTTCCCGAAGGGTGTTTTTTTCTCTAGCGTCATGCTGGACACTACCCGAGCAGAAGTGAGATGCCGCCAAAATTATTGATAGTTTCGTTTAGTGAAGCACGCATACTAAGTGCAAATTAACAAGTTGCAAGCATTAAGTTTCAGATTTTTCAACGGTTCCCTATAACTACTCTGCGCCATGGACTGAAAGTAACTGGTTACACTGTAGTCTACGAATGGTCAAAGACCTAGTATGGGGCTCGAACACCTGTATCTCCAATTACTGCGTCACAACTTTGGCATTTTATTAACCCATGCCAACCGATCAAAGGGTAATTTGCGAGTGTGAGACACGACCATCACAAGGAATGACCAACACGCCTCGTTTACTACAATTGCACTTAACATTCATTTCCGCAATAATATTTGTCGGCGCTACTATCGAGAGCCATGGTGTCATGAACAACCTATGGGGCGAGATTTTGGACCGCTTGTATTAGTATGAATATTTGTTTGGTGATGGGTATTGAGGAGGCAAGGGCAAGAATGCGCCAGCAGACTTTTTCAAACGAAAGAAAAATGCGCTTCCACTTCAGACACGGTGCCTATCGCAAACCAGCTGTAAAAGTTGGCTGTCGCTGAAGTGAGTTAGAATGCACCAGCACAAGTCAAAACATGAAAACGTGAATAAGCAGTCACTTTGTTCTTAGCTTCTTCTGCTACCCTCATCCTATTGCCTATCAAACTTGTTTCTTCTACGCCGTTTTGTGCATATTTTTGCGGAATACTTTTTGTAGGGGGGGGGGGGGTATCTTTGGCCCTTTCCGTCACCTGAACAGAAAACAAATGACTGGAGGATGTTCTTGAGTTTTTCATGCTGTCCAAACTACCTTGTAGCTACAATACACCGAGGTGCGCAGTTGTGCGCACCCTGATCATTGAAAAGATCGACATAAACTGATCCTATTCGAACTTTTCAGGCTTATGACGAAGTCGTCCCTTTATTTTTAGTTGTCTTTTGTTCAGGCAACCCTGCGCCGCTTTTGTAATTGCGTATTGCCTAAAAATTGAATCGCTTGGTATAAAGCGAACCACATATCCTATGCAGGTACAACAGTCGTTAAAGAACGAAGTAAGCATAAAACTAAGCACTCGTGCATGCGAAAGCCACAAGGTGGCCATACCAAGCGTAAAAATGTAGTCCTATAGACACAAGCACTTCGGAAGCATACAAAATAATAGTGAACGATATGACTGCACTATAATGAGTACGCTATAAAAAAAGGAAACCGCTGGATCCAGGTGAATTTGCAGCAGAAGTTTTCCTACATGCACAGTTTTTCCAAGCTAGAAGCACCGAGTTATTTGTTTTCTGTGCTGAGATTACTTTTAGTGATTCCTTGCCAAGAACAAAAGCACATGGACGGGGCAAACCGCTACTGTGTGGGGTTCCAGGGACAACATCGGAAAAGATGGATACCGCTTACTGTACTACGCATGCGTGAACGAGAGCTTCCTAGGTTGCCTGGGTACTTCACCAGGTGGCGCTGTCATTCCTTGCAAGCGTGGATGACACGTCAATACCCCGTTACAAAGGGTATACCATTAGCAATCAATCAATCAATCAATCACTCAAAAGACACAGCCAGTAACTGGCAGCAGATATACTTGCGACCGATGGGCGTGTGGGTGGGATAACTGCCTCAAGGATATGCTTGTAGGGGACTGGGCTAAACGTGAAAATCTGACCGGAGCTTTCTTCACGAGTACATGCGAAAAAATAAAATCACAACCATTGGGACTGCACGGAAATTTCGCCAGTATACACGGCTGTTACAACACACTGTGCGTATGAACAAGCTTGGGAATGCCACCTCGGTATCTGCCTTGTTTTCCGAAGCTGATTTCGGAGCGTTTTTCGGAGCTGCATTTCTTTTTTGGACTGATACACAGTGATTGCAATCTTTTTTTTTTTTGTCTAAATGAGCTAGTCAATCTCAACTGTGTGAGCGTTTCTTGTTGCTTTTGTCAGGACTGGTGAATGGGTGCATGTATCTTCGTTTCCGTCATCCATATTTTGCCGTTTCCTGTTCGCAAGGCTAGCTCGATTCTGTTAGGCTACACAAATCACGATTGCGCGATAAGCAGAACCTGCAATTTGGGGAAAAACTTCTTGCAACACTTTCGGCTGCACCCAGTATGTTCGGAGAATGGCTACCTGAGAGCATTCAACGCAGCAGCCATGGCGCGACTTGTTCGTGACCTTTGTGATCAGATTACGCTGTGCGCGCGCGTAAGTACAGCTGTTCCGGAAACCATGCCGGTACAAATGCGTTAACACTGAGCTTATGATTGGCTTCACTGGTTGCTTTTTCTTTATTGCCGCGTATTTAAGCTGATTTTCGCTGGGTTTCCCTTGACATTCTGAGCAGTCTACGTGAGACCACACAAATATTTTGAAAAAAAGAGTAGTGTTTTTTTGCAGAATATTTTTGCCCATTACCTGATTACATAATGGCTGTGCGAGTCTTTAAATGCGCTTCTGATCAGAAGCTGTGCGTTTTTAACGCAGACTATATTGTTTCCCAAAACTACCGGTAACCTGCTCGAGGAATGAGACTGCGCGAAAAACGATTTCCAGGGATAAAAAAAAGAGAAAAGCCGGCAATTCGGCACTGGGAAAATGCTGAATCGACGCTAAATGCGCCGTCATTGCAAGAACGGTTCCTCTGAAGCACAGAAACAAGGCTCGATGTACACGAGTTACTGTTTTTTTTTGCTTGCCTTAATATTAACTTTATCGACTGAAAATGGAAAGGTGCTATATATACATTAGCGTCGCCTGCGTGCGTGTGTTTAGCCAAGGGCTGTCCGGGCGTTCTAGATTGGCCAACGTGGGTGTGGCGGGCGCTATACATTGGTGAGCGTTCTACGTGCAACAAAGCGAGGGCAGAAAGCGTGGTTTAGCCCCCCGGTTAATAGCAAGCATGTGGGCTCATTTTGTGAGCACGAAAAAAAAAAAGTACATTTTTAAGCTCTAAAAAAAGGTGTGAAAATGAAAAAAAAAAAAAAAAAGCTGGTTTTTCGTTATGCGGTCACACAAATTCAATTTATTCGGGGGTGAATACACCGAAACCGCACGGATGAGCGTGTTTTTGCGCAAGGATGCAAGTTATGTTTTCGCAACACGAAAATCAGGACAGTGAGCGTGGATGGCGCCCAACTGAACGTAACTGAGCATTCATTTCTCTATTCTTTCGTCAGTTCAGTGCCACTCACAAGCATAAATGTTGCAATTGTTTTACTAAAATGGATTGTTGAATAAGTGTCCAAACTCATAGTTAACACAATAGATTTATGTGCTCGCTTTCGACGAATGTGACGTTATTTTTTTTTTAACTGAAGCGTCGCGAAACAATGTTTCCGTTTTTCTTCTCGCCATTTTAACAATTTAACGATTTTCAAGGAGAGTGAAAGAATAAAATGTGCGAATTAGAAAAGGGGCCGATATGAGAAAATCCTGCGTGTGAGCCACTGAAATAAATGTTTATTTTAACTTGTCACGTACTATTCTGCTGTTTTGTAACCGTACAGGAATTTCCTGTTTGAATTTTACGTCGCAAAGGACAGAGAAAATGGAAAAAACGAACAGCGAGAAGAAAGCGCAGAGAAAAATTGCTGCTTTTTTTTTTAACTTTTGTACTTTTAAGCTAAGAACGCGGTAGAGTTTCGGCGAAGAGAAATTGCGAAAAATTCGTGCCTATCTAATCTGATACTGCACGTCGGCCTAGACAGCTTTATACTATTCACAGCCTGTATTACACAACCTGAGTACAACTGGATCGCCATGTTTTCATCCCCGTCAGCGTCTCGAGTGCATCAGTTATCACATTTCGTACCAGAGCTTAAACTGCAGCTACCAAGACAACGCCTAAAGGAAATAGCCCAACCAGCGCCTCGCTTTGGCCTAACAGAGCCTGGCAGCTACCTCGCAGGGCGTTCGCATTTAAAGCCCCAAAACTCGAACCGTCGAGAGTCTCTCCCTCAGGTCATGACTTTTCCGATGTGTTTGTACGACAAATTTGGGGGTGCCTGCGCAGAATCACCTGAATTATGTAATATATAACGCTCTAGCTGTCACTTTAGACACTATGGCAATGACGCGTGAGCCAGCTCCTGAAAGAACGAGGCGGTTAGTTTTTACTTCAGTTGTGAACATAAGCCAAATACGAATTTCGCACCACGACTTCTTGAGGTTAGTATCTTTTTATATAGTAACTTAATGTTTTCATAAACTAACAATACTAAAATGATAGTAATATTTTTAAATAGTGCACATTTTATAACAGTTCAGTAGTTATCAAAAATACATCCAAAAACCTACAGAAGACAACGGGCAAATTCGTAACCAGAAATCTGTAATGGCATGCTCCCCTGCGTGTCGGTATTGTTCTGCCCTGTGATGTTTTTTTTTTTTTTGCATGCCTTCAAGGGCAGATCTCCATGTATATCTCCATGCATCGCTAGTTAGGCCCTTTCGAAGCACTTTTTGGAGTTCGTAATTGGGCACGTATGCTAATGCTGAACTATGAGCTCTAAACTGGGACGTCACATGTGCGCCCGGTCGTCTTTTTCGCCGCTGCCTCGAGGTGCTGCCTGGCTGTCCAGGATCATAAAGGAGGCGCCCTAGTTTACCTCACACTTGTTCAAAAGGAGCTACAGCTGAAGACTGGAGTGCACGAACTGGGCGCTGTACTTCCGCGCGTGGGAGGGCCGCTCACCGGACGCCAGGATGTGGCGAAAAAGGTAGAACGGCACAATGGGCGGAAGGGAACGTATTTACACGGGGCTCTCGAGTAAGCTGTCAAAGCTAGGGGACGCGCGTATGATTGGTCACTAACCTCTAGGATAATATTGCTGGAATAGATCGATCTGCTGAAGCAGAAGTGATAAAATGAGCAAATGGTCTCTCTGTTCCTCTACAATCTACCGCATGTATGTATGTTGTATGCTTATGTGTGTGTGTGTGCGAGTGTGTGCGTATGGATTGGGTGGTGGTGCTGTAGTCAAAAGTTTAGGGAAACATACGCTGCTATAAAACGTGTTATTTACAGTGCAGGAATGATTTTTCTTATATCGAAAAAGGCACAGCAAAGTCTACGTCTCTCATAACGAGTTAGCTTGCTTGCGGCAGAGTGCTTGCTAAGCCAGCCTAGAGGTTTAGATATATTGTTTCCTCACTTCCGAGGGGGGTGTTTAATAGGGTTCAAAGTAGACCTCGGACAACTTCTCTGAGGAGCGCCCCCAAGCCTGTCTTGGACTCCTGGCTCGTGGTGTGAGACGAGGTGGTGCTGAGGGCTGCTCGAATGGATCGCTTAACCGATAAATGGCGCTTTGTGATCCCGAAACCCGCTCTTGTTTTACTTTCTCGTCTTGTTCTTTCTTGAAACCGGATGGTTCCAGTCGCGGCAGCCATGCAAACGTGTGGCGAGCCGCCGCCCATCACGAGAACATCGCCACCTTCAGCCTTCAGCCCTTATATCACTGCACCATGCCTTCCGTCCACGGACTAGCACTGCCCGGGACGCGTCACGAACAGCATACCTCGGAGTAGCGCGTCTTCGTCTCCTTCGTGCCGCTGTCAATCGGCCGGCAAATTTCGCTCAAGGGCCGGCTCGTCCACGCAGAAATACACGTTGAGTCTTAAAAAGCTGTCTTGAGATTGCAACAAGGTGTCGAGTGAAACCGATGCCCGTTTTCGCAAGCAGGAAACGGGCCCAATGAAACAACGTAGGCCGCAAACAAGCGCTTCTCAGGGACGATACCCGCTACGTCACTGTAACGCGTGCCAGGCTCCGGTTCTTGCTACTTTCCTTGTGGGGAAGCGAAGGGGTGGACAGCGTAAAGTGGGTGCATAACCTCCGTATCACAACCAGTAGCAAGTGTATTGGAAACAACGATATCAATAAAAGGTATCTCTGGGGAATCGATTCGTATAGATCTATGGCATTCAGAATGCACCAAATATGTATGAGGTGGATGGGTTTTTTCTATTCTCATGGGCGCGATGGTCAGTGACGTAGCTGCATTTGAAATAGCAGTTTCCCCGCTTGCGTAGACCAGACAGCCCACTTGCGGATCTGCGTACGTGATACCAGACTGACGCAAGCGCTCGCAGCCTCTCATTCGCAATCAAATGCCACATTTATGTGATACTCTTTCTGAAAACCGTACCACCGCGGCAAATGCTTTCGCTTCGCCTATGATAAGTGCGGTCCTCACGCTTCATTCTCCTTTTTTAAAGACAAGAGCAAGCCTCGTAACTGTTCGCTGAAACTGTCACCCCGTGAGCAGGTGCAAGAGGCTGCCACGACGGTAACCTCAGTGCCGATCGGAAGTAATAAGCACTTTCGTTGTTTTCTTCTTCGGTACAGTAGCACGGAGTCTGGAAATGGCAACCCGGAACAAGGGGCGAAGCTACTAGTGCACTCAGCGCAGTCGCGTTTCGAGGATCGCTGCCTGAAAGCAGGCGCGCTAACTTCGCTCGCCTGCGAGGCTGTGTCATGCCTCAGAACTCTAAAGAGTTTCACGGATAGCTGTGCGCGAATTTAGGTTAATTGAGAACCCTCGCATATCTCATTTTTATTGCTCTTTAGATCCTTAACAGCGTTAGGTCATTAAAATTGCGCGGTGATTGTTGGGCCCTCCTTTTTGATACTTTTTCACCAGTACGTTACTGGCTGTCCTAGTCAAGATACGCACCACTTAACAGCGCCATTGGTACAACGAATGATACGCAAATGATGCACCGCCCCACGCACTGCCGGGCTAATTACTGCTCCGCCTCCTCAACTGAGCTTGCTCGGCTAACGAAAGAGTCGGCGGCGCAGTTTCGCTGCTCGCCGGCAGCGAAACTCCATGTCGTCTCGAGGGAAAGATCTTGGGAATCACAAGAGCTCGTCTGTGCGACGGAATTTGACCGATTCACCGCGATGTCACCCCACGCTAGCAGGGCAAACCACGTGTTGCCACCGCACAGGCCGCACTGGGACCGATTGCGTCAATCGTTCCGCGTCGGGTTATTTCGAATTCCTGGCGAGTCGATGCAAACGTTTCCCGCCATCACACATTTCTGTCATGACACCACATTTACATTGTAAACTTGTTAAACATTCACTGCTAATCGGGAAATGCTCTCGCATTTTGACCTGTGTTCACTGGGATGGACGGCCAGTTTTTGATATGATGCGCCTCTAGCGATGCGTGTATCTGCTACCCCAGGGTTCCACGTGAACGCCGAACCTTGTAAGTCAAGTTTTCGAATTGCGAACTTTGCTGCGATGTTATCGGCACTGATATGACAGCATCGTGGTCAACCTCTTGGACCTGCCCTTGGCCGCGCAGCGGCTATGCTACCGCCCGGAAGGATGCACGTGATAAGGTTTGGACGGTTGTCACACGTGCATACCAAATGTGCCTTAGGCTGCGCACCAAGATACATATGCACGCACGCTGCGTACACGCACAACACTCTACACCACTTAGCGGAAACCGTCAATAAACAAAGCAACAACACCGAGGCAGTCTCCAACAAGAAAGGCACCACAATATTTCTCATCATTAACTACATCATTGGGCGGCGTGATCTACACCTGTGGAAAACGTAACACTTCTTCACTCTCTCTTTTTTTCCCTTCTAAGAACAATGCGCACCTTTTAAACTGGCGAGGAATAAGGAAATAAATCTCGATGTACTCTAACTTGCTATAAGAACCTTCTTTCCTACCTACTTGAAGGGAGCCGTGGTCATTGAGGGCACACTGGGACACTACGCCAGCTGTGCTCACGAATGACCGTGAACAGGCGGGGAGTAACTTGAAACAGCACTAGGCAAACTTTGAACGGTCGTCTACTGCGCCCATCTCTCTTGTCGATCCTGAAAAATACTAACCTCTCCCTGACATTCGTTGTTTTGAGCACTTCTCATTCAGTTCCCACGCTCTCAAAACCGCGGTGAATAACCGCGCCAAACGCGCTATTTTGATCGACATCAGTGACAAGCGAGAGCTGTGTTAACATCAGGACATCAGCCGAAAGAGTCCACCACTGAAATGCATCCAATTCAGACAAATCGCGCGCATACAGTATTATTAAAAATGTAAACGTAGTGGGTGAGGCTGTCACGTATGTAAAGATCATCAATTTTAAATGAAAATGCCGTGGAACGTTGATTAGCTCACGCTTTTTTCTTCGGCACTCTGTACTGAAGCCCAATGACATTCAGAGAGCCAGTGATGCTTCATAATGAATATGGAAAGTACCGATATTAGGTGCGACCTGAAGAGCTCTGAAAATTGTTGCATACAGGCGTAAGTGGATTCGGTTTTTTGACGGGATATTTCTGGCTTCCTCAACTCAGTGAGAAAAAATAATACCGGCTAAAATAAAATGCCGTTACAAGTTTTTCAGTGAACATATAGCACAGTGGAGGTTATCTTTTCTTCAGTATTATATGGCGCTTCACCTGCGGCGTGAAAATCGGCTTCTACAAAGGGTGACGCTTTCGCTTTGGAGTCACTGCGTTCCGTGCTCAGTTCAGCGCATGCCGAGCCCCCTGACACGCAAAAATGGGGGGAGAGAGACGGGATAAGGCCGCCGGGGTGGGGTGCTCCGAGGCGCTCGCTGGAAGCAGCTGGCCCGGCGAGCTGCAACATCCCGTCGGGTGTCCGGGCCGCTCATGGCGGCCTGGCGTAGCTCGAGGAAGGGCCGGCCGAGGGCGACGGGCTGCGGTGTCGGCGCCTGCGGGGCGACGAGGGCGGCGTCAGGCTCTGGGGCCCCGTGCGCCGGCAGATGCTTGGGCTGGGCTCGAGCGGCCGCGCCGAGTTATGGTAGGCCACCAGCAGCTTGCGGCACTCCTGCTCGTCTTCGATGAAGCTCTCCTTCGGGAACTTCTGCCGGAGCCGCTTCCGCTCCTGCAGGCGCGCGCGGCAGCAGCAGCAGCTTCACTCGACGGTGAAGAGTAAGCCTAACCCATGGGTCGCTTGTTGGCATTAATTGCATTCTGACTGAGGAGAAGGCTTAACTGTGGGCTAACAGCCTGTTTTCACACAACCATCTGACATCTGAGGGTGGTTGGAGCGGGGGAAGATCGGGGATCGCTCGAGGGGCCGTAACTGTGCGAATACAACGCGGACAAACCGCTGGGACGGGAACTAACCTGCGACTGTACACTTTGGAAAACTTATGAAAAAGACATGTACCTAAGCATATCCCCCACCCCCCGAAAAAAAATTACGTTGTGGTTTAAGCTACAATTAAGTCGTACAAACGTATCCGGAAAACTTACATACAAGTGGCTGCACGAGTGGCTTTTGCTTCCGATATTTTTTGACGTCGCTTTAATGGTCTACAAAGCGAAGCTCACACGATCAGGGAGTAAAAACCCCAAGTATGCTTCGCTTATCTTGAGCGTTCCGCTCAGGATGATGGAAAGGGCGACCACTGTTCGTTCATGATTGGTTCCTATGAATCTAAGGAAATGAAGACAATTTTTTAGATAAGTTTGTAACGTGGCCCGAACCACAATATTTATCTCTCATGACGCACCTTTCATCTTAAGTCTCCGGCCTTTTCTCTAATTAAATAGTTACGAATGTGCCCGTCCTGTCCCGATTCTCCACGTCCCTGCCTGTAGGCACAGACCGACTCGCCCAGGATATGCTTGATTGAAAGAAGCGAGAGGACCGAGAGTAACAAACCTGTTCACGGGTGTCGAGGTAGTTTCAAGAGGAAAGCGAGGGGGGGTGGGGGTGGGGGGAGTTTTTGTGCATAGGCAGTTAGTTTGGGCTTAACGCACTAAGCAGGACCTCGAAGGGTTAGGGGGGGGGGGGTGCAAGCGGAAGCAATACACGATTATTTTCGGGAGAGCTCGTGTAGGTTCGGCTACGGGGTTCAGTGTGGATGTGGGGCTGGCAGGCAGGCGCATAAGCAGTCCAAAAGCTCTCCACGCGAACCGTAGGTGTGTGAACGCGCCACACGGCATTAACGTTTAAAGCCTAGGTAACGAAACGACATAAAGCTATGCTTTCAACCGAGGGCAAATTAATTACGCTATTTCATACATATCACAGGCAGTCACAAATAGAACACGCGGTATGGAACGTCCGGTAGCTTGAAGGAAAGGCGGTGGCAGCTGAAGACCGATATTGAAGAGAGGCGGCATAAGTGAAAGCGTGTTGGCGCAGGCTCTGTGCATTGCAGTGCTCGGTCAGACGGCTTTTGGAACTGCCTTCAGCACCAACACCCTCTTCATGTTTGCATCAGCCACAGTGAAGAAACTGCCATGAGACGAAAGCTAATGCGATGGCAGTAAAACAAGACTCCTTTAAGAGTCAACAGTGATGCTATCAGCTTCAATCACAACGTCGCTATAATTTTGAACATTCGCTGGCAAGTCGCGGTTTCTGCTCTCGTACTGCATACCAAACGACGCCTCGCCATCTACTCGGGCTGCGCACGGCCCGTTTGTGGAAGGAATTTTTTTCCCAGCTAAACAATCCGCTGGTATCTATGTGTTATTAAAACTCTACATTGCCAAAAGGACCAATGCCGTACTGCCTAGAAGGCACAGCTCCATTTCAAACGTGATGTGTGTACCGCAGTGTCATTGAAGAAGCGAAAACACTGTGAATTAGAGTGTATTTCTGTTGCGAACATGCTGTGCACTCATTTCCCAGCTTTTCACCGCTTTTAACACTGCACCCGTTGACATTAGAAGTGATTTTCACAGGCGTTGAAGCACGCTTTCACTGCTACAGGCCAATGGTTGCTGTATAAGTGATTCCTGTCTTGGGCTGCTGGGCTCGAACAGACCTACTAACACGGTATACATTTTCTGTGACCGTTATCTGAGCTTCTTGTGTATCGTTTATTTATTCTTCGTACGTACGCATTAAAAGATCCTTCGTTGCGATGTGGTTAAAGCGCTAAAAAAAAGGGGGGGGGAGGGGGGCGGACGCATGAGAGGCTACAGGACAAGCGCTACCGTTCATTCACGCTGAAGGAGACACAGACGGTACACATGAAGACGGGCCCGAAGGGAGAGAAGGAAGGCCCAATTGCAACGCACCTCGTACAGCTTCTTGCACTCGTACTCGTGGAGCTGCTTTTGGAAGCCGAAGTTGGGGTTCGCGATGCTCCGCGCTCCTCGCACTGCCTTGAGTGCCTCGCGCCAGTTGAGGGTCGTCACCGACATCACGTAGGCCACGGCGATGGTCACGCTGCGGGACACACCTGCGAGGCTGCGCGTGCGGCAGCGGAGGACATCTGCGTGAGCTCTATTGGCTGTGAGCTTCTCTCGTCGCCATACTGAAGCTCGGGGTCGGAAATCCTGAGGTAAAAAATATCGTCACTTTGATTACCACCTGGCAGGTGCCTAGCTGTGTCCCCATCAGAGGGAAGTAGTCCGCCAGAAGGACATTCAACGCATCGCGTGCGGTTGTTGTGAGCGTCGCAGTACCCCCGCAAAACATTTCTTCAAGTTACCTTCTCAACAAGGACGCTCTTGAGCAACAGCTCGAGCTACCTGGTGTAGTTGCAGCGGCGACGATTTTCCCTTGCCTAGGCCGTACTGGGTATGTAAAAAGGCGCAAATCGCGCCACCAGTGGCGAGGTGGCATCAGAAGTCTTAAGGACAGGTTACCGCTGTACTTCAGGAAGCATTTTGACTTAGAAAAGCACGCTGCGAGCGCTTTCCCATCAGTGGTTCACTGAACTAACACTGCGCTTGCACACCACGGCGCCTATATACCGATTTGGAATCATGGTGAATCGAATCTGCTTGATATTTGCTATGCTGCTTTATCCATGCAATGCCTATGCTTGGATAATCTCTCCGTGTGTGGTATTACGGATTTCGCACGCTATCAATGCTGCCAAAAATCACATCGCTGCCTTTTCGCGCACCTCTGCCTCTGCCAACAACTGACTTCACTCGTGTCACAGTGCTCGTGCAGCATGAATGGTACGCGCGGATGCCCGTTTTGGAGGAAGGCGAGTGTGAATTCCGCAGGTGGCAGGCGTCAGACTCTCGAGCTCGCACATCATTTGCGTGCTGCAAAGCACAGAGAACTATGTTTCCTCTTGTAATTGCCTCCGCACCACAGTACTGCGAAAGGAGCACCAACCGTACGTTTTCAAGAATTATTACTTTAAGGCAAGATGCTCTTCGGGCTTGACACTCTGCGAGCTGTGTTTTATGCATATATTGCGTTTCCACGCAGTCACCACAAGGATTGAGGCACCCCTCCTAGGGCACTTTTGACGTCAGAGATGGACTAAAATCTGCAAAAACTGAGATGAACCATACAAGATGGACTTCCAAGCGGAATTGTTTTTCGAAAATTCCCGCCGAATATAGTTCTCTTTCATGGGAGTCGTACGGCCTGCAAGCTATGTTTTCAGACGTTTCTCTTTTTCATATTTTCTCTAAGAAACACCATCACGAGCAGTCACTTCTTGCAAACTCTGTTTTAGTAGTTTTTTTATTTCGAAAAAAAAAATCACGAACCCCAGTAGGGTGCCACGCGCCGTAGGAACATGTTGACTCAGTGACTTCCTTCCATTAAGGCTTACTGTTAAAATTATGCGGCCTTTCAGTTTTTAACGGGAGCCAAAATCTCGTTCATACAGTGTTTTCGTTGTTCGCGCACAACACAAAAACACCCATTTAGCTCTGCGGCTCAAGCTAAGCCGAAGAACACCTTAGCCGATGAACCAGCGTGAGAGGTTACATACGCGCTGCTATTCACCTGTTTTCTATTTTGAATTTGACCCGTAAAAATCCCCCGTGGAGTGTTTAAGATAAGGGTAAAAAGTTGGGTTATGCACTCAATTCATTACCGTGATTGTAAGTGTACTGCTGGTGTCATAACACCACAGCATTAACAATGAACCCCGAAACAAGCTAGCTATCAAAAAGTATTATGATCGGGCTATAAAATACAAGAAAAAGGCATCTGCAAGCCTCCCTGCCCTTTCCCATTCCCCTGGAAGTAGTAGTAGTAGGAAGTCACACGGCGTAGCAGCACGACAGGCCCGACAGAATCACACTTTGGGCGATCTCCAACAGCTTTAGTAATCCAAGTTTACATATGTGTATGAACATTTTTGTGTACTATTGCGTGTTTATACGCTACCGAGCTCAATAGTTGCATTAGTTCGTCGATGGTTCTGTCCAGTCAAACCATCATGCATATTACGCGTGTGCTTTCACCCCTGTAAAGCGTGCACGGCCACACTAAGGGTAGAAGGGCGGAAAAACCAACTTGCGGCAGGTAGGCTACATGGCGTACCAAACTCGGTTTGCATGATGTGGCTTACTTTTTACCATTCTCCTCGCCAATAGCTAAAAAACAGTAAATAAGAGGCAAGAGTTTTTATTTTGAAAATATTGCAAGCAAAAGTGTTTGAAACAACGACACCCATTCACCGCTAGTTTACATGGACATTCCTAGATTGCTCGAAACAACACACCAAAAACAACTGGCCTCAGATATAAAACCTAGAAACATAAAAATCCTCCTAGTAACTTTCCCAGGCACAGAAGAATAACAAATTTGAAGCACAGGTGGGCTGCCGGTGCTGCCGTTCACGACACCGCTGAGTCGAAAGTTTGTGCACAGGGCTCAAACTACCATACCCTGTTCGCTTGCACCCTAGAATATAGCCAAAGCCGTGGATGTAGATACGTTATCCCTCAATATCACAACTCTTCCTCGTCCTGTAACACTCACCACAGGTTTTATTAAATGTGGTTTTCTCTCTCTCTGTCGGGCGTGGGGTAGTAAGCTGGTGAAGCTCGAAAACGCGTTGTAAATTATACTTGAGCCTGTACCGTTTCCCAACGAGGGAAGTAACAACGACCGATATGTTGAGAAGATGAAAAACAAAATTTATAAGGATAACATGGCTGCTGCAAAAGAAAAAAAAAGCACACACAGGAAGGCAAACTGGCAGCCACATCAAAAGGATGGCGTTACACTTAACGCTTGTTATACCTAAAGGAAGCGCAGGAGATATACTGCATCCCTGCCATGGTGGACGCTTTTCAGATGGAGGCGAAAAGCGGCCCGCGTGGCAAGATTTCTCCGCACGTTAAAGATCTCCAAGTGGCCAAGTCTAATCCGGAGTTCTCCACTACGGCTTCGGCGTAGCTTGGGCGCGTTGAATAAATGAACCCACTCGTGCGGAGGCACTGGCGCGCCCCAATGAGGACTCACCAGTGAATAAGGACGTTGCCACCGTCCATTCGGGCGTGGTGTATGAAGTCATTGGACTGGGAGAAGAACTGCGACAGGTTCTGACCGGGGGTGTCCGACGCCTGGATGCAGAGGTATTCCTTGTCCTGCATAGTGCACATGCTTGCTTACTATCCTTAAGGCCTTGAGACGGACCGTGTTTACTTTATTGCGCTCATTACTGCACAAAGGCACATAAGCTTTAAAAAAATGGAACTAGCCCAATGTGATATCAGCAGGAGACACACATCGAGGGCTTTGGAGCACCAGATCAGCAGCATGTCGCTTAGTCTTTTTTTTTGTATCCGCATCGTGACACTTCACGTTGCTTTGGGCTGGCGTCTTGCTTCTTTGGGCATCTTTGCGCAGCAATATTCCGCGCCACGCGACTGCTACGTTCGGTGTTGCTGCCATACTAAGTAAATCGCTTCTTTTTCGATGGTAAATGAATACGGGTGCGTAGGAACACATCAATATGGTAACCAGGGCGCCTGGGAGTTGCAATCGTGAGATTGGCACCCAGCGGCTTTCGCGACGACATCTGAGTTGATGGGGGCGCCTACAACGCAGATGCCAATTTCCCGTTCAAATAGTTGCTATGCCAGCGTAACGCGCCATTACGTAGTCCCTTCGAGGCAACTGCGCATGCTCCGTCCTCGTAGGCCGTTCCAGGGGAGCACCGTCTGTCATGGCAAGAGCACTGGATCGCGACCGCGGGTAGATTCCCCGCCGTCGTTTAGAGAACATATACTACAAGGATCGTCAAGCTCTCGTCGGTAGATATTCTGTAGATATTATCCGTGAATGCTGAAGGAAATAGATCTAAATTTTGCTTACTGACACAGGCAGAACCATACTCAGTGTTTTCGAGGGAGGTCGAGGTCTGGAAGGTATTCGGGATCAAAACAGCGGCCATGAAAAAGATTCTGACAGGTGGAAATGAATCGGTAAGATAAAGGACACGATAAATCCCCCCCCCCCTTCCTGCTTCTCCACTCCCAGTGATGGCGCTGCTTGCATGCTCCCACAAAAGAGATACCCCAAAAGTGAATGGGTGGAGGTGTGTGCGTGTGTGTGTGTCGACGTCTGAAAGGACGCAGAAAGCGACACATAAATTAATTAAAAAGAAAGTGGAAGCAACCTGCGTGAAGTACATGGCGAACATTGAATGACCACGTATGTTAAACGACCCTGGACAATCCCATTTTTACTGATTTCGGCTACTATACTCCTGTCTGCTTCAAAATCGAAAAATGTGGCCATAGAGCTTCGACTCTCTATGGAAAATTGTGCTTCCACATAACTCAATCTAGATTAATAAATTACCCTAGAACGCATAAGAAGTGCCGACATAAAACAGCGTAAACTTTAAAAGTGATTCTGAAGGCAGCACTTGTCCCTTTTCAGAGTAGGAAGATAGTAATTCGCTAAAAATCTGCGACTTCTTACTACTCAATTTTCGAACAGGGCAATACAGTTTGTTTCGCGTGTTCATTTATCATTTAAAAAGTTGAAGCCAGGCGACATACAAGAAGCAGATATAACGCATTACTCGTTATAAAGAAAAACAAATATCAGAAGATGTTGCGTACTTGTTGAAAACTCCGTATAACTCAGAAATTAGTCTTCAGTGTGAATTTTATTGCAACAGATGTGTCCGATGGTTTGCTCGCATTTATCAGTTATTATACTTGGTACCTAGTTTGGTTCGTCGTAATAAGTCACCATCACGCGAAACCTGCATGTACTGTATTTTTTCGGGCTTTTACTGTTCCGATTACGTCCATACTATAAACGGTAATGTGTTTGGCTTTTATGCTATTAAAACCTATGAAGGCCAGAGACAGACACAAACAATACCTTGCAAGCTGCGCAGGTAATGTAATGTAGATTTGGGCACTTATATATGGGCTATGTTATCTTCAATAGCACAGCATACACGGAAATACCGAATCGTTCTTTGTCACGGCAGGGCTTGCTGTGTGAATGCAAAGATAGAAATTCGCATAGCTCGGCAGTAACATGGATGAATGAAAGAACAGCGAAAAACATGGCGATGACTGCCGTCAGAATGCCGGCCACCGGAACAAAGATACTTCCCCCATGCTAAGCAAAAAACGTACGTTGACACAGGCGTGGGATGTTGTGTTGCTGTCACGCAATGCTACCGTGGAAGCTTTGCCACGCAGTCTGCCAGCGCGTCTTCCCACAGCGGAAGATGGCGTGGTTTGATGCGGAGGAAGCCAGTCGCCAGACAACGCTCGACGCTTCTCGGCAGAGTCAAAGAAAGAAAGAAAGAAAGAAAGAAAGAAAGAAAGAAAGAAAGAAAGAAAGAAAGAAAGAAAGAAAGAAAGAAAGAAAGAAAGAAAGAAAGAAAGAAAGAAAGAAAGAAAGAAAGAAAGAAAGAAAGAAAGATTCCTTGTCCTGCGTAGTGCACATGCTTACTTACTATCCTGAAGGCCTTGAAATGGACCGTGTTTACTTTATTGCGCACATTACTGCACAAAGGCACATAAGAAAGAAAGAAAGAAAGAAAGAAAGAAAGAAAGAAAGAAAGAAAGAAAGAAAGAAAGAAAGAAATAAAGAAAGAAAGGAAGGAAGGAAGGAAGGAAGGAAGGAAGGAAGGAAGGCTTCGATCGGCTTCCTTTCTGCTACACCGTGTTTGTGTCTGTTTCCTCACTTTTGTTTCTTCATCTTACGGCCCAGATTGCTCAAATTACGTCAGCAAGCATACTGGCACACGCCACAGCTGCCCTATAGTCATGCTCTGCGCGGCTGGTGTGCAGCTTTTGTACGCACATGCCATCAAGTTCAGGTGTCACGCGGTACGCACGATTCTACAGCTTTTACGTTTCCACTCCATAGTTTCGTGAATTTTTTTGGGCGGGAACATTAGCCCTTCAAAGCTCCCGATACCTGGCCAGTCATTCAAGTGGGTATGTGCGGCGAAGAAAGACAGAAGAACAACAATGCCAACAACTTTTGTTCTATCGCTGGCAACGTGCGACGATAGCACAGCGGTAGCGCATTGGGGTGCAGTTGTGGAGAACCGGGTTTAAATCCTATTGGATCGCACACATAACTCTTATTTATTTACTCTTTACAGCGGCGGCTATTTTCTTGAACGGACAACAACTGCAACAACAACAACGACGACGACGGTTATTCGCAGGCTCGGGCACTTAAGGCTTTCACTTTAGAACACAATTTAGTTCGTGTGGAATTTAGTTCATGGCTCCTACCAGAGTAGGTAGGAGCCATGTGCGTTACCACCGCGCTACCTTTGCACGTTGGTAACGGTGGAAGAAAACTTAGAATAGTGCGTGCCGCGTGGCATGTGAACAGGGCAGCACGTGAATAGAATAGGATCACCCTAGCCTTGCAGAACTCTGATTATGGGGAAGTTTTTGGTGTATGTCACCAGTCGGCTTGTCGAATAAATTCGCGCCTAAAGGCGAAAAAAAAATGTGGTTGATTCCTCTGTCATAGGAATCGGTAAAACACGAAAGAGAAAGGTGCAGCGAAATCTGCAGCTGAGCATAATTTGCGGGTAGGCGGCTGCCTCGTGGGTGTGCTTGGTGAGCGACGTCCTGCTGGCGGGTCGCTTCGGCGAAGGTGTACTGGCGTCATTTCCATGACGGATATAATCTCAGTAAAATCTTGGTGTATCCCGGCATAAAACAATTTCTTGTTCAAATACAAAACCCGAAAACAAACAACCCTAAGTATATCGTACTCTTTAGTACTAAAGGTTGTTTCCCCGCAAGAAGACGCGGTGTGCAGGGGTGCACCCTTGAAAGGCCGCTTGCTTCGTTGTACTGGAGTCACTTCCGTGACGAATATGATGTCAGTCAAATCTTTGTGTATACGGGATAAAACACTTTCATGTTAAAAGCGAAGAAAAAACACAAACACGATGTAGCACTAAAGGAACCTGTTCACGTAAGTTCCACCAAAGACGAAGAAGAGGAGGCGAAGAAAATGGCGCAAGTACAATGTAGCAGTAAAAACGCCTTTTTTTAAGTACAGCCAGTCTTTTGCCTTCAAAGTACGCAGGCAAAATTAAGTGCCATGAAAAATTATTTTCTCTTGGTACATATTAAGTGAACATGTAGTTATTGTAAACATCTGTAGAGCAGGTTTAATGTGGATTTCAGAACATCCCCAGCATTTTCGCTCAAAAGATCGACAGTAAGGTACCTAGTAAAACAACTGGACAAAAGTTATATTTCACATAGAGCAAGGAACCGGCCTAGATATGAACTAAAAAAATGGCCGCGTATCTGCTGACTTCGCTGCAAATGTCGCCGAAAGACGATAGCTTTCTGCCGCCCCTGCAACGTAAATGCCTCTGCTCTATTTCCTGCCCACCTATCACACTCTTCCTTTCCTGCCTCGCTCCCCCCACGATAAACACGGTGGAGTTTTGCTCAAGTCAATTCGCTTTTACCGCGTTCCATTGTTCGTGTGCTATTTACTTTAACATTTCGTTACTGTTGGACTTCTTGGAATGCTGCCACGAGGTCAAGAATCGGGCGCTAGAACTTTTTGTATTTTTGGGTCAAAACATTGTTCTTCCCGCGTATTTTTATTTGCTAACGCAAAAATGAGGAAAACACAGAAGATAGCAGTTATTTATTGGTGTTTTACATCAAATATGTTTAACGTTTTCTTTTTGCTTAGCAGTGTTGACATCTATGGAGCGTGTTTCCAGATTTAGTCGTTAGTAAAAGTTTTGCCGGTATAAACTTCTAGTTTAAGAATTCCTTTTGCCTTTTGGCCTGGCGGTTGAATCGAGGGACGGACCGACGGACAGACAGACAGACAGACAGACAGACAGACAGACAGACAGACAGACAGACAGACAGACAGACAGACAGACAGACAGACAGACAGACAGACAGACAGACAGACAGACAGACAGACAGACAGACAGACAGACAGACAGACAGACAGACAGACAGACAGACAGACAGACAGACATTAAAATTTTCGCATCAAGGTAGCCCAAGAAAGACTATCGTCTTTAATACTTTGCAGAATCTTATGTAGTTTTTATGCAATTCGTTGTTGAAAGCTACAGCCCATAGTATTCAAGCGGATGGTTTCCATAGTTCTGGAACATAGTAGAGCAGTGTGCTAAACTTGAGAGCGTGCACAAAGCAAGCTTTCGCCTTTTATTTTAGCTGTGAAAAAATATTGTGCATCACACTGAGGAGGTTCAGAGTAATCCCTTGTGGATGAACTGCGATGAGCCGGAAAGCTGCACCTGAGATGGCCATCTTTCCCTGAACCAAAAAAAGCCTGCCTCACGTGTTGTACAGTTGCGGAATTTATGCTGAAAGCGCAGTTCAAGCAATTTCCGCTTGTGGTACTTACAGAAATACGTTTAGTCTAAGATTTAGTTGAAAAAAATGACCAGGCGGGTACAGGGCTCTGCCTTGCCGACGATCCAATCATAAAATAGATTCGCCCTTGCAGCAACCATATTTATGAATTCCTGAGAGAGGTTAAATGCGAAAGCGCACTCAGTGGATGCTAAAAATACCCAGGGGGTTTATAACTGCCCCTCCGCTACGGCTCACCTCAAAGCCCAAGTTTCTCGTCGTTGCTTTAACCGCTAATTCGATGTTACTTGAGCATGACAAGAAACAGCAAGTGACTAGGTCTTTTTTTCTTACATTTTCATTGGTGTGCTTGTTTTCTTGTGTACTGTAGCCTAAAGGAACGGGATAAGGGGTGGATATCAGGAGACGAAGATGGGCTCATTTTAGGGCTCCCTCAATCCTTTACGGACTGTGTTTAAGGAGTAGGTAAAAATAAAACATTTTCATAAATGTCAGTATCAAGTGCTCGTCCAGTTTAAGTGTTTATAGCTATAGAGTTTGAGCATACATGCTTATACATCGACGGGGGATTAACTGATGGACTGGAAGCGATACAACCCGTTTTTTTTTGTTAAATCTAGCGAGTGACCAGTCGGATGCCATATAACTAATGAAGAAGAAAGTCCTAGCCACCGGCCGTAATGAAGGCTGCAAAGTCGTATTAAGCAATCTCTTGAACTACTTGGAGAAAAAAATGCTGCAACAAGTGCGTCGATTATCTCTTTCGTTCGGTAAGCCACGACAGCGACGTGGAGCCAACCTCACTCTTTCTAAGACGCTGGGTCATGTTTACTCCGAAAATCCTCCTTTGGCCGGGTGTGTTTAAGCTCCGGCTTTACTTGTTTGCCGTACGGGCAAGTCCTAAGCGGATTGTAATGCCCGCCGAGGTCTGGAGATGCTGTAAAGCTGTTTCGAGCGCTTGTACTGACTGTTGGCTGTTTACTTACGCGGAGATATTTATCATCTTCTATATAGGCTATGAGCAGCAGTACCAGGAGTGTCTTGTACTATTAATTGTGGTTCTTTTATGCAAGTGAAATAAAAAAAATGACGAACTTAAATCAAATGTGATCAAAATTTCAATTGGAAGCACTTTCCAAAGCTGGAAAAAGCGCAAATTTGTTAGGAAGAGATTTATAAAAGATCTGAGTTATCAAACAAGCCCCACCGGTGTTCCGGGGCGTCGGTAGTGTACCGTATGTATAATTTAATGACGCGTATTCGCACGGCGTCGGTAGTGTGCCGTTTATATATTTTAATGATGCTCATTCGCAGGATGACTGGAAGGGGATAGTAAAGCCTGGTGGACTCAAGTCTCGGCGGACCTCCGGCTGCTCATTTATTTGCCTGAATCACGCACACACCTAGTTTTAGACACATGCCCATTTTAACGAAAGGTTGCTTCACATGTTATGTATATTGTTGCGCATTGCCAAACAGAAACAGTTTCTGCCCCGTAGGTGAGCAGCGGTAAGATGCAGCTGCTGTAGACTTTCCTCTTCACGGACAATGGTAGGCTGCCGTTCATTACCTGAGAATGCTTGCAGAATGCACTCCACCCATTCTTATTCTTCTAATTACCTCTGCCTCATGGTTGGCATCGGGGGTCTAAGTAGGTATATTCGCTTACCACTTCCACTGCCTCGCCACCTATCCTAACCTATCTTAATATAATTAGGAGCGAGGGGCTCGTCGAATAAATGCACAGAGGAAAGCCAACAGCCTAGAACAAAAAGGGCAGCATAGGGGAAGTAATATGATGGTTCGTCGATTGAAAATAACTTGAACTGTTGGTAAAGCAAGCGCAGAAAAACACGCGCCCCGGGTGGGGAGGGAACGTAGAACCTTCGGATGTCGCGTCTGATGCCTAACCAATTTGGCTACCAGGCGGGGCGGTGCTGTGCCCCTCCGGGTGTGCTCGCGTGTAATGTTTGTGTGTATGTGTGTCGAACCCATGTTGTTTATATATAGCTGAACTGATTCGCGAATTGGTTCAATGCTCGCTAATCGACGGGAGAATCGCGAACCACCATGCTAACAAACAGAAGCTGCCCGAACCCAACCTTGAACCAATCCGGTATATTCCTATGTACTATTATATCATACCCCAAAATGGAAGACAAATAATTTACCCCCGCCATTTTCTAAAATTCGTATTGTCGCAAACTGAGGTTCGTGCGGCCTCGCTTATGCTTAGCTGTGCAGATGTTTCAATGGGGTCAGTAAATGCGTCATTTTCAGACGCGTCAATTCATACAATGTGTCATTTCGCCTCCCGGTATTGCATTTTTGCCCAGGAAGATCACTAAGTCTGACTGCCAACAGTCAGCAGTTGGTGGAGAGCGCACAACACGAAAATGGTACTCGCGCGCTCCTGGTAGCTTTGTCGCGTTATACGCCTTCTACCTGGGACACAATCGGTTTAGTCGCCACGGCAACATCCGGTGCAGGCGCTTTCGGCGTGTCCGCGCTGGCTGAGCAGCAGCAACAGCAGTGCTGGCGGCGAAGGGTCACAATCTCGTAATGCGCTGTCGTGGGTTTGTGTCGCGTATCGTCCCGCCGCATGAAGGGCGCAATCTAGAGCGGATCCGTAGCCAGCCTCCAGGTTTCCCCTCATATGGCATTCCGGTGACGGCCTCATTTCTCCGCTTCGGTCAAGCTGGGCTTCGCGGGGAGGCTGCGGGCCGACCGCGTCACAGCGGGGGTTATATACGCGGGTTTAACGCTAAGGGCGGGGGTATTGTGGCGTCAGCCTAGCGAGATGGCTGCCATTGTTCTATTCTGAAAGCGTATACGGCCCATCGTCCATCAGAGAGCAGGGAGGGGAAAGAATGGCCAAGATGCGCGCCCGTACTCCGCTATAAAAGCAGCCGCCTTGACGTCGAGGAGGGGCGACGTTAGCGAAAAACGCTCGCCGCCATGTAGTAACGGGCCCGGGTGTATACGCTGTGGCACTGAAGCACAGGGCCACGGGGCTCCGTTGTTCTTTTATTATGTGTTTTTTCGGAGAGCGGAGAATTATAAACAAAGGAAAGTGGCGGAAACGTGGTCAGGTTGGTCGACTTTATACGACGTGTGATGAAATATTGTCATGAACACCGAACTAACCCACTTTCGGCGGATAGACTGCAGCCCGATAGGTGACAGCTAAAAGGGAAGACGGCGGTGATTATTGCTTTAGTCGTATCCTAATGTGCATATTGCTATTGCCGGAGTCTGCCCACGACGGAAAGTCGTGGTTGTTGAAAGGCACGAATCCGGAATTATCTTGTCTGGGCCACATGTATTGAGCAGGACTGCAGGCCCGGTTTCTGCACTATCAAAGGAAACGTTTGATATTTTGGGTGTTGCGGCCCGTTGCTGAGTGTGTAAGAGCATCTGCAGTGGTGCCGTGGTTCACAGTTTCTTAGCTAGTTAAGAACGGAATTAAAAAAAATGTTTGGATTTCAGTACTCCACTTTCTTCCCCTTGCCCTGGTCTTCTGGCGAATTTACGATAACAGGTAACCACGCGATTTTTTTATTCTACTCCAATAACCGTCAACTACAGACGTGATTCTTCAATAAAGACAGACCTCTTGCTTTTAAATTACATTTTTCCAGTGTGCATTTGCCCTGGAAAAATATTTTATTTTGTCCTGCAGCCATGTAATATCCCCGCTTCTCAATTAGGCTGATGTTGGCCTGTTTAAAACCAGTGACTCGGACTCGTGAGGACGCTCACTACCGCATCGAGAAGAGTATAACAGTAATTAGCACACGTAACAGTGAGACGATGCTGCCTAAATCCACAGGGGTAACCAAGTCAATTTGATTTGGTTGGCTCGAGCAGTATGTTTAAGAAGCAGAGCATACAATGCTGAAGGAGAGATGAAAAGAAATATCAATGGCAAATACACGCTTGTGAAACATCAAAATAGACCCACTGACAGGCGAGCGGAAAATGAAGGGTGAGCCACTTGTACTTTCTGTACTGTCGTTCAAACAGCGTACAATTAGCGAGCGCGGGTAATATCTGGATCAGCGTAAAATTAAGACGGTGCATATTTGCTCGCATGCAAATATTAGCTTATAAAAGTGCGCTATTCGTAAGCCGCCACCACCCACACACAAAAAAGTGCCACCTCAATCTACTTCTTTGAGAGCGATTTAGACTGGTTTTAAAAAATAGCTAACGGGTCGGCGGCATACAGAAAGTGCGAATGGAGTTGGGTTCTTTTCAACAACAGGAAAAGTGGCGTTTTATTTATTTACACAAATTCGGTGCTTCCACGGTAAGAGTAAAAAGTAATTAGCAATTACCACTTCCAAGTGTTGCGCGTGGTGAAGTCATGGCAGTCTCAAAAAATATCATTGTAGTAACTGCGCGGCAGAGACAAACCTCCTTATACGGCATTACAGAATAAGGGCTTAAAAGTAACACGCCAAGGCAAGTTGTTTCTACACGTATATACTTTTACGTTTCCCTCCGCCTTGTACAGTTAATTCGATGTTTTCATTGCTGTGTCCAGCGTGCTGAAAGGTAAACTTATTAAAAACGTCATTGTACTGTGCCGTGAAATCATGCTCTACCTGGTAGGTGGGAGATAATCGTCTTTTCTTTCTACGTAAAATCGAAAAACGAAATTAAATGCACGTTCACACTTGCGACGAAAGCGAGTGAAAGCGACGGGAATTCCGTCGCTGTGTCGCGCCACGATCGTTTTTGGCGAATGGTCAGTAGGGACCAATTTTTGTCATCGCGCGACAAAGCGACGGAATTCCCGTCGCTTTCGTCGCAGTGTGAACGGGCCTTAAGGAGTGAACGTTGATAGAGTGCGCACGTATACAGTGTACAAGACACTTATAAAGCTGCACAGAACTCTCTAAACAAGATTGGTAATAAAAGCGGTGGACTTTGAATTCAGAGTTGGTGCAACGGTTTTGTATAAAAGGCTTTAACGAGGCAGCAGAAGGCCGGAAGCACGAGAAGCTGTATAGACAAGCAGCAATTTCAAACGTATTTCCAAAAAGTGTGTAATACCCCTGTTACACGGGCACTTTCAATCCGGATTGGAGCGAAGCGCGCTCGACGCACCGCTGCTGCTACACGGCACGTTTCAATCCCGATTGAGAGGTTTCACCGGTTGCAGTCACGTACGCCAGACGGCGCCAAAAATACGAGCGGCCTAAGGGACCTTAGGGCGGCCTCCAGAGAGTCGCGTTGATGCTAGCGTCAGATTCCTCTCTAGTACATGTAAGGAACTTTATTGTTCCCAACATGATGTGACGCTATCTCATTATTCAAAATTCCAATCATGTCTAGTTCATCGCTAATATCAGTTCTTTGTTTTTTTGGCGCACAGCTTTCACAAGCTAAGCAAGCTAACAATGCCCTAAATTGCACACTACGGACTTGCTAGTGTGTCGTCAAAGTCTACGTCAGCAGATTGGCCAAAAACACAATACGAGACCAATAGTATCGTAAATCTGTGCGTGGGTGTGTGTCTCGGGCAAGAAAACATGGCCTACACATTTTAGACAGCAAGCTGGTGAAGTTATTAGACGATGTTTTTTAACCGCATTAATGTCGCCAAAGTGAGCAATAAACATTGTCTAATAACTTCAACCAGCTTAAGCCTAGGTAATAATATCTCTCTGCTCCACGTGGACAACTGGATCTCAAAGTGCGAAATTCCCACTGAACTGTGGAGGTGTTCTCCTACCTACCAGTTTTCGCTATCGCTTTCCGTTTGCGGCAAGTGTTGCGCGAGGCAACTGTTTCTGAGTTTCGTAAGCAAAGGCGCCAGATCGACACAAGGGGCAGCGAAGCGGCAGAGAAAAGCGAACGTACGCTCACCGTGTGACGCAACCATGGCCCCAAGGGAATGTACATTGCTAAGAGCTGATGTGGGCGCTCGTGTCAACATTCCCCCGTGATGGCTTGTAAACGCAAGCTCTCCCCGTTTTTCTCTCTCTCGCTCTCTCTCCAACTGCGTCAGTGTGTGTGCGTGCGGGCGCGCTCTGACGTTTTTGGGTTATAGTGATCGGTTCAGTAACCGACAGTAAGAACAGAACACGAGAAGCTAAAGAAAACGACGACGGTCTTTTCTTTCTTTTTTTTTTACTGCGTTTACGCATAGTTCACCGGGGTCGTTTTCTGGGAGCACTTAGCCTGTTACCGCCTACACGCTGTTAACTGCGAATGCACCGGCTATATGAGCTCCACTGCATCGCAGTCTCATGCTCGATACGCTGCGCCCTAAGCTCTACACGCTCATTTCTTTTCCCAAGTGCCGTCTGAGGGCTATGACAAGATAGTCACCCACTTTTTTTCTCTCAAGCAACATTTCTCCACCATGCCATTTTTTTTTGTTGCAGCCATGACGCAGGGTTTTTGATATTGTGATCTGGCTGCAAAACATTACTTGCACGCTTGTACGCATCCGAAGCGACTGATTCGTGCGGGATATCATGCAAAGGTGGCTTGCGTATACAATAGAGCGTCACATTTAGGCTTTTGTAAATGCATACAAATTCTTTCGCGCGTCATTTCACAAAATCATGTATTATTTCCCACGAGAGATATCTGAACGCAGCCAGAAGTGACGCTGTTTTTTAGGCAATAAGTGCCAAATACAATGGAAGAGAGTGCTTTCAAGTGTCCGAGAAGCACACACTTCTTCGGATCGTTTTTTTTTTTGTAGATCCCACAGAGTTGTTTCCTACAAAAGAAGGGGCCTTAAACGTACACGTTACTGGATAAACGCTTTGGCGTCTTGTAAATGGCGGCACCGTACGCCCCCGGTCCGGTCATTTCTATGATCCACGGCCTTACCGGTAGTTTTCCAGCTGTCAGCGCAGGCGGTTAGGCCGTGGATCAAGAGGACCACCATCGCACCATCGCTCATGGGTGATGTTGCGGACAGAAACGATGGCTGCTCGTCGCGGCTCGGCTCGGCTATTAGTCAGCTCAGAAGAGAAGAGGGGTGGGCGGGAAAAGGTAGAAGTGCTCTGCCGCGATTATGTGTATTACCCTTGCCGACGAGCCCTTTACGCGTACGCTTTTTTATTTATACGCCTATAATATCATTGCGCATTTAGCTCAGTAAGCGCTCGCTTGCTATTCGTCAGCGATGTTTATTATACGAACAAATTGTCCTTACCCAGCTTACACGTGTAAATAGCCACCATGAAAAAACAATTGACGTCTGTCTGTCTGTCTGTCTGTCTGTCTGTCTGTCTGTCTGTCTGTCTGTCTGTCTGTCTGTCTGTCTGTCTGTCTGTCTGTCTGTCTGTCTGTCTCTGTGTGTGTGTGTGTGTGTGTGTGTGTGTGTGTGTGTGTGTGTGTGTGTGTGTGTGTGTGTGTGTGTGTGTGTGTGTGTGTGTGTGTGTGTGTGTGTGTGTGTGTGTCTGTCTGTAACCATATTCAGCCGCCGGGTTAAAAGTTTTTAGAAAGCTCGAACAAGTAGTATAGGCAAAACCTTTCTTAGCTACGAAAACTGCTGACATACTTCATATATGTCAAATTGTTCAGAAAAAAGAAAACGTTAGGCGTATTCGACGTAAAACATCACCCCATAACTGCCAGCAGCGGTGACATTTCTTTACAAATAGAAAAAGAGCACGTTCGTGGTCGAAGTGAGGAGATCTAGAACTAGAAACTGAACTGAAAAAAAGAGGTCGAGCTCCAGCTCAAGGCGCTCCAAGGCAACAGTAACAAATTGTCTCAACCCTGCGAACGCGAGAAAACGGAATTGAATTGTGCAAACAATCCTGGCGTTTACCATGGGAACAGCTGGAAGGGAGGGGAAAGGGTGCGAGAAGTGAGAGACGGGACAGAGAAGAGGGTCACGTGACAGACGAAGCAAGCAGGTACGTGGCCAATTTAGGAACCCTTGTTCAGGTGCGAACAATACTGCTCGTGGCTTCTTCTGTGTTAAGTCAATCGATGTTCCGTATTTCTGGAATCTTTTCTGTTCTTCTTCCGTTTCCAGTGTTGAAAGAAACGGAAACAAGTTGTTACGCCCCAGCACATCGTAGCCTGTCATTGCGAGTTCACAGTATCGGAAATTTGGCATTTATTTAGGCAGGAAATTGCGGCCCACAGGTGTCAAGCATGTCAGCTGGCCTTTGCCTGTACCTTGTGAGAGCAAGATATTGGCAGCTGGTTCAGACACAAACTAAGCTCCAGGGTATTTTCAACGTACAGCGGTCCAAAAGTGCACGATACTGTCAGGCTCGGCTTAGAATTCAAAGCGGTTGGTTGGCGGCAACAAGCGCACTTGCTGGCCACCCATTCAGTTCCTTGAAAGCGTTACTAGATTCCAGCGTGTTCATGACTGCGGATCCGCTTTCGCTGTCCGGGCCTACCACGATATTCCGCGAAAGGACCGCAAGCGCGTGTTTCCGCAAGTGAATAGCGGATCTCTCTGCGACGGTTAAAAACCGCGGGGCGCTATCGTATCTGCGGCGTAGCTAGCCCCTAACTCCTGCTTTCCTGTTGTTTGTTCTGTACAACACGTGTTTCTGTGCACGTTCACAGGCTTCTTTTCCCTCCCGTCCTGACGTCGACCAGCGATGTCAAATGCCATTACTCTTGCACTGTTTTATCTGCAGAAGGCTGCTGAAAGCCACCCATTTAGGTTCGGTTGTGTTCGAAGATCTTTTTTATTTGAACGACTGACAACTGACGATGAGGTTTTTGAGAGCGCACGCAGTTCATGCTCGATGTACCACCTCGCGACAGCTAGGCTGTAGTAACCCGAAGAAGTGGCCGAGATGGTAGGCATACACTGAGTATTTCCTTTTCCGACAAAGTGAGGGTTGAGCAGAGAAGGAGACAGCCCGGCCCAAACTGCGTGCTAGCGACTGTTCACGCAAACAGCCACGGGAATGCATTGCGGCAGCCGTGCGGAGAAAAAATAGCCGCGAGCCGCCCGCCTGGCGTTTTATATAGGATGGGCCGTGAATGGCGTCAGCGGCCGCGAATCGATACGCAGTGCACGTATGGGCCGTCCTGCCGTGCAGTGCCAATCTATCACTCACGGTTCACACGAGCGTGGCGAATGCGCGCTCGACGCATAAGCTTGTGTACTCGAAGGCTTCGTCGGCCCTGTTTGGCGGCCGCATTAGAAGCCGCAGCGCGAGCGAATGTACCGGCACGGCTTCGAGCGCTTTCCTCACGCCGGCAAAAGCGAGCTATGGCCCGAAGCCCTCCGCTGTCGTACGTGTGGCGACTGCCGTTGCTCTGGGCGTGTTTTCCCTTCCTACTCATCCATTCCGGACAGACGGGGCACCTCATAGAAACCCAGCAGAACCATTTTATGAACTTAATATTTGCGTTAACTAACCTTGTGCTTGAATACACAGAACTGAGCAAAATGTTTTTGCACATTCTGGACAACAGCGCGAAAAAAGACGTGGACGAAGGGAACAGACAGGACGAGCGCTGCCTGTCGTCCTGTCCGTTCCCTTCCGTTCCGTCCGTTCCGTTACCTTCATCCACATCTTTTTTCGCGCTGTTGTCCTGAATGACGCCATACCAACTTGCCCAGCTCACCACTCTGTTTTTGCACAACCTTTTTGAACTGCTGCGTTATTACTTGTCGTAAGTTTGTTCCAGTTATTTATTGTTACGCCTTCATGGCTTTCATCTCTCCGAAATCCCGTACATATTAAATTAGTAGCGGGCCCAACAAGATAATTGGGGAAGGGCGTGTGCCCTCTCTTCCAAGCACCCCCGACAGTAGCCCTAACCATTACCCCTAAAAGGTCACTCTGGATCCTGCTCCGCCTTAAACGAGCTCGTTTCCTATTCAGTACCAAAAGTGTGAGAGACCGTTGTCAAAAACTTCAGACATTTCTTCATCCACAGGCGGTCTCTCCTGAATACTAACATATGCAATATACGTATGCGATCGATAAACTTATTCTGCCTCCCTGCGGAGTAGGGGTCTTGCATTATTTAATACATGGTAAATACGAGAAGCCTTTTTTGTCCCAGTTACAGTGTCCCAGTAAATATAGGTTCTGTAAAACAGACCCCGACGATCTGCAAATTGAGCCCACGCCGCTGTATGCATGACCGTTAGGCAGGGTCGCTACCCGCATCTTTCGACTGCTTGTCCAGCGAGGAAGTCTGCTCCTTTCATCTCAGTCGCACTGTATCGTCGTATCGACTGCTGAGCTTTCTGTGGTGTCCCATTCGCCTTCGAACCGATATTGCGGGAAAGTTTCGACATGCTGCGGGGTGCAGGCCAGACCTTTCGACGACTGCCGCAATTATGTGTCCGGATCAGAGCCGAATTCCCCCACATGGAATAATATCGATATTTTTTTACATTGGAAGTCCCCTGCTTTGAACTCTTGGGGAAGTCATTTGTGTATGAATAATTTATTGCAACAAAGACGATATGTTACCACTAGCACGGAAATACAACTTAGACAGACAACGTCAAAAAAAAAAGAACGACTCACGCTTTTCGAGTTTGTTCGTAGAAAGCTAGCAAAAGAACACGAAGGCGAGATGGAAAGGACGCCACAGTAGCAACCATGAGCAAAAAACAGCCGCACGCGACAGACTCTGCAATCCTTGGCGCGCGAGCCTCGGAATTGACAGTAGCTGTGGAATGCGACTAGCACAGCTCTCGGAATCCGGCAATGAATTAAGTGCTAAGTGGCCCATCAGTGCCGTTCTCAACGTGAACGTGTTGTGCGAGTTTCTGCATCTCTCGGAAGATACGGCCGCTGTTGCGCGGCATTCGAAAAAGCGTTCGAAAAAGCGCGTTCGAGAACGCGCTGTTACTTGATCACATGTCGTGTGTCCTATTGGCGGCTTGTCTTGTTTCCCAATGCTCTATCACTGTAATACAGCGCAGGCCACAGAAGTTGGCCTAGTTAGGAAAGATAGCCATAGGTTCTCTATACGGCGTCCTGTATAATCATACGGAGCTTAAGGTTGGTTCGTGGACTGAGCCATCGAGGCATACAAAAGGGGTAGGCGGCGATAATTCGCGAACGCGCCATTGTTGTAGAGGCACCACTGGACTACCCCACAGCCGATTTTGTTTCGTATTACTATACTTTGCGATGCCGCTAGATTAAGTGCGGCGGCAAGTTAATTTTTAAGGCAAAGCTTTTTTGGCTATGGTTCCGGGCATTCTTCCCGTGCGTGTGCAAAAACGCCCTGTGGCATAGCCAACTTTATCCCTAATACTCAGCAAAAAACGGCTGTAACTCTCGTTCTATCAAAACTTTCCAATAAAAATAAATGAGAATTGGCCACTAGGACGACTTTATCGTTACTGTGAGTTTCATATACTTGTCGTAATTAATTAGGTGACGGTGTCATAGTAAACGTTACAGAATTACCGTTTACAGAATTACATGCATGGTCATCTACGGGAGGAAGTTGTGTGTGACAATTGGCCACTGAGACGACTCTGTCATTACGCCGAGTTTTGTTTACGTGTCGTGATTGGGCAGTTCCCAATTAATGCGTTCGTACCTCTGTTCATAATTCTGTGTCACTTGTGCATTGTGTATAAAACCGCTTCGCTGGTCCTTCACAGAGTGAAATTGCTCATGGTGTGTCTGTCATTGTTGCCACATAACTTTAAACGCTTCACCACCTTTGAATCACCTGATTCGATTGTGCTGTTCATAATGGTAACTTCAAGCTTCACGACGCCATGGTAACGATTCGTATCGTGTCCAATTTCTTGATGCAAATCGCCAACACGATTCCTCCTAATTTGAGAATCGCTACACAAGATACCTGAAGGGAACAGAATTTTGGCAAGTTATTTTTTGCCTCACTTGTAGCTTCTTTAAGGCCTCGCTGATAAACCTCGCCGTTGCGTCGAATTCGGTGTTGGGCCGAGGATATAGTAAGCTGAAAGAAAAACACGTTAACACCGAATGCTTCCAAACCATGCCGCACCACGTATATAATGTATATTTTTTTCTAACGCCTTGTTCAATGTCAACGCTTTTCTCTCGGTCTGTGAGAACTGTATTCAAGTCCTTAATCCTTGACTTCTCATATGGTGTCTAGACGCCATACCGCAAAACTGTCACGGCGGCACCACTATTAATTGGACCCGTGCAGTGTGCAGCTCCGTGCCGCAACCAGCCAAGGCTTACGGTCTAGAAAAGTTACGCCCCATTTTCTCTGCCATAAATATTTCTGTCTTCCATGGGGCCTCGGTAATAATGCCTGTCTTGCCCAAAATACGAGCTCTCTTGCTTCTGCTGCGTCGTCGGGCGGCGTAGTAAGAAGCGACATAAAACAGTCAACTGCTCTCGTTCCCGAAACCGAAACGTTATATACTGATCCCCGCATGGAAGCATGTAGAAGAAAGGCGCCGCCTTTATACATGCTGAATATTTGAAAGGCTGCAAATTACCGTGTATACGGCGGCGTATCCAGATTAACGGTACGGCAGCCTCAAAATGCTGCTCCGCTATGGACGGCGCGCCGGTCGCATCTTTACTGCTTGTTCCAGTGGACAATAGCTGCGCCCATTTCGTGATGAAACACGTTCCACTAAATGGCGGAAGCGCCAGGAAGAACCGTACACGTGCATGGAAATATTTGTTCGCTGAGAGGGTGTAAGACAGACAGTGCGCAATCGAGTGCCCGGCACATATCTGACTTACATTTCAGGGAACTTGTGCAACGCACGCCTTGCCTTAGAGGAGTCTGATCCGAGTCGTTCGTAAGAAGGCGCACGTGTCAGCTCATGTATAGCGTGGTCGAATTCAATTATTCGAAGTTGTACACATATTCCGCGTGAAAAATCGTCGTAAGGCGTGTTTCGTTTTACTCTGTACTGTAGGCTTGGTTTACTCGAGACTTTCGGGAATTAAAAGCAAGGAAAACGGGTCCGCGTTCCTGGTCTTCGGGTAGATGGGCTACAAAAAATAAAATGTTTGTGAAAAGGAAAAAGGGCTTTTGTTTTATGTCGGGAGATTCGTCGGTCGGGGATGCTTCAGCCGTGGTCCACCCGATGCATTTCAATGGCGTTTCGATTAAGCTCAAGCTGTATAGATGGATCGTGAATCATGAGGGGCGGGCCTCTCAATGCTTTCCTTTCCGCGTGACAATAAATGCGCGGAAGAAGGCCACTCAGCTTGGGTGGCGGTTAACGAGACTGGACGATCTCTGTGCACTCCTGTTCCTGCTCGCGGGGTAATCGACACGCGGATGTACAGACAGATGCTGGCAATCACGCGGGTGCCTATATACAGCATTGTGCCGCTTAAATATTCATAATGGAACGAGAGTGGTGTATGGCATGGCCTGCGATGAGCACGAGGTAGTCGGCCGCTTGCGTGAGCGGCCGATGTGCCGGGGAAAAAGGGTGCGCCGTGCCGTATCGATTTCAACCAGAGGTGCCGGCTGTGCGTGTCGAAAGGACATTGTTGGCGCGGCGCGTCCATCTGGGACATTCCGTGCCCGCTCCAGGCTCGCGTGACGCTCGCCGGGTCGCACTCACGTGGGGCCCCGCCGCTTTCCCCCCGGGCGGTTACATTTACTTTCTTCTCCGGTTGGAATCAACTGCCTCTAAGTAGGCCACCAGCGGAAGAAACTTTTTTTCACCTATGCTGCTGCCCTAACCTCTGGCAGAAGCAGCTGCAGTGTATGTCGCAAGAACTTAATTTTCGAAGGAAAAGAGAAGGAGAAGAAAACTGTGGTTGATTCCTTTGTCATAATAAACGGTAAAACACGAAAGTGAAACGTGCAGCGAAATCTGAAGCTGAGCATGATTTGCGCGTCGGCGGCGTCTTGTGCTGTCGGCTGTCGGTGTGCTAGGCGAGCGAAGTCCTGCTGGCAGGTAGCTTCGGCAAAGGTGTACTGGCGTAATTTCCGTGATGGATATGACGTCAGTGAAATCTTGGTGTATGAAGGCATAAAACGCTTCCGTGTTAAAATATAAAACCCGAAAACGAACAACCATAAATATAACGTACTATTTAGTACTAAAGGTTGCTTCCCCGCAAGAAGACCCTGTGTGCAGGGTTGCACCCTTTACAGGCCGCTTCTTGTACTGCCGTCACTTCCGTGACGGATATGATGTCGTTGAAATCTGTGTATCCCGTAACAAAACATTTTCGTGTTAAAGACTTTATTGAAAAAAATTTTAGCGAGTAGTGCCCTCGTGTTGAGGTGCCCGTATTCCGGGGCACTCGTGGCCTGTCGCACCGGCTGTCGCTGATCTGTCGGGCCCTAGTGAGGCAGCAGAGCTATCCGCTGCTCAAAGGTTGGGTTGGGTGACAAATGCTCGGGCTGTTGCGGCGGTATCACGTAACGGGGCAAAGGGAGGCGTTATCTGTTGGAAGGACGGATGGCAGGGTACACGTTGCGGAGGAGTGGCTTCGCGAAGGGTGCTCCTGCTTACTCTGTTCAGCCCCTCAGGCGCTTAACTGGTTTGCCATTTTTGCCTTATGCGTGTAGAAGCAGCCCTAATGAAAAGCTGCACAGTATAAATAATTTTCTAAGCAAGTGGTATCAAAACTGCATATTATAAATGAATTAAAATTAATTGAGGATACAGTGGTGGATCACTTAGAAAATGCGAGCATCTCGTTTCTTTCCCTCGCGAACTTGAGGTTCGGCTCGATGCGCTAGCCTTGCTCCCGCTTCAAAAGTCTGCAACGCGGCGTCCCTCGCACGTCCCTCTTAAATCGTTCTTAACGCCGTAACGGTCTCAGCGGTCACGTTTTCTCGCTTTAGCGGCGGCTTTGGCTGCTTGTCGCTCCTTTTTTGCCCACCAGTATCGGCAGTTTGTCGCCGTCATTCCCATTCTTACTTCTTTCCCCGCTCGCACTGGCTGCAGACTCGATTCGATACAGCGCGTATACAAGCAATGGCGAGAGTCACGAGTCCCGTTAAAGTAGAGGCAGCTGGCGAGCCACGCCTCGACTTGTCTCCTTGACAGCGTGGCGCTATCTCCACTCTTTCCTTCTATGTTCCTCTACCACTTCATCTGGTTACAGAACGGCGCGAAAACGAACAGAGGGCACCGAAAATTTTGTCAACATGCCCAAAGTAGAAATAGGAAGCCTATGCAACCTGCGACGCAGTCAAAGGTGATCATAGGTTGATTTCTTAAGGTGAATACAACTTCTCAGTGTACTTAGATGCTGCAGGAGGTGTTGGCAATAGGCGGATGGGGGAACGAGAAAAACTTACAAGAATTATTTCTTGTCAGAGCATGTAATTCCTAGGTGTCTCGCACGTGTTTTGCTTCTGTTTGTATAACCTCTGAGTCTGTTTGTTTGTTCGTTTGTTTCCTTTTGTCTTCTCGCTTATGCAAGGATGCAAGCTGTTTAGCCGCTGCCTTTTGGTATTGTTGAGTCCCAGAAAATTGAGTCAACTGAGCAGTTTCATTGAGACCACATTTACAACTGCCATGAACGAAGCAAAACCGCGGCGATGTGTTAAATGTGCAAGCACTTAACCCCGTTTTATGAACTATATAGTTTTTAGTTTTAGATGGTGATGGTGGCTTAACGATAACCTTAAACTGCGTTAATAGAGTCACTCAGTTTCATAATGTGGACCAAGAATAAAAAACAAATGTTGAGTGATCTGGCAACAAAGTAAATATTATTAATTCAGGATAGCATTAAACATATCACCCATCTTTTTATATTTTGAAAAAATAAGCTACTGCTTAGAATTACATGGGTATAGCAGTTTACTAGAGTCAAAAATGTTTCGTCGCACAGCCGCATGGGGCGTCCGCAAAATTCCTTCTAGGAGTAAGAATTTATGGCGCTAGAAACATGTGACAAGGGTCGGAAGAATGCGCCTATAATGTTCTGTACAGGAGATATTGCATAATGGGCGACGTTTCTGTCTGCGAAAAAAAAAAAAAAAACTCGTGTGGTGGTGAAGTGCGCAAACGCGCGCACGCAGAATTTGCTAAGGTGTAAGCTTGGGCGCGTTGGTAGAACATCCTAGGAACAGCGCAAAGGAACGAGGCGCAGACGCGACACCTGCGCCGTGTCCCAGCTAATCCTCGTCCTCATCCCTTTGCGCTGTTACTAGGCTGAATTCGCATTTAAACAATATGTACCTTCAGTAAACAATTTTTCTCTAACCTTAGGAGCGCACAGTGAGATCACGTGCAAGTACGTTTTCTGCATGAACATTTGCATGTGCATAACGAAATTATTTCAAGTCAAAACACAGTTTCAGAACACTCGCACAAGTAACGTAGCTTTCAGAAAAATAAAAAAAATGCACTGTTTGCGACTTGTGTTGCTGAAAGAGCACCTTAGGTATACGCTTGGCGCTGAACCTTCTACGTCGTCACAACTTCATGCATGTATGCGTTGAATAATTCCTCCCCGGGGCTCCCCGAGGAGTGGCTTAACCGCGTTATGCGCTTTACGGTGACAGCAATAAACTTTCCCATGAGCGTCCCCACTCGCCGGCGTTCGTGGGGCTTGTAACGGTTTTATGGGGTTCGCCTCCGTCAGTATTCCTGTTGGAAGGAATTCTCGACGAGATGATAGGGCAAGGCAACGGTTCCTAAAAGGATTCCCATTGGGAAACGGGATACAAACTCTCTCACGGGTTACATAGGTGAAGACGCAATGACCAACCCAGTAGGCTCACCAACATAATGCAATGCGATGGCCAAATTAAACGGGTCCCACCAAAGTATCGAGAAGATCCAAACGGTCAACCCGTCGACAGCTGCCGCCTTGCGTGAACTGCTGCAATAGGTTGCTGTATTTTCGTACAGGATTCATTTTAACAACGGAGCTGTTTAAGCCTGAGTTCCATCCGTGCCTGGCGTCGCTCAGAACTCAGCGCAGCAAAGTGGAGAGGAAGAAAAGGCTAGGCCAATAAGTGGGAGGGAAAGAGGCGAGGAGGCAAGGAGCCGACGAGCAGGTCTGGGGAGTGCGCGCCTCAAGGGGAAAAAAAAGCCCTTCCGGTGGTCGGAATCAAACCTGGGTACCTCGCGTTATGAAACCGGTGTGTATCTGAATGCGCCATCATCGCATTCGGGGCGCCCAGCATTTCCTTTCCGTGATCTCCTAGTTGAGAGAGAGAGAGAGAGAGAGAGAGAGAGAGAGAGAGAGAGAGAGAGAGAGAGAGAGAGAGAGAGAGAGAGAGAGAGAGAGAGAGAGAGAGAGAGAGAGAGAGAGAGAGAGAGAGAGAGAGAGAGAGGCGTCGCCAAAAACTCGGTGCAGCAAAGTCGAGAGGAGGAAAATGCTAGGCGAAGAAGTGTGAGGGAAGTGGCCGGGAGGCAAGCGCCGACGAGCAGGTGTGGGGAGTGCGCGTCGTGGCGCAGATGTTCGGTTGGGGAGGCGCGCGTCGGCGAGTGGCAGTTGAGAGAGACGGCGTGCGCTCGGCGGGATCAGTGTCCGATTTACCGATAAAATTGGAAGGCCTAAGAAAAGCCGACTTAAAGCCATTAAAGACTACAAGCTCAGCTGTTTCCTCAGTCTTCGCATCTCAATTGCGAAGGTTGCCGGATGGGTTTTTTCTTTTTTTTTTTTTGTACGTGATTCACGCGAGTCAACAGGGACGCGCCCTTCTTACTGAGGCTAGCGCTTATTTCTCGCCGTTTCTGAGCCACGACAAAAACAACAAAAAAAGAAAGTCCTGACGATCGCATCGAAAGTTTTAATTTAATTTTGTGCAAGGCCAGGAACGTCAGAACACACACAAACTCAAAAAGCAGGGACGCGTCCACGTTGCGGGTATTTCAATGCCTTTGAAATGTCTAATCTGCACAGTTCCAATGGGCAAAATGTTTGTATTCTGGCGTCCAGCTGATTAAGTTTGCTCTACGAACGGCTCGTGGCCGAGATTTCAAAATTTGATGCCCCGTTCTGTCAATATCAGTGCATCTAGCGTGACTCTAAAGCCAACTTCCTTTAATCTGTATTTTTGGGGGAGAGGGGGAGCGGAGAGGTTTCCATTCCTGCTCTCTGCGTTTCCTTCCGCAGGCACACGATATCGATGGCCCCGCAGCCGCCACGAGCGTTGCTTCGCAAGTTTCCCGAAAAGCCGAGTGATGCGACCTTGTCCTTTCACGGGAACAGAGAAGAGCGCTCTCGTCGTGATAAGCACCGCTTTTAGGGCACCTGCCGGAGTGAAAGGCTCCCACGCGATGGCAGCTATAGCTCTCACCTCGTGCAGCTTCCTGGCCGTATCGTGGATGGATATGATGTGCGTGATGTTGTTGGCCTGGAGCTGCTCGGGGTCCTTGGAGTCTCGGAAGTTCCCGATGTACACCCCCGGCAGCACCTGCGTGATCCGCGCAAGAAAAATCGTTCGGCAGCCCATCACCGTATACGGTGTGCCTAAGCTCGAACGATGGGTTGCTATTCGGCGCCCTGTCTTTTTTTTTTTTTTCCTGTCCTTGAAGCACGACTGGGCTCGACTTACCAAGAGAGTTGGCGGATTAATGCATCTTGAAGAATATGGTGACAGGGGACGTGTGTGTGCGTGTGTACAGGCATGGACAAATGAGATGCGAACACGAAGATATGAACCAGTACACTCAAAATTGAAAAATACTGTTCGTGGAGGTCGAATAATGGTGCGCTATTGGTATATCTGGAAAGTCAAATTTCCCAGCATTGTTACTGTAATAAGGCCACATGTCAATCTGACCTGCATGGAAAGAAATCGCGCTATTTGTGTGCTCTGGTCCATATTTTCGTGTTCGCATTTCATTTTTCCATGACTGCACGTCGGAAAACACAACTCTTCCCCAACCCGCTCCTCCCTGACGGGAACACCCAATGCAACGCCATTGCCCATCCTGTGGAGATGGTTTTTATTCCCCATTCCCCCCCGGCGTCTCAGTGGATAAGGCTGCTCAGCGCGAATGCTGAAGGCTGCTAAGCACGAATAGGTGGGTTCGGTACCGGCCGTTTTCCTGATGAAAGCAGCAAGCCACAACGCCCGTGTGTGCAGCTTTTGAACAACGTCAAAGATCCCCAGATGGCCAAAATATTCCGGGGCCCTCAACTACGGGGCGCCTTATAGCCCGGGTATACCTTCGGCCGGCAGCTGTCTCCCTATCCCTGTCAGGGGAGGAGGCACCTGTCCATCATTTATTTTCTTCCTATATTGTTTACGCATTTGTGTACACGATGTGTACATAACGCTCATACGCACACACATCTGTAGGTACATGCGCTTGCACACGTCACGTGTACCTTCCCCACAGGACTCGCGTAATTTCGAGTCTCTATAGGCTCAGCAGTATGGCTGGGCGTTAATATTTCATGAATATTTCACGGTCCCACCTATACTGAGGAATTCGTATAAAACCAGCAATTTAACCCAATTATAGATTAGCCTATAGTATAGGGATTGCTTAGGGCGAAGCCCTAAAACAAGTTTGTAGACATTTGCATGGCTAACATGCATCACTAAAAACCAATCATGGGTGCGAAATAACCAGGAGCATGCGAAAACACGCTTTAGCTCTTTTTACTCCCTCAAGGCTGTAATTTCCCGAAATTAACCTTAGTGAGCCCCCCGTGCAGCACGGTGGGAATGTATTCCCGAAATTTGAAGTCCCTAGGTCCAGCCATTCAGTCTGAGCGTTGATTGATTGATTGATTGATTGATTGATTGATTGATTGATTGATTGATTGAGTGAGTGAGTGAGTGAGTGAGTGAGTGAGTGAGTGAGTGAGTGAGTGAGTGAGTGAGTGAGTGAGTGAGTGAGTGAGTGAGTGAGTGAGTGAGTGAGTGAGTGAGTGAGTGAGTGAGTGAGTGAGTGAGTGAGTGAGTGAGTGAGTGAGTGAGTGAGTGAGTGAGTGAGTGAGTGAGTGAGGGGGCGGGCGAGCGATTCGATTAGTCGATCGAGTCGGTAGGGAACTAGGTGAACTTTCGAGCCGAGTGTCGCGCCGACCGGGGGCGCTGCTGGCGCGCTCACCTTGTTCATGCCATTACCCATGGTGCTCGAGGTAGGGCCTTCCGAGGCTTCATGCTGCTGGGGCTCTCAGCTGTGGCCCGCTGCGGTGCGGGCGGACTCTCCGGCGGGTGTGACCGGGGTCTGCGAGACACGAGAGATGAGGAGCAGATCACTATTGCATATTACGCTAGTGCATTATCACAAAATTGCATACTGTCCGTCACCTGGGGCACTGCAGCTGCGACAAATGACTACAAACGTATAATCGTGGAGGAATTAGTTGTACGTCTACTATATGAAATTTCTTCTGGCGACTTCTGCAAGTCAAAAATAGATCAATGTTTTAAAACAAAATATATCTTATGGCCATTTGAACATATCTGTAAAAATTTCCCAGGCATGTACACGCGACAAAGCTCTGCAGCGAAACAGGAAAACATCAACAGTAGTTATAACAAAAAAAAATGCCCTACCCAAATAAACAAATTTTAAAGAGTTATGAGAATGAATTAAATTGGTCTGATTCTTCTAAAAAATAAAGAGTACCAATCAACAGCTCACCTTAATTTCAGCATGAAGCGAAGTTCAGGGTACAAGTGTATATCGCAAAATATCAGTAACAAATCAGCGTATTTTTAAATTATAGTGTTCTTTATTCTTACTGACGCCCCACTATATCTATGAATTGGTATTTCGTCTGTTGCACTTTTGCAACTGTTTTTATATTTTCCTACACTTCTGATACATTTGCCCCCATATTTTTGCGCATTGGTACGCAAGCTTTATTCCCGCTTTTTTACGCATTTACCTTTCTTTGCACAAAGGCATGCTTATGTTACCCCGTGCTGCTATTACTGAAAGGTTCCGTTTCGAGATAAAAATAATTTTTGTGTTCCTAATTATCGTATGAAAATGTGTTCCGATGATTATGTCCACATTATTTAATTTTTCGTTATTGGATACCATCGATATTAAGTACCAACAAATGTTATTGTCGAGCTCTGCGGGGTCAGGGCACGTCAGCCGTTACTTCCTTTAAAGGAGCCATGAAGAGAAAACACAAGTTTGGTTCATTCAAAAGATTGTCTCGTTAGAATCATACTGACACCACTTTTAACGTAAACTTCGCTCAAATAAGCTACATAATTAGGAAAAACGGGAATGGTCATGCGACCCACCAGCTCATTTCCCGCAACAGAACCTATGATGTCACATGAGCTAAGCTCTGCGATTGGCGGAGGCTGGCAGAAGCAGACGCAAATTAGGTAGAGCTTACAAACTAGACGAACGAGCGATTTGCGCTTAAATTTAGGGCACATTCTTTACAAAGCAATAAGAATGATGGAACAAACAGTGGAAGTTACGAAAGCACATGTAAACATAGAAGTACTGATGCGTTCTGCTGTTCGTACTGCGCACACCATGCTTGGTTTAGCTGCACAGCACTACGGGGCTTGGAGTTGTCTCAGACGACACTCGCCGATTGACGCAAGCAACGGTGTCTTACGTGACTCCATTTGTCGAGCGAGCACTGTTTCAGGGAACGAATATTTTCTCCCAGAACAAAAACAAGCCAGGTTTAAATGCGGGCAAAAACAAACCAAACGCTTGCCACGGTATGGTGGCGCCATCTAGGTTACGGAACGTAAAGAAACGCGGGAACAAACCAACACCGCTGTACAGGGTGGAGACAACCTTTGAACGGTCCCGTGCCGCCGCAATTGGGCCAACGGGCTCAACGCGTTATTCTTTTCGTTTCCCACGAGACCTAGCAACGCGAAACAGACAATATGATTCAAACTTCTTTAGTAAACCGCGTTGCGGCGATAATTTTAGCGCGGTTTTGACACAATGACTTGCTTCGGCGGCGAGCGAGCAACCGAAAATGGCGGCGCCAGCGTATACGTGTCTCTACCCTGTACGGCGGATGCGTGAATGAAGGTATTCTAGGCTGCAGAGCGGTCGGTTCCTGTGATGTCATTTGGGCCCACGAAAACGCACGATTGAGCGGGAAAATCAAAATTTTAACCTAAATTGTTTAATTTCTCAGTGAATAAAGCACCGTTTGTATCCGGACAAGCGCTGGGGGCACTATAAAACACGAAATCTTTCGAATAAAACCAACTTGCATTTTCTCTTCATGGCTCCTTTAAAGAGCAATGAAGAAAAAGTGCTAGTGCGATAATAAAACGTGAGCCCTCCGCACAGCAAAGAAAATACGTTGGCAATATATAGACGGGCCGCCCCACATCCCGAGTAGTGTGAACTGACCTTAAAAAAAAATGTGTCCTCCCAATGAAACTCTAGTCCCCATGACTCTGTTGCTGAGCTGGAACTTCGTTGGGTGGCGCTATGATCCCCCTACGACCTCACTCCCAAAAATTAGAAAATAAAACCGTACTGCTGCGGAAGCTTAATAACAAGATGCCCAGGACAGGGGCAAAATGAGGCTGAAGGATTTTACTGCGCATATATGTATTATAACAAGGGATTGTAAGAGAAAAGGTTACGTGTATAGTAACGTCAAAAAAGTAATATATCCAATTACAAGTAATTGTTCAGTTTTTAATACGCAATTTGTAGCTCCACTAAATTGTGTTTTTCGATATAATTGCAACCAATTGCATTTCTTTTTCAGCAGCATTTACAAGAATAGGCATGCTCTCGCACTTCACGAGCTTCAAGACGTATTAGTATTTTAATCGGCTGCCGTTCTGAACCAATTCATCGATTACTTGGTCAAAAGCTACCTAGAATACTAGCCTATGGGCCTTGCTGTGTTATGCTGGAATAAATATCTGCTCATGGGGTACCATGCGCTTTATGTTTAGGGCTATGCAGAATGGCCCGGTTTTAATGCTAATAATAGAAATAAGCACATTGTTTTTTTGTAATGTCACTGTCACCACTTTTCCATCCGTAGTCCCGTTAACCTGCCTGCTGCAGAGCATTGCACATTGTTTTTTTTAATGTCACTGTCACCACTTTTCCATCCGTAGTCCCGTTAACCTGCCTGCTGCAGAGCATTAATGGAGGTTTCCTATCGTCACCAGCATTTGCACTACAAGTTCTGGAAAAGCCGTAGGCGTTTCCGAAGCGTGCCGATTCGTACGTTAGGCACAGTTATTAAAGACTATAGCCTTTCTTGGGTTACTTATAAAGGCGAAATTTTTGGTTGGTCTGTCTGCCTGCCACTCGATTAAACTGCCCGGACAAAACCTGAAGGAATTCTTGTACAACAAATACATATGGGCAAGACATTTCCAAAATACTAAGACTGGTTAAAACAGTAGGCATGTTTGAGCCAGAACATAAGCACATAACTGACAGAAGTGGTGCTGTTTTAATTAAAAGCATGTGTGGGATTCGTTTCGGCGAAAGCAAACTTTAAAAAAATTGCGTTAGAACGCTATCCAAGAGAGGTGACATAGAAGTCAGCACTAAAGCAAAAAAAAATTGTCTCCTCGAGTTGTTCCGAGAACAATGAAAGCAAAAAGTGCCAACAGATGGCGCGCGAGCAGTGCGAAAGCGGGAAAATTGAACTGAATTAAGCAAACATCTATTCCATTCATCATTGGGGAAGGGAGAAGGGTGGGGAACAGCGTGAGTGGTGGGCAAGGGAGAGAGGACAGGGTGTTGCGTAGCAGGTGTGGCAGATCGCCTTTCGACGATATTTGAAGCGAAGAAAGCGGATACGCGGCATTTCTTTTTCTGTGCTGACGCCCTGCCTCCTCTTACAGCCATGTGAGGCTTCCCATGCTTGCCACGCCCTTGTACAAACTTTCGCACTTCCGTTTCCTTAAAACATCGCCATTGCACTTCTGCAATGGCCTCGCGGAATGCCTAATTATTTTTTTAACCAGTGAGTGAATCGATTAAACATGCAGATGTAGTCGTGTATTTTAACCAAGAACCCTCTGGAGATATCATGCAAGGAATGTGGAAATGAGTTAGGGGGAATGCTTTCACAACGCCTAAACGGCCTGATTTCGCGTAAAGCTTGACGGAGAACGCAGCCTAAATGGCCGCTAGAAAAGAGAACTCCGACACGGGCGAACACGCAGCGAGCAACTTGGCGCCTCTTTCGGCTAAACTAATTACAGCGACCCGTGCACAGACTGACCCGATTCGGCTGCCTCGAACAGGCGCATTTTCCCCGTCGCTTTGCTCGGAAACAAACGAGCAGACGGAGGGGGGACAACGATGCAGGCAGCGTAATCTGGCGGCAACGCGCTTTTCATGATTTCCGGCCAGAACTGCAGCTGGGCAAGGGATCGTGCGCTTGGCCAGCGAGCCCTTGAGCGTGGAGTTGCAACACCGTTGAACGGAGCAGCTTTTGTTTCATCCTTCTTGAGCAATATCCCTGAGGTTTTCCTTGTGCTGTTCCAAAGAGAGAGCTTTAGCCTCAGGCCAGATCCGGCACTTCATGAAAATAAACTGAAGCTCGGGCGGAAGTGAGCCAATTAGGTGACCCAACTGGGATTTTTTTTTCTCGCATAAACGGGAAACTTGAAGCTTGGCGAGTGAAAAAATTTAGTGAAACTACAAATAAAACCATCAAAAATATTTTTTTAGAAAAGATGGGATTTTAAGCATAAAGCGTCTTAGCTCGAGCCACAACGGCTTCTATGCATATTCAAAATTTCCCTTTAGTGCATTAAAAGCCGACAGAATTAGAAACGAAAGGTTTCTGTTTTGTTTTTTTGCATTTCAAGATGCCATACTTGCAAAGGTTTTGCCAGTGGTTGCTAATACGAAACAGTGATCCTAGATAGGACACACTAAAATGCCACTTCTGTTGTATTGAAACGTTATGAACTTCATCTAACGATTGTAGCGAGGTCAAAAAATCAGCACTATAGACTTTCTATTTTGAGAGATCAGGTACTTAATCGTTTATTTTTAAATTGAGGCGTACACTTCTAAAAGCACCTGTGGGTGTGCCTCGCTGCAAAGCATCGTCTGGTAATTATTGTGATAATTAAGACCGAAGGGGCGTGGTATAGGACGTGACGAATCGCATTATACGATTAGGCTTGAGAATGTTGTAACTGCTGTGATATCCCGTAATACATGCATGGCTCTGCTTTGCACGATGGCACAATGCAGCTAAACTATGAGCCAGAGAGTATAAGGGCCATCATTAGTCGTCAAATTCACTCTTTTGGACACCGCGAAGGATCACTCAGGTGCACCTTGGGAGGAAGACCCACAGGGCTGTTCGAATGAAACATATATCACTTGATCATTTTCCTTATTGGTCACCAGGGTTTTTGGCCTTTGAATTTCAATCCAATTTATACAGGGCTCCGCACCAGACATCGAGCCGAACCTTTCTCTGATGACGCCGTGGCTGGGTAGCGACCGCGATCTTAGAGACGGCACTCAGTACACTTTTAAAAAATTGACGCCATACCGCCCTGAGAAAGTGGATGTCCAGCGCAGCTGTTGTAAACCACTACACGTGCTGATGGGGCTGATGGGGCAGGTTATTAAATGTTCCTCGTTGTCTCGGCGGGCTTGTCGCCTGCACTCGGCTCTTCTGGCGGCAAATGCTGGCTCCTGACGCTTGCGCTCGGCGTCTTGGGCGAGAACTAGCCATGCGCTAGCCTTCGAATGACGTCAACCCCCTTCCCCTTTCGAGAGCAGCTGCAAACCTAATCTTTACCAGAACACATGGGGGGTTCCAAATGTTCACCGGCGCCTTGTCATCCAGCACGAGGTTTCGATACTTGATGATGATGGTTAATATTGTAGGGTTTAACACGCCTACGCAAGGCAGGCGATGAAGCGTGCCGTAGTGATGGGCTCCGGATGAATTTTGACCACCTGGGGACCTTTAACTTGGGCTGAAATGTTTCGCTTCGCCTGGCGAACCCTCGGAGCAATCTGATGGAATTTCTCTTTGTTTCTTTTGTGCTCATAGGTATTTGCAATTCGCTTAAATGTGGTGCTTAAGGAGTTAGCAGTTGCAAATATTATGTAATAGGACCATCTGTCCGCCTATAACATCCAGATTGCAGAATGCCGAAATTCCGTCGGGATTTGGGCATGAACGCGATTCGTCTGGCGACTGGGGTAGCGCACGTGAACCGGGTCAGCCAGCGTCGCGCGCACGTCGTGTGGACGACGCTGACTGGCTGTGACCAACGGGAGTCCACGCGCATCGATCTCCGGCGCTGTTCGGAAGGCGAAAGGAGCTGCCACCCAGCAATTCCACCCGCCGTCTCGGACTGCTACGAGGCGGAAGAGGCCGAGATTCGCCTGGACACGTGAGAGCGAGCAGCCCGGACACCTCGAGGCTGCTGCGGAGAGAGTCGCACCAACTGTGGCTCACCTTTCCCTGCACAGGGCCGCAGCAGAATGGACGGGCAAAACACCCGAGGGACCCGTGAGGGGAGCCTGGACGCGCCGTTCCCCAGCGATAATCCCAGTGCGAGAAGCGTCCAGGGAAGCGACAGCACCGATAGTCGCAGCGAAGGGCATTCACTGCCGGCGGAGCCGACGCCCGATCAAGTGACGGGCCGGGAGGGCGACGCAGCACGGTCCCGTGCGTCGAGCGGGGACTGTCAGCTGCAGTGGCCGCAGGGACCCGACGACCTGGAGGCTGCGCCGCCTCTCCCGCAAGAGGACGGCGCCTCTGCTTCGGTGCAATTCTCCAGGCCTGACGACTGTGAACGGTGGGCCCTCCGCAACCTCTTGGACAGCGGTGTTGTAAACACAGCGGTCCTACGCAACATGGAGGGGCATATTTCGCTCAAGGCCGCTGCGGCGAGTAGAAGAATCGTGGAGGAGGCCCGTGCATCGAGCGGGGACTGTCACCTGCAGTGGCCGCAGGGACCCGACGACCTGGAGGCTGCGCCGCCTCTCCCGCAAGAGGACGGCGCCTCGGCTTCGGCGCATTCCTCCCGGCCGGGCGACTGCCAACGGTGGGCCCTCCGCAACCTCTTGGCCAGCATCGTCGTAAACACAGCGGTCCTAAGCAACATGGAGGGGCATATTTCGCTCAAGGCCGCTGCGGCGAGTAGAAGAATCGTGGAGGAGCGAGCCAAGATTGGGGCCCTTGGGCACAGCTGGCTGCGGGAGGGGAGATCTCGGGGAGGTGCGTCGGCGGCGCTGTTGACGACCGCCCGGGCAGGATCCTGCAGGCGGCTGGAGGCACCGCAGAGGGAGAATCGGCGTGGGAGCGAGCACAACCTCGACCTGGAGGGCTCGAACGATGGGGACCAGGACGGCGCCCCGGACCTGCCACGCGTATGTTGGATGTCTCCTCCCGTGGCAAATCACGCTGCCAACGCTCTCTCGTCAATCCTCGAGGATGCTGAACCTGCAGCTGATGGTGACTCCGGCGGCAAGGGCGGCCCGGTTTCGGAGCATGTTGAGCCGACGGCGAAAGACGGAAAGGGGCGTAGAAAGCAGAGGGGCCGCCACCCGTGCTACTGTTGTCGAAACTACGCCGGAGGCCTTGGGGGTTTGAATAAACTTGGTCAAAACTGGTAAATCGTCTTGCGTCTCTTTCTTCCCTTTTAGCAGACAGCAGACAGCAGACCACTTGAAACTCCGCGCTTAAAGCAGTATTTGATAAGCATCGCCAGGGGAAGCCATAAAGTTTCCGCATTCAAAGCACGTCAGCAGATTTAGGTGTCCCGAGGAATTTTCCCAGACTATGATGACCGTCCATGAAGTGAACTACAGTTCACTTTTCAGCACATGACTAGGATGCCAGTAATGATGCCTACCACACAAGTTTAATTGGTCAGAAAAATGCGGTTGGCGCTGTGACATTATTCAAGCAGAGCGAGAATCTTTTATATCGTGACGACAGAGCATACATCAAATTTTTTATACTAATCGTATGTCGGTGTCGATTGTCAAATATTCCCCTTGGACGCAGCGATTAGTTATTCTGGTGCATTTTAGCGAAATGAACCAATTGAGAGGGAACAATCCATCCCACTGGTTCGCAGACATCGCACACCAACCTATGCGCAAGTAGAGCCGCAACTCTCCTCTCTTCAGGAGTAACAAGCCCTGCTGGAACGCTTCATTTTGCCACCGAAATTCCTTCAGTCCTCGTTTAACCTGTGTCCTGCCTCCTGCCGCCTCTCTACCGCTCGCACCGTCCCCCCTCTGCAGCCCCACAGTCGCTTTTAGCGTGCATCTCCTGTTCGTACTTTATACCACATCTTTCCTAGTTACAGTTGTTTTTTGTCGCTGTTATCAGCTTACAGCGTTAAACACCAATGGTAGCCTGATAAGATGAATTCGTGCTTTTGACATTTAATCGTGGCACCTATAATGTTTATTTTCTTAGCCCATTGGGCATGGTGACCAAATGTTCTTTCAGGGTGTCCCACGGGGCCCCTTAAGTGAGTGCTTGAAGTAAGTCATGGCCGTGTACACTTCTCTCGAGAGTGAGATACACTATCGGAAATCGCCGCAGGTGGGCTTTATCACAACGCCCAAGAATGGCCAAGCAGCGCGACCAAATGTGCGATTTTGGCGAATGACGAGGCTCAGCATGTGATTAGATAAAAAAATTGGAATCTGCGCTGCGAGAACAGCGCGAGGCGGGCATTTGCCCTGTTGTCCCCACGAAGATTCTATTGTTTTGCTTTAATCGCGTGCTTGGCCTCGTCATTCGCCAAATTCACACTTGGGTCAGGCTGATTGGACGTTTTAGGACTTGGCTGTGAAGCCCACCTGGGGTGATTTCTGAGAATGTAGCTAAGATATTTCATTATTTTTCAAGGGCTTCACGAGGGCGTCCGTGCCCCCCATTATATTTCCTGTTCTTCCTTTTGGTATCCCATAATATTTCCTGCTCTTCCTTTTGGTATCCCCTAACAGTCGCATATATTGTATTCGCTAACTATGCTACAGGGCCGTTTTTTTTTTTCTCGCATAATACCTTCGCAACGCTGTTGAGAAGCGTTCGACTAAGCCATTTTTGGACAGCTGCGGGTGCGCTTAGTAAACGCTTGCGTCCTTGTGACTTTTTCTCTCTCTACGCACGTGCAAACCGGTTCGAGATGGCGCCAGGCAGGGGCCTTTCATGGCAGAGCTATGCTGCCCAGAGCAGATTATGATTCTGCTTCGATCGCAAATACTGCGACAGCGTGGTTATACACTATGCTTGGAGAGCTAATTCAGCGATATTAAGTGCAATGCACTTCTTAAGCGACCCTGAACCTGCGTCCACCGGCGATGTCCGCGCACGTGGAGATGGGCGCGCGCAGCCTGGCCGCTGACATGGCACATACCCACGTGGGGGATTGGCCAGGAATCTCCTCGTCTTCCTTGGCAACGGGGGGAGATGGGCGCGCGCTGCCTGGCCGCTGACATGGCACATACCCACGTGTGGGATTGGCCAAGAATCGGGCGTGAGAAGGGCTAATGCACCTGCTTAAAGGAGTACTGACACGAAATTTCAAAGCTGAGATCCGCTCTAGCAATCAAGTAGAACGACAACACAAATAGGTGTCTGTGCATAAATGCATCTTTCTTTCTTTGTAGTTGTGTGTGTGTGTGTGATCTCTCTTTCGTGAACATTACCGAACCGCGCAAATTCAACTCGTGCATTCGCACTTTCACATTCTTCCCCTCGGGGAAATGCGGGGAATTTTTAAAGCTTAACGTTGGGCTAGTTGGCTGAACATGTTTTCCTCCGAAAACAGTGCGGAAAATTGGAACGAAGGAGAAGCCATACGCGAGCTCTGTTCAGTTCATCGCGTTGCTGTATTCAGCGATACGCGATGAGGTGACGCCGTCCTCAATTGGAATGGAAGCAACTTTTTAAAGACGATAGTCTTTCTTGGGCTACTTAAACCAAGAAATTTTGGTCTGTTCGTATGTCTATCTGTCTGTCTGTATGTCTGTCTGTCTGTCCGTCTGTCTGTCTGTGACTAGATTCAGCCACCCGGCCAAAATAAAACTGATATTGCACAATAGTCTTATATACTCACAACCAAATGTAAACGTCTACCCGGTTTATATGTTCATACTTGTCAACTTTGTTGAACAAGAACATAACATTACGCAAATATAATACAGGAAATTAGTACACAAGGGATATTTACAGTGTTCCTTTATCAAAAAATTCATGTATGCTTGGTTTTTAGATAACAAGTGATATTCGACATCTACTGCAGAAAACCGCCGCCTCCTGGCGGCATATGAAAAATCACGCGGCAACAGCAACGAAAGGTTCCACTAGCTAGGTTCAACGTTCTGCTTGGAACGCACGTGGAGCACAACCACGCGGTTCTATAAACCTTGTAGTCGGCCGCCTCCATTCACGCGCGTCTCTGCCGTACTGCAGCGCTGGCATCGAGGAACCCGGCCTGTAGCAGCGGAACGCGGTAAATTCAAATCGCCTTGCGCGAACCTTTAGTGTGTTTACCTTGGGATGAGCGCGACGGTACAGGAACAGCATGAGAGGTGAGCGGGAAAGCAAAGGAGGGCATTTCCTTGGCAAATGTCTACGAAGTCTATCGTCTTTTGACGACATTTGCAACGGAAGGAGCAGATACGCGGCCAATTTTTTTATGTTTTATATTTCAGAGACTCTAACTACTCAGCGTCAGCTGATCCTTCTGATGCTGCGCCAGTGGTTATCAACTGTCCATTCAGGTCATTCTGATGACCTCGTGAAGATGGCCCCTGCGCTTCCTTCATTGCCTACCTTTCTCTTTTTCCCGCTACTGAAATGACCTTTACGACATTTCCCTTCTTTTGCACTGTGTTGTACAGAAGTGTGTATTTTTTTATCTCACGCTGCTGTGGGACCAGTTTCGTTGCATAAGACAAATTGTAGGATTACGTCAGCTTTAGACCGTATATTTAATACGATTAGCCCCACGGGCACGAACGAAACAAAAAAAAAAACCTTGGTTGAATTCTCTGTCACAGGAATCGGTAAAACACGAAAGTGAAAGGTGCAGCGAAATCTGCAGGTGAGCATGATTTGCGGCTCGGCGGCTGTCTTGTGGGTGTGCTTGGAGAGCGACGTCCTGCTGGCGGGTCGCTTCGGCAAAGGTGTACAGGCGTCATTTCCGTGACGGATATCACGTCAGCGAAATCTTGGTGTATACCGGCATAAAACACTTTCGTGTAAAATATAAAACCCAAAAACGAACAACCCTAAGTATAACGTACTCTTTAGTACTAAAGATTGCTTCCCCGCAAGAAGACGCTGTGTGCAGGGGAGCACCCTTTACAGGCCGCTTGCTCTGTTGTACTGACATCATTTACATGACGGATATGACGTCGGTGAAATCGCTGTATATCCGGGAATAAAACACTCTCGTGTTAAAGCAAACTCTCCCAGCGATTCGTTTTTTGTTTTTATATTTTAAAACGCCGAGGAAGAGATAAATTGTGTAACTGAATTATACTGGCCTGCGGAACACTTGTCCCACGTGACACGTGAAAAACGTCGAATGACCAGACCAAATATCGAGTTCTCTACACCACGCAGCCCCTGGTAAATTACTGACTTTTAGCAAGCAAGCACCGAGGTACAACCAGCAATCTATTCTGTCGCAACAGCGATGCAGAGCGAAATTGGGTAAATAGGCCGGTATTTGAAACGCGGCGGTTGCTATTTGTAAATATACGGAGCCACTTCAATCTACCCACCGTGCTCGGATCGTCTCTTGACTTTTTTTTTTTACCGCTGTGCTCTCCCGGCCGGTTCATTTCGAGCGCTGCGCCAGTCAATCAGGAGCGACCAAAGACTAACACGGGAGCCATCAGGCCGGAACTGTTAATTGCTTTCCTTTAATTAAAAAAACTAGGACAGCGTCATCAAGGTTACCCGCTTCTGTTCGTTCAGGGAGAGGAGTGAAATTACGGTGGTGCAGACGGTCATTTATTTTCTTGTTGGTCGGCTAAACATGTGCGCTGGTACGGCATTCCAAACCCGGTGCGAAAGCGCATTCCATGGACATAGAAGGCCAAGGTTACCAGCTCTACCATGTCCTATGCGTTCTTGCTTTTTTTTTCTTCTTTAGGCACGCTATGAGGACCTACTGAAGCGACGAAAACTGGTTGGTGTAGGCTTTTAAAGAGCTATCATAGCGCGGCAATTTCCGAAGCTCACTCTGTGATAAAAGAGCTTCTTATAAGAACTACTCTTTGTTTTTGCACATTCGAATGTCGCACTGTTGAACACTTGCGGAACCACGTACAAGATACGCGCTAACCTAACCACAGTGCATAAAAGAAAAAAAAAAAAACAAAACAAAACAAAAAAACATCCCAGCCGAGGTATGGTATACGTGAGCTGAAAATTCTTTTGTACCCCGTGGTGAAATATAACGTAAGCCGAAATCATTACACCTGGCCCTTCTTTTTTTGTTGTTGTTTTTAGCCGCCGTGAAAAATACAGCTGGCAAGTGAACGCACGACCTCGTGCCAACGCCTTGCCACTGAGCCGCCGCGGTGGGTTTGAGAGAAAGCAGACAACTCTAGCCTAAGCTTCGCAATACCGTTAGTTTAACCTTAGAAGATTTGCTATGCAAATAAAGAAGTTCTCCGCAAGTCTTACGCTCACTAAGTTTCCTTCATCTAAAGACGGGAAGTGTAGACGGGAAGTAAAGACGGGAAGTATGTCTTGAGGGGGGCTCACTCATTTCACTGCGGGGAAGTGGGAGAGGGTGGGGGGAAGGGGACAATTGTTCTGGTGTGGCTTGGGGGAACGGGGTGGGGGGGAAGTGCCCATTCCACCCCCCCCCCTCCCCCCTGCCGAAGCCCATGCCGGGACATACCTGGCATCAATGCAATGCCCGTGAATAAGTAACCGAGCCGAACGCATGCAAACCATGGCAGCTCTCTCTTTTTCTGGTGGAGTTAAAATACGCGCGCAGGTGTACTATATATCCGTTCACGTTAAAAAACCACAGCTGTTAACCAGTCACTGGCCTCACACAGCGGGCGTGGCTCTGATTGTTTAACCCTAAATCTGAGCGAACATTTGAAGTGGGCTTGCTATAAAATAAAAACGTTTTTATTTAAGAAAATAAAATAGTTTTATTGTAGAAAATAAAATAGTTTTTTATTGTATCGACATTCTAGCTGTATTCGAGGGTTACGCAGGACGAAAGGACGAAAGTAACCAACGCCCAAACCAAGCTCAAGGTGCCCACTGTTTCATCACCAGTGTACGTCGCATTGGCTGAAACACGACATGAAACTGGTCGTGCGCACGTCTAAGCTTGTTTCATCCTGCGTAACTGTCCCCTCAGCGATTCCGCGAGTGTCGACTCAAAAGTTGTACTTTTTGCAACACATAATAGTGGTTAGTGTGCGCCTGCCTCCTCCTTCGCGCTCACAAGAAAACGGTATGGTAAATCAAAAGATGTAGTTCTTTTTTTAAAGTTCAATACTAAATTACCAGCAAAATAGTAGGCAAGTCCTTCTTTAAACACAAGACTTGAAATACCCCCGACAACACTATGAGAACGTACATGGCGGAAGCGATTAATAGAAAAGCACGCAGGGCAAAAAATGGAAACATCGAAATGCGGACAAACAGTTACAGAAGCTTCACGTTTAAAAAAATTATGGCCATTTGCCCCGGCGCGGATCTCGAACCCGTCACCCCTGCAAAGATACTGCAGCATAGTGGCTCATCCAACAGTTTGCCAAGAGCCTTACGGTCAGTTTCCAAAGAGCTAGGGCCCATTTAGACGTTGTTTTACCCCATCAGCGTATACAGAAACCGCGTCAATACGGAGGCTTGTTGCAAAAGCAAACAGCCTCTGTTTGATGTTGCAACATGTTTTCTGTTGCAACAAGTCGGTGACTGTCACGGCGAGGGTCTGTGAGCTTCGCAGGCCGCCACGGCGGCTCGCCCAAAGTTCCTATCCGCCGTGTTTAGCCGTAGAACAAGGAAGACTGGCCCGTGCGATAATTGGCCTAGTGATCGAACAACCTTAAGCGAAAAAAGGAGCACCATAAGTGAAGTCCTTGATACGATTGGCTGACACTCCTGATTCGGCAAATTTGCTCAAAAGAAAAATAAGGGGCATTTTTATGCGTTCTTGTGTAGCAGCAGAGCTTTTAACTTCGAGCCGCTTGGCTAAATTGCCATAGATGCTCATTTTTACTTTTTAAAATTGCTCGATCATAGAAAAATATTCGCACAATGCCGATGAATTATGCCTAAGTCGCGTGGCGAAAAAATCGGAGGGTTTAAATTGGCTGCATTGAAGGAAAAAACCGATTGCCTTTACGTTATAAATAAAGATTGCACATACATAATTCTGTAGCCCGAAAAAAGACCGGAGCACAAGAAAAGAGTGCGAACTAGACAGGCAGCACACATCAATTATGTATGTCATCAGAAAACCGATTTGTCCAACTTTCTGTTATAAACAAACATTGAGTTCATTTCTGCCTTGTTTTTTGCTTCCATGGTGACGCGTTTGAGGGGTTGAGTGGGCTTCGTTTGCAGTATTGCTGTTTTGTTAATAAAAAAAATTGGAGCTGCTGGCACAAATGTTCGGGAGAAAAAATCCTACGTTCTTTTTGTTTTTTGCTACTTCGCTGAAAATTTCAGTATAAAGCGGCATAACCAAACCAGCAGCATCGCTTGAGCTTGTTTTCAGCCTTTCCGCTTCGTGACAGACGCCTTCCCAATGTCTCTAAAGGCGTTAGGAACACCAACCCTGTCTCGTGGAATCGCAGGCGCTTATTTCTGTCAGGCATATGACCCTCGTGCTCAATTCCCTCCCCTGTCTAGACCTCACGTTTCGAAAACACCAGATCTTTTTGCAGCATTCATTGTATAAAAATAACGGGTAACGGTTACACCTTCAAATTTCGTGCCAACGAGACGATGCGCGTGCATTTCTTGCGTCCTGCCTTTTCGGGGTGTTGACGTCATCTCGTTAGCAAAGCCATTGCTCTTGTGACGTCCTCTGCAGTTTGACATAACGTAACCCGCGGACTACCCGCGGAAAATGTTTTGGGTAGTTCAATGAGTTTTCGTCGTAGGAATACCCGTGGGAAACGAATACCGGATGGAGTTCCAGACATTAAGCGGTGAGTCCGGAACTGGTAATAATCACAGAGCCCAACTGTCGTCAACGAAGCGAATTCGGTGAATGACGAGGCCTGGAGCCTGGAGCACACGATTTGAATCGACAGTGCGCTGCGACACTGCAACAATGCTTGCATTTCGTTTGGCATGGCGCAGTGTTGCAGAGCCTGCATTCTGACTCAAATCGTATCCGGGGCTTTCTCATTGGCCGATTTCGCTGCATTAGTGACAGTGTTCGTTTATTCGGGTTTCTTGCGGCAAAAGAGACCCATTGACTCTTAAGAGTGTACGTACCTGTACATGTTGTTCCAGTGACAGTTTCTACACTTGTAGCCGCTGTTTTTCCCACAACCAACATTACTGCTTCAATTCCCCTCATCTATTTTTTCAAATTTGCTGCACTGAGCTCAGTTTCGTGACCCACGGTTTCCCTCAGCGCTTTACGGCGGTGTTTTTTCGGACAGCCTTATCCCGCGTGCGGCGGCTCAAGAGACGGTTTGAAGCCAAAAGCGGGAAAAGGACGCAGCAAAAGCGAGTCAGCCACGTTATTCTAGGATCGGACGTAAAAGGCAGTAAACTCACGGAAGGCCCAGTTTCATTCCAAGTCCGTCATTTATTTCTCTCGGCCGAGTTGGTTCGTCGCACAGGCGCGGGCGGTCACAGACGCACACGCTGCAGGCGGAAGGGGAGATCAGCAGAACGGCTCAATTTCAGAGAAGCCCATATATCGCGCCGCAACGACAGCGGGCGTATTTCTTTTGCCCCTCCCTCCTACATCTAGCTCGAAAGGGGAAAAAAAAAAAAGAACGGTAGAAGCGCCGCTCAGTGCCAATGGTTAGCGCCGTTGTCTGGCGCACAACGAAACTCGCGTTGCCAGGTCTCGCGCATTTATCGAGGCATGGGACGTGAACTGAATCATCGAGCTGCCACAAATGTCGCATGAGTCGGCCGAAGGTGCGCACGTACGACTCCCCCCCCCCCCCCCCCCCCCCCTTTTGAGAAAAAAGAAAAAAAAGAGGAAACACTACCGAACTGCGGCGGTGTTTGAAGAGGCACTTTTCATTTCACTGCGCCCTCGGGAGATTCCTTAAGTGGATGAGGTGGAGAGGAGAACGTGACCGTTCTGTAGCGATGAAGTGCATTTCTCTCCCATTGCTGTGAGTGGTGACTTAAAGCACGATCACTAACATTGGCCGGGAGAAGTGCTACCACCAGGAGACACAAACGGGCCGGAGACGGTGGAGAGTGAAGAAAGCACAGTACCGTGTGCCGCAGCGGCGTGCGTTTTCTTTGCTCGTCCACCCTTCCAGAACGTTGCGGACATCTGATCGAGGTTTCGTGTGCAACCGACTCGGCTCACGGCTTAGCGCTACATTCTTGCACCTTCGAGACAGCTCGAGCAGCGGATGGAAGCGAAGCGATCTTAATTGGGTGAATGACAGGCCAGAGGAATGTTAAGCAGGGAATCCAGCCCCTGTCACGTGCTTTCTTTCAGGGGACGCAGCAAAAGCTCCTGCACGGCCCTGTAGTTTTTACCGCAGGTCTCGTGCCGGGCACTGGACCCGGCGCTTGGGGCCGCACCGGCTTAAAACGCTACGGCATGCGCGGAGTCTGTGGGCGCGCGGCCGCGTTATGCCCCGAAGGGCTGTCCTGAAGAAGCCGTGCCTCGTGCGACTCACCGCGTGGGCGTCGAGGTAGGGCATCGCAGGGGGCGCGCTGGAGCGGCGGGAGGCGGCAGGGCGTCTTGCGCAGGGGCCGCGCTGCCAGGCATTGCGGCCGAGGGACCCGGCGCGCAGCCTGCCCAGCTGGTGTACCTCTACGCGGCGCTTTCGATTAGCGCACTCCCCCCAATCGATGGCCTCGTCTCGCGCAGGCCGCCGCGCCCCTGGCGGCGGACCTTGTTGTTATTCTTTCTGCCTAGCGGAGGAAAGGGCTGGGGCAATGGGGAGGCATTCCTGTTTCAGGACACCTCGACGGCACCCGCACAAAGGCGGACGAAGCAACAAAAAATTCGCCGGATGGCCAGACTCTTTCCCGAGTCCTCCCTCTGAGGCCCGGAAGCGCGGCATGTCTCACAGGCACTTCGGGATAAACGCGCCACACTTGGCGCCCAACGGCGCCGGTCGAGGTGCGCTAACACCCGGTACGGGACACACGCCTCCCCATTCGGGATACCGATGAATGGCTGGCGGCGGCGTCCTTTGAGACCGCGAGGAGAGCGGCCGTTATTTTTTCCGTCCCTAGGCGGGCGCCTCGTACGCGATAAGCTGGGAACCAACTTGCGACACCATGGTCGGCTGCGCGAAGGAAGAGCGAACGACACCATTCGTGTTCTTGCTTTCTCGGTGTGTTTCCCAGCCGTATTTAACGTCCAGAAATATCGCACCACCTGTTCTGGTGGTTTTCAGAGTCATTCAGGAGCAATGACTCACGCAGAAAAAATAGTGTCTGAGGATTGTGTGTGAACTATGAGATCAGGTTTGCGCAGAACACAGATTATATTTATCGTTTAAACAAAATATGCATATTTGTCACTCTAAAATAGAAAACAAAAGTATTGAAGTTTAGAGCAATGAATCTGGGCTATCATGATGTGCATCGCCTAGTGAAAATACGCTCAGAGTTCATCATTTCTTCTCTGCCAGGAAAACAACCACACAAAACAAACAAACAAACAAAACAACCATGGGGCACCTGCGACAAACTCTATCTCCAAGCGCAGTTGAGTTTTATGACGACACATTACACTTGCTCTTTCCCCTTTTTTGCACTTATTTGAATGGACATTGAAATAACGCTTTTGTTTGCCCGCGCGGCTCTTTTCCTCTGTGAGAGGCTTCACACTCCAACATACTGGCGTTGCCTGGCGATGCCCTCTCCAGGTCGCTCAGCAGTCTTTCGCTCTGTGAACTTGATTGACAGTTCGACGAAAGTGACAGTGCCAAAAGTGACGAACAACGCGGTTTAGCGAGGTGGGGCACCCTGCGCTCTCGCGTCGAAAATTTCCAGGAACACCCGAAAAGAGACCTTCCCCTCTCAGTTATAAACCGGGCCCTTTTAAAGCCGGTTTTGCTACTACACACAAATTCATTGCCGTGTTAAGACATTTTTTGGGGGGCAATATAATCTGTCCGATTTCAAAGCACGAAGGCCTTATACCCGTGTATTCCTATTGAGCACAGCGCACCGTGATCATAAAGTCGGCTTCAGTACTATACACTAGTGCATTGCGGAAAGACATTGTTTAGAGCCATATAAGTAGTCTCCATGGAAATATGAAGGCCATAAGGCCTTTTACAGATATAATTTTTCTATGTAGCGAAAATGTGACAGATCAAGCGTTGAAAGTAGACACATGGGTTCCCTCGCTGAGCCCGCATAGGAATGTTTACGCATTTAATAAAAACATGCCTGAAATGTCGGCGGCCAATTTCATCCGGCAATTTTTTTATGAAGCTTCGTTGTCTATCCACTGTTATGGAGGTGAATGTTCCTGCCAGAATAATTACACGCTTCCTATTTACGGGGGTAAATGAAGTTGTAGGAAACAAAGGCCTACTACTGGATATTTTGTACCTACTGGATATTTTGTACCTACTGGATATTTTATGTGGCTATTCAGTCATCTCGGTTAATGTTAAGATTTAATAACATTAGCAAGATGTAAAATACAAAGCGTTATAAGACAGAATAATTTCAAAATTGTGGTTGTTCTGAAATTAGGAGGTTATCTCATGCCACATCGACTAAAAGCCATATCAACAAAAAACGGTTTCGGTATCAACATCTACTACTAATAAAAAAGAACGACTGTGCAACAGTGATGTTTTTTTTTCTTTTTTGGAGTGTTACGATACTTCGTGACATAGGAAAAGGGAGTGATAAAAAAATCCTGGGTGTCAGCTTCTTTCTGCGGACGGGTCCGGTGATGCTACGAAATGTGTATTAACCACTGCCCACAGCTCCCGTAACAACTCCGGCCACCGTGTCACCAGGGATGCACTTACATTTTACCGATATCAAAAGGACTTAGGTAGCAAGTTGAGTTCGTTAGTTCATTGTCTTTTGAAGTGTGAACCAGTGGTAAGACGCTACGCAAGAGGGGACGGATGGCACTGTGCCGTCCGTGCGTGCCTTCTCCCCTTTTGTGTAGCGTCGTACCACTGGTTCACGCTTCGGTGCAACCCTGAAATTTTTTTTTCAACATTTTTTTTAGATCTTAAATGCTGGTATAACGTAGCCAATTAACACATCTAGTACTTAGATTATGGGGTCACAGTATACATTAGCCAAAAATTACTGCTGCATGCCCATCAAATAGAAACGGGCTCAAATGATTTTGTTCTCTTTTGCGGTCTTGGCGTTCTTCCACGCCTGGGATTACGTCATTAAAGCGGTGCAGCGGCTATTGGCCGGCTTTCCGACAGTTGCAGCAAAAAACGCATTCGATAGCCACTTTAGAGAAAGCCACAAAAGCAAAGCAGAAACGGAAGGGGTATCTGATGCGACGAGCGAATCACGCAGTGCCACTCCGCGATGGCGATAACTATTGCTTTCGCAGTGTTTCCAGACGCGAAGGAAAGAGTGAAAGCGTTTATTGGAAGTGACGCAGCGTCCCTTTAAAAATGTTTGACGATTCTACTGCTAGTAACTTCATCACTGGCCTACGCAAGGCGGGGCCAAAGGGGTCGCGGCCCTCATTAGAATTTTAGTGTTTGGGAGAGAGGGGGTAGGACAAGGTCACCGAGTCTACGTACCATCAAATCACGACCGCCTGTTACTATTTTCTATCTCAACCGATGTACCACGCTCACGCGACTTTGACGTCTGCCCTAACCGCGACGAAGAGCAATTTTGTGGTGGCCTTGAAGAAAAGCAAAACTGGAAAGTAAAATCAATTTTGTATTAAATAATTTGTTGGGGTTTTTACTTCTTGCCTGCTTTTTATCATTTCGTCCGTTTTTTTGTGTGTGTGTTATTTTTCATCCCCCCCCCTCCCCGCCCGAAACAAAATACTGTGCACGCCACCAAACCGCGTGCCCATCTCATTTTCTTCAATCACCTTCAAGTGTATACTTGAGAATGTTCTTTCTGGGAACACAATTACCCACCGTAGCCTTCAGCGTAATGGAGCAGCGTAAGCGAGCGAAGGCGAGAAAGAAAAGGAAGGCACTACAGCACTGCACTGGCAACTAAGAACTATACGACTCTTCCCGCCACGTGGGCCCACATCGCACGATAACAATCGTACCGTCGGCGATCTGAGGCTTAGCAATTGAGCATCGCGTGCCGGTATACCACCAAGGTATACCGGTACGCTATCTATTGTGAATTTTTTGGATTCAACATTTCGCTTTCGTACCAATAGACGGCTCACTCATGCTTGTATCGTTGCGTTTTTACTCGGGAGGCCGTAACAATTTCCCTCAGCAGGCCTCATGATCTGATGGGGAGAAATTACTGAGGTGGTTTGAGGGTATCTGCGGTTGACCCGTCTATTGCTTGTACGAAAGCGAAATGTGTCTACAGAACGCACATTTGATCATAGTATACCGGACCGTGATGAACTCAATTGCTATGCCTCAAATTGCCGGTTGGATGGTTTCCTTGTGACGCGTGCACACGAGGTAGAGATAATTGTGAACATGTACCTTCGTGTCAAACAATATTGAATTAATGAGCGGGTGCAGCGCTTTCACGCCTTCGGTTTTACCCTGTATTTCTTTTAGATGCAAAGCATCTCTTAGTCGACCCTCCGTCGTCCCTCGGCGTCCGGCGTCCGCACCTCTTCTCCTCGTCCCCCTCTCCACGCCAGCTGTGATAACGCCGCTCTCCTCCTCGCCGCTTGCCTCGTCTCGTGCTGGCTCAGGAAGACACCGGTAACACTGTTGCTCCAGGAGCCCTAACCAGCTGTGATAACGCCGCTCTCCTCCTCGCCGCTCCGCTCGTCTCGTGCCGGCCAAGGAAGACACCGGCGACACTGTCGCTCCAGGAGCCATCTCATAATCGGGGTTGTGTTGATGTTGCGCCGTCCACACCCCCACTGCGCATGCGCGTCTCTCCTCCATTCTCTCCTCCATTCTCTCCTCCATTCGCGGCGTTCAGTCTGCTCCGAGACACCGCCTGCGCCAGTTCTGCTCCTGTGTGGAACCTACACGGAACCCGCATGCTTTGCATCACCACATAGTTCCCTTCGGGGAGATGGTGTAATTTTTTCTTTGCTCGGGTTTATCACGCTGATCGTCTACGAACCAGTCTGCTTCTCACAGTTATTTCACCACCTTAACCTAAACAGCTTGCCTACTAACAACCAACATTGGTTCCGAAAAGGAATATGTAATCTCAAAGTCAAAAATTCAAATTCTGGGGTTTGACGAGCCGATCCTTCACCAGGGTCGTGAGGAGCTCCTTAGTTAAGTGCTCGGGATTAAGTTTGATTAGCTGGGAATCTTTAGCGTTCGCCTAAATCTCGCCACACGAGCGTTTTCGCTTTTCGACTCCATCAGAAAAATTCCACTGCGGCCGCGATTGAGTCAGCGTCCTTGGAAACCACAGGACAACGCCCTGGCCACTGAGCCAACGCGACGGGTTTATCTCAAAGTGAACATTCAGTAGTTGGAGATCTGCTCTTTTCACTGCGTATGTCCTTTGCACTAGCGCCACTTTTACTGATTCCCCAATGGTTTTAGACCATTTCCGTCGTAAACGATTTATGTTCAGATTTTGTGGCCTTCAACTTGATAAAAAAAAAACAGGCTTAATAGTATAATTGGGGGAAAACGAATTCGAGACTGTACAATTCAATTATTTAATCTATTATTTGGCATCCATCTCTTCAAAAGTCCTTTGGGACCTTGCTAGGTCCAATGCTCTCTATAACTCACATCAACGACATAGCAAGTAATATTTCGTCATTAATTAATTCATTTCCTGACGATTGTGAGATTTATAATAAAAAAGGATATGTCGGATGCCTTTTATGGGCTCCGGCTGAGTCGCTGTTTAACACTAAATGGCGGTACAGAAAATGGCGGACAAAAACCAACATTTATAAAGTATAGAGTGAGTAAAATTGTCCTCTATAATGGAATGAACGATGCTTGTGTTGAGCCAGTATCACCGATTAAATACATTGCTGCTATGTTCACTTCTCATCTGAACTTGACTCATCACACCGAAAAAAGCACCGCAAAAAATCTTGGATAGCTGCAACGTCATGCGTTAAGTACCCTAATCTGCTTCTGCTTACAATATGTTTCAATTATGGGCACTTTCATTACGTGGGGCTTATTAACAGGCCTGTCAACAGCCTTGAGTAAGTCCAAGATAAAGCAGCTCGGTTTATCCCAGTTTTATATTGGTCGTAGCTGCAAGGTACTTGAAGTATGGCCGAAATTCTAGTCCTAAATATCGTGTGTGTAGCCATGTCCAATTCTTTTTCACGCCCTGTACCACGCTAAACTCTGGGGCAAAAGTCTGGATTCCACGCGAGCAGCTTCCAAAAGGCAGCGGGAATCGCCATTACATGGGTGCGGGTAACTGTACGTTTAAACTGTACACCTGTTTGTTTTCTTGCCCAAGCCGAAGCGCGCTTAGTCCGCAGAAAGACCAAATGCTGGGGATGTGGAATGCAGGCTTGTGCTCGCGACATCGCCATTTGCTCTCACGAATATCTATCCAGAGCAGGACAATCGAAAAGATTATCCCATTTGTACCGAACTATGAAAAAAAAAAAAACACTTTACGTCTCGTCTTGATCAGAAACGAGTCTTTGTTCCTAATATTGAAAGATTAACACAGCCACCTGTTGACTATCAAACGTCGCTTCTCGTCTTCTCATTATCAATAACAATTTGGAATCTATTGGATCAGGTGCTTACCAAACCTCGATTTTTTGTCTTTCTGGTATTAAAATATTGTTATCGATTGTACCAGGCGATTATTTTTTTGTTGCTGATATGTGTTTGATCATGGGCTTGACGTGTCCATCCTACACTCTCAAAATTTACGTGGGTTTGCTTTTCCGCAATACACCTCACCGAATAGCCATTCCCTGCGTCCAAGGGAGCAATTAGTTGGTGAATAAGGAGGCTAGACGCACGACCATTCTAAAAAATGGGATCTCTGTAACATCACGTAATCCGAAGTGTTATGTTTGCATTGCGTAATATCGCAGCTCAGACCACATGTTTCGAGTTGAAACGTGATTGTCGGCTTTGTCCCTTCTCCCTTCATTTCTTATTACATAATAAATCGGAATGGCTAGCACGAGAAGCTAGACCGATGGCTAGCCCCATGGCTAGCGCGATGGCTAGCCCGATGGCTAGCGCGATAGGCGGTTTCTCCGTGGGAGATCCCTTCCCCCCTCCCCTCAATGCTGAAATATATCCCTAGCACTGATAGCACCGACATCCCTACAAAGCTTATTCGGTACGTCGTTTATTTATTTATTTATTCAATTGCCCTCAAGGGCCGATGGCATTACAGAAGAGAGTGGGTACATATACGTGTATATCACATAAACAAAAATACAACAGAAAAATTGCAATGCGGTAACATCGCTTGATACAGGGTCGAACTAAAGCCTACATACAAATAAAATTAGTGACAGCAACTTTTAATAAAACAGCATCTTGTATCAACTTTAGCTATGAGTAGACCGCGTTGTGTCTGTGTCCCATACAAACAGCACCAAACAAAGCGTACTCAAGACTTTTGTTATGCTACAGACCTACTCCGTTGCGCCACCCCAAAAAAAGTTGGTGAGACCGGCATGCTCTTTCTTTCGCGCCTGGAAGCACTGCGAAAGCTATAGTTATCGCCAGCACGGAGCGGTACTGCGTGATTTGCTCGTCGCAGCAGACAAGCCTTCCGTTTCGGCTTTGCTTTTGTGGCTTTCTTTTTAAACTCACTATCGAATGCGCTCATTGCTGCAACTGAAGGAAAGCCGGCCAATAGCCGCTACATGGCCTTAGTGACGTAATTCCGCCGGTCGAAGAACGCCAAGACCAGGAAAGAGAGAAAAATCTTTTGAGCGAGTTTTCAAGTTATCTGATGGGCATAGAGCAGTGATTTTTGGCTAATGCGCTTTGCGACCCCCTAATCTAAGTACTGGATGTGTTGGTTGGCTACGTTCTGGAAGTACTTAATATTTCAGGAAATGTTGAAAAAAGCGTTGAAGGGTCCCTTAAAGTATTTGAGGTGCAAAGATGTACGTGTAAACTAAACTAAACTAAACTAAACTACATGCACTGACACGAAAACTATTTTCGCCATCATTGAATAAAACGTTTTTATATTTGTACATGAAAGGTTTTCCTTAATCATTATATCGTGAGAGTCACTGTAGCTGACACTGTGCATCATGTTACTTGGCATGGAGATGTTTCGAAAATATTCTTTGTTTCATCATCAACATCAACATCGTCACCATCGTCTTTGTGTCCAGAGCAGAACGAAGGCGCCTCCCACGTTCCTCTAGTCGATCCTGCAGTGTCCTGCGATGCCAAAGTTCATTCTTTGCCTCCGAATATTTTCCATTTCATTCTCCTTCGACTTAAGCGTCTCCCCCTACTTTTACTCCCGTCTCTCGGTAGCCAGCCTCAGCTTACCCTATTGGTACCCCGTTGTCGGCTCTCCTCATTACATGCGAAGTCCAAGTCTACTTCTTCCTCTCAATTTGGGCTACTAAGTCGTCCACGCGATTTAATTCAAACCCAAGACGCTAGTTTCCTACCCCTAAACGTTCCTGATATCATTATTCTTTCCATTGACCCAAGTATTCCTCCAAGGCGCTCAGTAAGGTTCTAAGCGGCTGCCCCATAATTCATCTCCGATAGTGCGCTTCGGTTGCATACCCTCTTTTAATTTAGGTTTTTAATATTGTTTGTGTTCACTTTTCAGTTGCCATATTTGGTGTTTGTGCCAAAATCATCAGCTGCCGGTTCCATTACTGAGACGCAATCACGATAAAACACTTTTAGGTTTTGATGGCAAGTCGAGCCCCTTAAGAGCTTTAGTGACAATTGGGAAGAGGCGGATTCACACAAATTGCATGGTAGGGCATGCTGCAGGCAGCAGGAAGAGCCCGTATTCTGACCAGAAAAAAAAAAAACTAATATTTCTACAGTTAGCAAAATCGCCCGTATCACGTGAAGTCTAAAATTTAACTGCGACTGGTGCTATGGTGCTATGCGGTTCAGCTGGCCTTTCTCCTCGGTTTAGGAAAGAAGTGAACGAGAGGACGATATAAATGTTTAATGCATGGGATCTACACTTAAAACCCTCCTCGCTGTCTGCTCTGCCGCAATGCACCCGAAAGGCCAATCATTGCGACCAACGGAGGGAATTTGAAGAATGGCGAGGCCCAGTTTCCCATTTGGTTTAAAAATGAGGTCCGCCCTGCGGTATTGTGCAATGCAAAATGTCGCTGCGGCATCGCGAAATTCTACAGCATCTTTTAGTTGAACGGTATGCTTGGCTTCATTACACGTAGGATTTGAAGGCTGCGGTGGCCGAACCCGAATGCACCGCATCAAAACTTGAGAACAAAAGCGGTACTATTAAAAAACTGGGGCTTGTAGGGAGGAAAGCTAAAGACAAGAACAAATGACGTTAGAGCAAAGGGAAGAGGTACAGTAGTTCATGCTTATGGCAGTAACGATAAGCTGGGTAGTACAAACCACGCCAGCGCGAAGGGGCCGGGGACACTCCTTGGCGTCTCACGTCGTCGGTAGCGCTGATAGAGCATCGAGGACAGGGGCCCGATGTCGTCGTGGTGGCCGGGACAGTGGCATGCACGGTGTTGCGCTGCAGCCTTGCGAGGACCGCTGCTGCGGCGCAGACATTACTACTGGCGTCCCGTTTTTATAGACGACTGGTGGTCGCTGCTATCACTTACCGAGATACTGCCTGCTCGGTTCCGAGACCTGGCGTCGCGTCCATTTCTGACTGTTCCAACCTCGTTAAGCTTTTCTGCACTCAGACGGGACGGTGTACAGCGCCTGGTTATGGTTACGGGGGGAGCGCCGCAAACGAAAGTGGGGCGTACTGCTCAAGAGAGGTTGGCCAGGGCCTGGGAATATTATGTGACAGCACCTCCAAAACGAGAGAAGCCGTACAAAACAAAAACAAAAGGGGAAAGAAAACTAAAGGGAGATATATATGAAGCGGTCGTTGTGTCAGGACGAAATGGTCGTTCCCACACAGAGGGATTGACCAAGAAGAGGTGAGCGAGGACTGAATGTTTATTTCGAGCAAAACGAAAGTTGTTGGAGCCGTTCACTTGCGTGGAGGACGTACTGAGTCGAGGATTTCCGGGGCAAAGAAAAAATTACCTGCTCGCGAATGGGTAACTGGGAAAGTCACTGGATGTGCATCTTGCACGCTTTGTGTGTGCTTTCATTTGCCCACCTGATTGATTGATTGATTGATTTTATGCAATAAGACGGCTCGTAGGCTGCGGAGGGAGGTATTATAAGACAGGAATAGCGGGTTGGCATGTCCTTGCGCGTTCCTGTAATCATGGACGCCGGTGAAAGGGGAAGGGGGTTGTCGGCAGGCTCATCTCTGACTGCTTGATAAAGACCACTTACTAGCGCGTATCGGCAGATGCGAAAAGGAAGGAGCGAAACTTTCGCGGAGAAAGATGAGAAAAGAAAAAAAGGGAGGGGGTTACACAACAAAAGAGAAAAACGTGGATGGCGAGGCTGTAAAGCGCTAACCACATGGAGCGATTTTTCCAGCGACGCGACGAGCGACGCGACTAGGATCCGCAGTCGACGAACCGAAGTCGCTCGCCGAGGCAACCACATGACAGCGACGGCTCGAGCGACTGAGGATGGCGATTTCAATGTTGCCGCACTGCGCCTAGTAACGCGCTTAGTACGCTGGTTGTTTGCAAACATTTTTTTTTGTTCATTTGTCATAAAAAGCATGACTAAAGAGTATTATGCCTTTCTACCTTGCTTTTTGCACTTCATTGCATCTCTAAAACTGGTTTGGGTTAGCGATAGCGCACGCTTTTCCTTCTGCGCCTCGTCTCTCGGCTCCAACATGAACGCCGTGAAGAATTCGCTTTCTTGACGTCGTTTTTCCCACACGGGTCTCACCCAGTGTGTGCGGGAGCCTTCTTTCTTCTGCTTCAGCTTGTACACAAGCTTTGCCACGCAAAGCTTTCTTTGCCGCTGCACCGCAAACGCCGTCTGCGTGGATTTGCAAAATCTTCCCCTCCCATTCTCTTCCAGAACCGGAGGTTGCGTGCTTACGTAGGGGCTCTCCAATTGGCTAGTCGCTGAGGCCACTTCCGGGAGGCGAGCGACTGTTTCTGGCGACCCAGAACCGAGCGATTCGATGAGCGACTTGGTCCGCGGCGAAAAGTAGTTCGTCGCTAGTCGCGTCGCTCCCCAAGTCGCTTGCAAAATCGCTCCATGTGGTTGGGGCTTAAGAGGCAGGTAATTTGAAGAATGCGAATGAATAGATAATCAAATTTTCCTGTTAGTACTCCACTTTCCTTCTGTTCCTTTTTTCTTTTCGCTCTTTTTGCTTGATTACATGACTTCTACGACAGATTATTTTTTCCCTATCAGGTCTTTACACATTTCTATATTGTTGTTTGATGCCTGTTAAAATTTAACAAAACCTTACAGTTTCCGACTGTCTGATTGGTTATGTGCCATTTATTGGCGGACATCATGATTATGATCAAGAGAGGGAGGGCACTGAATATTCTTAAATATTTAATTCCGTGGTTAAGCTTCACCACAATGCAAGTGAGTGTCCAATTCATTCCAGCAAAAAGGTAAACTTGACGGATGACACAAAATGGGTCAATTTGGCTAAAAATGGGATCTGCGTTTCTACAGCGCGCTAAGCAGAACGTCGTGCGTAACGCGATATGCAGACAGAAGTGGTAAGTGAAATATTACGCGAATCATCGCCATTCGCCAAATATGTTGTTGCAGGCACGTCCTTGCGCGTGCCGTCAACAACACCTTGCGCGTGCCGTGCTGTTGACGGCAGGCATGATTGATAACTCGATTGCACCGCGGTGAAGCCTGACGACGGGATTGTCTTGAAGTGAAGAGGACTGCATACGATTTTGAAGTGCCAGCAAGTTCAAATCAAATGACAGCTAGCGAGGAGTACAGAGTCGCTGAAACGTACAGCGCATGACGAGGATCGCATTAATAGAATCCCAGTGGCAAAGCTCCGAATGACAGTAGTGCAGGCAACGATGATGTTACGCATAAGAGAATAAAAAAGATAAACTTCAAAGTATATCTGCCGCAGAGGAGACAAACTCCGCCCGGAGAGCCCAAAGCGTTCCATTGATTCCACCCACTTGCGAAATACACTTAAAGACGGTGGGGTGAGACCACAATGACGCAAATGAGTATTTAGATTCGGAACACAACTCTGAAAGCCTTAAGAGCGACCTCGCATCCTGCAGAGTGGCCTAATGTGCCACGTGTGCCGAAGGTGCTCGGCCTCGAAAGATACATCATATACTATTTTGCGCTCAAAGCGCTTTTTTTTTTCAGAAGAATTAATACCTGCAGAACCGCAGCGAATTTTCTTTAAAGGCGGAGGAAACACCACTGCGATACTCTGCAATGCTTGCTTGATTGATTGATTGTAGGGTTTAACGCACCACCGCAACGCAGGCGATGAGGCGCGCCGTAGTGGAGGGCTCCGGATTAAATTTGACCACCTGGGAATCTTTAACGTGCGCCGAAATCTCGTACACACGGGGGGCGTTTTTGCTTTTCGCCTCCATCAGAAAAGCGGCCGCCACGTCCGGGAATCGAACCCGCATCCTCGTGCTCAGCAGCACAACGCCTTAGCCACTGAGCCACCGCGGCGGGTTACTCTGCAATGCCGTGCCTACAAGAAAACCCTCTGTTCTACTCGGAAAGACGCCTGCATGTCCTGGCATTCAGGCTAAATGTAGAATGAAAAGAATAAAAGTTTCAGCAGCGCAGAAAAGAGAGCCAACTCGGCCGGAGGGAAAATCACTGCGCCTTCTTTCGCGCGGCAGATGAGGGCATCAGTGAACGGAATTAGTGGGAAACGCGTAAACATGTTTTCGCAAATCACCATTATGTAGCTGCTGTGATAACAATTTGCGCTACATGGGAAATGGGATCGTTATAAGTGCCCGCAAAATGTGCTGGTTCCTTAGGCGACGGTTGCAGATGGGAGAGCAGCATAAAACTGGTCGAGCAAAGACGGTGCAAATATCGTGTCCGGGCGCGAAAATCACCCCTTTGCCTCACCAGAAAGTACAGCGATGACCGTAAAATAAAAAAGCAATACCTAGTGCCCGGGCAATTCCAGAACTGCTGTTAACAACGCGCCGTAAAATCTGCGTGTGGGTAACTGTGCAGGTTCGCATTATGCCGCAGTCGTGTCCAGTCTTTACGCACCTTCATTGCGCATTATGCTAGCCGAGGCAAAACAGAGGCCTCCATGTATAGGGGGGGGACTTAAGAACCTAGCCAGGAAGAACCAGACAAAGTTTTAAAGCTTGCCGTCCTTGAGTAAACAGCGGCCGCAGTAATGATAAAAGCATCCCAATAGTTTATTGTGCCTATAGTGCCTAAACTGGCTATATCGGCTTTTTAGTGCCTATTTTTACTATATGGACTTTTTGGCGCCTCTAATGCCTTTTTGGTGCTATACCTGCCTTTTTTGGATAGTTTGAATCGGTGTCCTGTAGGAGCTGTTCTCACTCCAGAAGCCCGCAACGGGGTGTTTGTTTGACGCCGTTTGCACGAAAAAACCCCACCTCCCCTCGCGGGAACCCCTGTGTAGATGCGACGCATAGGGAGTTCACGTTGCAGCGTTGGACAGCGGAGGAACGGTGCTGGAACGATGGAGCGGCGCAGGCACCGCGTTTTATAGCGTGCATAACTGCACTCTAAGAAAAAAAAAGGTAGAAAAAGGGAGGAAATCGAGGCTTTTCTCCCACGGACCAGCGAGATTCTCCCTTTAGCTAATTGGACGTAGCAGAGTCTACACCGCAGCCAAGTTCACCGACGTCACCCTTTTCCGCACGAAATCTTTTGTTCTATGTGTTTCTGACGCACTGTGCCCGCAGACCAACAGCGAAAACTTCTGCCGGTTGCCTTATCTATTGCTAACGCAATGAAAAAAAAACAGCAGTAAAAAAAAACGAACGCGACACAGCCGCGTACACACCGGTCAAGGTGAAAGACGCTTCCTGAGGGAAACCACGTGCAAACCACAGGCACCAAAGTTTTAAGGGAACGCCACGAACACGTGCACTGTCAGCCGCCGACAGCTGGTACATCACCGGCTGGCAAGATGCAGTGCGTGTAGCACAAAGAATAAACGAGAAACGGAGCATCGGAATGGGGATATCAACAATTTACAAGTAGTCTAGTAGTGACCGGCTGGCAAGATGCAGTGCGTGTAGCACAAAGAATAAACGAGAAACGGAGCTTCGGAATGGGGATCTCAGCAATTTACGAGTAGTCTAGTAGTGACACCCGTCATCTTCCGTGGCGGGTAATCCTTAGGTGCATTTGGAAACCTAGCGTTAAAAGCATTAGTTCCAAAGAATCTTGCGGGCTGTCTACAGTTGATAATCGGCATATAGTGCAGTCACTGAATGACGTTATTCCCGTAGCTTCGCTAATGATATGCATCTACAGGACAGAATGGCTCAGCAATTTTTAGAAAATTATTGCCCTTCACTGTACTATTCATGGGATTCATCGGTGTTGTGAAGAGCTGGGAAGGTTGTTCTGCTCCGTAAATGAATAATCAGTTGCAGTCAAGATCTTTCTTCAAGCGCAGTTATGTCTTCAAGCGGCAGTTACCGATTTTGCCTCTTCTACGACCGCCCGTAGTTCCACTTTCAGTAACTCGGCTGAGTGCTCAAAACTAACACAAAACACTCCGGTTCTATAAACAGCTTTGCAATCGCCAAAAGCGTCGCCGCCCAAAGTATTTGCAGCACGCTACACTTCAACGTGACAGGGCACACTCGTGTGCTTATTTCGCATTCTTAGCAGAAGGCATTTCAGCAGCTGAGGGCTTTGGCGCCACTCTGTCTGCTGAGCTCATTTGGGAGGTCGAGGACAGATCCGCCACCATCATAAAGTTTCTGGAATCCGTGCGGTAAAATATCGGTCGAATGTTCTCATCAGCAAACTTTGTCATAGTCCAGATTGAATCAGATCATTCAGAAGTACAAGAGCGCTCCCCCAACTTCCGTGGACGTTGAGCGTTATTTTTTTTTTCGCACGCAATTATCGACTGAAAGAGGGTACAACTTCAAGCAGCAAATCATTGACATTGGTGTCGTTTTTCATGGCCTCCAGTCCTTTCTTTTGGTGGTGAGTCCCACTGAATTTCACGCAAATTTCAAAATGGCAACTCTTGTGCGACCTATTTTCCCGAAAAAAATAAAATTGCTTTACCATAGCACATGATTTTTCCGCGGTATCACTGCAAGTAAACAAAAACTGTGCTAAAATATTCTTCTGAAGTAAACACGAATTGAGCCTACATATGCCTAAACGAGAGTATTAAGTGCCTATATATGCCTAAATGGCTATTTTCAGTGCCTAATTATAGGCGCCTAAAACCTGGATTTTTCGTGCCTAAAGTTCCGGTCTCTAGTTATTACACTGTACACGTGGACGCCAAACAATTCAGAGGGTATTCTTACAATAATCCCCTTAATCGGCCTGGGGAGGGGTCTCCTGGCGGTTATTCAGGGAAGTCGTAACGACCCCAGATCGCCCGCAGCAGCGCTTTTTCCAATCGTTATTTTTTCTGTCTCTTTTCTTATTCCTTTCCGGTCGAGGACGACCAAGTTTGTTCTCGCCGCAGTCTTCTTGCCCGGAGCGAGCAATTTAGACGCGCTCGCCGCGGTCGCGCTGAGCCCGAGCAGAGGGCATTAGTGACCTACACTACGTTCCCTTCCACGCGTTTGCCTTCTGCCCCTTTGTCGCTCCCGGTCGGCCGACCCCATCAATCCGAGAGAACACTCCAAGATTGGAGAGAAAATGCAGCCAGTGCGTGGGTGTGCAAGAAAGCATCAGTGTTTGTCCCCCGGCGATATGCTGTCCCAGCGGCCGACAGATTGCCGGGTATCATTGGAGCGGCCGGTATACGACGAGGCGCATCGTCGGGTCAAAGGGCAGCCTCAGCAAATACTCGACCTCTTCTCGACAAGAGCAGTACGTGGTCATTTCGTGATAAATTTAAGCTTTTTTTTTAGTGATCCGTGTGGTATATAAAAGAACCGAAAAGACTAAAGGAATATAGCTGATCTAAAACCAAGAACTGTTTGCCATCTTCGATGGAGACAAATGAATACAGGGTGATTAAACGACGTGAAGTTTGACTCGGGCGCATAAAGTTAACCTGGTCAGGCGAATTTCAAAAGTTTTTTTTCTGAAATAGTAAAGACATGCCATGGGTATTTGATAGAATGCTGCTGAATTTTTTTTATAAAGTTACACTAATTATGTCACTAATTGACCATCTTGATCTAGAATTATAAACATTGTGCGTTCGCGCTCATATTTTCGCCTTTGTGGTTCATTTTTTGGCGACAGTGATTCAATACTTGTCAACTTCAGCTATAAAATTGAAAGCTGGTTGTTAATTTTTAGCTACCCACAAGCAGAATTGAGCGGCAGTTTTTTTTTCGTTATTGTAAAGCGGCATCAGAGCCATTCCCCGAGAGAAAGGAAAGCTAATAGCGCAACAGAAGCCCAAATCAGAATAAAAAAAAAACAGAAACAAGGGGAAGTATAATTTCAAGTAATATTTTATTGAAATAAGGACTCACACATACGCGCGAAACAATAACCACATGGGCGTTACCATGAAGGCGTGGTTACATACCCCGAAAGGCTCGTTCTTTATGTGCTTTCAGATAGTGCCGCAGTCTGTTCCGCAACGTCCTATTGTTCGAACCTCTATTACATCCCCGCTCGCCAACCTTTACTTTTGCCGATAAAAGAGCGATTGACGCCCTAACACTTATCCAAATGCACTCCAAGCCAACCGTCACGCGCATGTCTGGTAACACCTACGTCATTGTTATTTCGCACTTATTTGTCCCGATATCAATCAGTATCAATATTTGAAGTGAGCGTTCGTGCCTTTCATCCTACTGCTGTCTCCTTTTGCTATTTGCGGTGCTGTTCGCTTTTGAATTACAACATACGATGAAACCTCTGCTAGTCTGTTAAAACCCGAAAATGCCTCGTTGTGGTTACGCGGGTTGAGCAGTTGCACTGCTGAGCATGGGGTCAGAAGTTGTGGCCGGGCCGTGGCGACTATTTTTTTTTCTCTCTTATACAGGCGGTAAACGAAAACTCCTGTGTGTTCCAAATTTCTGTGCATGTCAGGAATTCAATAATTCCTAGCTGGCCTCATTTCTGAGCGTCAAATTCACAAAACCTTCGTTTAAACCTTGGGAAGCTTTGCCAAAGCAGTTGGGAGACCCTGAGATGTATGAGGCAGTTTTGGCGAGTAAATCCCTCTTTGTGGGTGCTGAGGTCCTCACTAAAAGTGCTAACGTATAAGAAGAGAGATAAATCATGTGAAATCTGCTTTCCTTTATTTCGCGCTCTTTATAGCCTTGTTTAGGTTTAGAAGCACATTGAAAACCGCCCGCACGAACTTCGCATAATAATGTCACTGCATAATGCACTTTGGTAAAAAAAATGAAACCGGGGAAAACGCACTGGTTTTACGCCTTCATGTCGAGCAGTCGACCCCCAGAAATCAACACTGGCTTCTTCGGTCGCGAACAAGAATGTCAGAGCCATTTTATCCCCTTTGTAAACTTTGCCGACGTACTTCGTATGTCTTCAAAAGCAGACATATTGCGTGGGAGCATGGAAAATAAAAACAATGAAAAGCGGATGGCGGTAGTAAATGATGCTGGGTACGACCATTGCCTAAAAGAAAGTTATGAGAAATACCAGGCACGTTAGCGTAACGCCACACCAATTTCACAGTACTTGGTAGCACTAAGCAAGGTCTTCGTAACAAGCTTTTGAAAACAAGTGTTTTTTTTTTTATCTCGGTTAATTTCGCTCCTCAGCGAATACAGAACGGTTTCTGCAAATTATCATTACTATTTGAGCAATTAAAATTCTTGCATATTCTTAGCACCATAGCGTGACCGATGACAGGCTGGAATTGCATGCTGTCACGCCTTATCAAAGTACATGTACCGAGATATTGCTGTTTTACCAGCGGAGCTGTTTAAACATGGGCGTGGTCCAGTGGCGTCAGAAAAAAAAAAAAAAAAACTCCGGGGCCATCTTCACTAACCTGAAACCTTGGAAGGGGTGAAGCATGGAGTGTATAAGTGTACTCAAAGATTGTAAGTCTCTCTCATGCCACACGGCGCGCGCTGACTGCCGCTGGGAGGAGCAATCGTTCGCTTGCTGAGGCGGTGGCGCCGTCTCTTGAGTTGAACCAGATTTAAGCAATTTGCATGCCCCATCTGCCCCAGTTTGGGGTAGGGGCAGGGGTTAACGCAAGCGCAGTGCAATGCCCGCGCCTCACCCTGGGGGCTCGTCCTCGGTGATGAACAAGGCCCCGGCACCAAGTAAGTATGCCTTTTCTTGCTTCGACCGACCACCCGACCCGATCAGGCCTAGCGTCCACAGCCGGTGGGTATTTGAGTGTAACACAACTTATAATTCGTCTACAAACAGATTCTGCTTGTGCTTGACGATTGCTGAAGCGGACAGGGAGCATTTCAGAAATCTTTAGATCATGTTAGTTTATTTTGAACCGGCTTTCTCCATTATACACTTTTCTTTTAGTACGCGTTACGTACTAGCGCGAGGTGTTGGAAAATGAGTGTCCCGGTGTCTTAGTACCTTGACTACATGAAACGACCACGACAGGAGACGACGACAGCCCGAACCCCTAAGGGGCTTCGCCCCTACTAAATCCAAAGAAAAAAAACTGCGCTCCCTGTAAAGGGTGCACCACCGCAAATAGGGTATTATAACAGTGAAGCCGGCTTCCCCGCCTACTCGAGTGTGAGCACAAGGGTCGTACGCGTATGCGCACCCCTTACTATTCCATTTCAAAGGTGATAGTCTTTCTTGAGCCCTCAAAACTCCAACAAAAAATTACGCCCACCTCCCTTCGCGGGAACCCTGGTGTGATGCAATGCATCTCATGAGGGGTTCCATTGGCGTTTTCCATCGTATTGATTACGCTTATAGCAGGGATTCTCACGCGAAGGGGAGGTGGGCGTAATTTTCCATTTTCACCATGCAATGCACATGCAGTACACGTATGCTCAGGTACGGTCTTTATTGCAGACGAGAATGAGTGCCTTGTGGTTCGTAAAGTGCACAGTTAGGGGCTCGACGATTGCATCAAGCAATCGTCGAGCACTGCGAGAGAGTGCAAGCGTAACACGGTCGACCATCGACTGAGACCGTCTGAGCGCGGCATGCCGCTTTATATTCACAGCGCCCGAAGGAGAGGAGAGCGCGGATAGAGAGCGAGTACTGCACATGCGCAGCGCCGCCCACGGGTGCCTAGCAACGGAGTGAGAGCGCGCTGCGCCAACCCGCAGCTGTTTGGGAGAGAGTGTTCGCTATCGGAGAGAGGAGAGGAGGAAAGGTGCAGCTGTGCGGACAACGCCGGACAGACGCAGGAAGGACAGAGGGGCGAGCATGAGATGCGTTGCATCTAAAATGGCGCAGCTTGCGCTAGAGGTGAAAGGCTGGAGAAACAGTGAAGCTGTGGGTTGGCCTAGCTTCTTTTCTTCTGGAATTCGCTGTCAGTGTGAAGAATTGACCGCAACGGCCTTGTAAAATCCGGCTAAACTTGGCCTCACCCCTCAACGCTTAGCCTAGCCTAGCAAGAACATCGCAAAACCTAAAAAAACTTACGAAATCCTAGCAAAGCTAGCAACTTAGCACAACCGGAAGCAGCTAGGTTTCTCTCGCCTTGCACCACTAGTGCAAGCTGGGCCAATTTTTGTTGTTATTGTGCTTTGCGAATAAATATTGTTACAATACAAAGAAGAAGTGGGCTGTGGCGCCCTCCGCCGTGGGCTCCCGAATGAAGGCGAAGACGTGCGGGTGGCATAGCCCCGGGGTTCGCTTGTGCCATCATGGCCTATAATTACACCACCGACTCATCTACCATGGTTCATGTCTTTCATGGCTCATGACGGCAAGTGCGCAGTCGAGCACAGTCCTGAAAATATCAAATGCTTCTGCCAGTTAGGAAGTTGTGCATATTGAAGCCAGGTCCTTCTTTTCCTGATGCAGGAATCAAAACCACACGGCCATGGGTCTTTTTATTGTGTAACATGAAGTTCAAACCCATTTCCCTGAAACAGATTAAATCAGTTAAGGATCAGCTAATGTCATGGCCAGATGCTTATAGCTCTACACATTCATGCATATCACTCGTATGGCATTTCTCGTCGGTGCGTATGCGCTCTACAAGGGAGTACAAATACACGTGCATGTAATTCCCATGCGTGCAACATCTCTTTCTCGCTTTCGCTCTCTCTCTCTCTCTTTATATATATATAGTCTGAAAAGATAAAAACTCACATAGAGCGCGAAAAAAATAAGGTTAGTAGAGACAGAGACAAACGAGAAAAGTCTTGCTACAACTTGGCGGCGGCTCCAAACGAATACCTATCCACATCCCACCCGCCTCCACCTCATCTTCCCCACCCAACAACCTTCCCTCTGCGCTTACTGTCCCCAGCCTGGCACCCTCTACCACATCATATGGGAGTGCCAACGAACTCCAGACTTGCCCCCCCTTTCCAAGCCAACCTTCGAGCAGTGGAGGGCTTCCCTGGCCAGCCCGGACCCCGATATCCAGCTTAAGTTGGTGACCCGAGCACGGACGGCCAGCCGAAGTCAAGGCATCCCGGACTAGGGACGCCTTCCACGGGGCGACGCCCACACATCAGCCTCTGCTGGAGAAATAAATTTTTTTTTTCTCTCTCTCTCTCTCTCTCGTTTCTCTCTGTCTCTACTAACCTTATATATATATATATATATATATATATATATATATGTGTGTGTGTGTGTGTGTGTGTGTGTGTGTGTGCGAGTGTGCGTACAATGTTATCTAAATACAATCGTGGCAAGGAGTTCATCAAATACCGTCACCCGGTCAGGAGGCTCAGTCGTCGCCGAGTGTGCCCACTGCGCGGCAGGCACCACGTCTCTGAAAACCGCCAGAGTTGGACGCTCGCCAACGTCAGCGTGCCAATCAGCTGACCGGGACGATCACAGGCTGCGCGTTCCGAAGGTCGTAGGTCCTATTACCACGCGCACACGCAGCCAATGATCTTATTGGAAAGGGCCTCAGAATAAATGTCCTTTTTCAGTTCTCCTCAAGACGCTCGTAAAAAAAAACGACACGTCAGCAGTCTAGAAAGGCATGATTAATGGAGTCAGGGGCTCCCCATAACTGGCAATCAACAGAAGGCACAAAAATACCACAAAAAAAAAAAAAATCCCGGCGCCATTGCATACGCTTAACTCCACGCAGAATGTCCTGGCCATTGGGATTTATATACGGTGTTCGGAAGGGTAAAAAATGAGCCGGGTGGGTCATGATAAAACGTTTTCTTCGTCAGAGTTGCCGAATATCATCAGGAGAAACGCACTGACACAAGCTTTGAAATTGGAACCACCTGTTTTAAAAATTCCCATTATTATCGTAGAGAGAAGTGTACATCGAAATAACCTATGACTGAAGCTGTTGGGTTAAAGCCGCCTGCATAAAGCAAAGGAAGAAGAGTTCGGTTTATCACGCAAAAAGCGGAGCCGGAAAAACTATCTGACGAACGCCCAAATAGCCTATACTGAGGCCCCCTGCACGCAAATTGTCCTTTTGCATGACTTTCCAGTTTTAATGCCATTTATATGTCGCAAAGAGCCGCCGTGGTGGCTCAGTGGCTAAGGCGTTGTGCTGTTGAGCACGAAGGCGCGGGTTCGATTCCCGGCCACGGCGGTCGCTTTTCTGATGGAGGCGAAAAGCAAAAACGCCCGTGTGAACGAGATTTCGGCGCACGTTAAAGATCCCCAGGGGGTCAAAATTAATCCGGACCCCTGCACTACCGCGCGCCTCATCGCCTGCGTTGCATCGGCGCGTTAAACACCCCAAACAATCTATATGTCGCAAAGACTTCACCAAATTTCAGACTGTATCATGCCCTTTTAACTCCACGTGCCTCTTTCGCCCCGCTCCTGTCGACCAGGCTACAGCAGAACATTTGGTGTGGAGCTACCCTCCTTGCGAAGCCTACGCCTTGTGCACATCGCCACCTACGGCCCTCACCCCGGACAACCGCCAGATTTCATGGCGTCGATACAAGGTCCACACCATGGCCCTTTGCTCCGATTCCTTCGGGAATCCGGAGTGTATCTGTACATTTAATTTTTCCTTATGCTGAATAGCAAACTTCCTCAATAAAAAAATCAGGCTTTTGGTGCTAGCACATGCAATCACCTGCATTAAGTACCATGTCTTAGCTATCAGAAAAGCCTTGCCCGTCAGGGCACGGTAGAATATAAGAGTTTCTAGCGTAAAGCGGCGTGAGGCGGTGACGCAAAAGTTAGAGAATCTGCGTTCTTGGCTGCACTTAAAGCAGTCTAGTGGTACCCTTACGTTCCTTCCGGGGGTGAAATTCTAGAGAAGCCGACCATAATAAAGGAAATAGCTCTCCAAAAAGCAAGGAATACCTCAGAGATCTTTTGATACTGAGTTGAGCCCACAGAAGGAGGCAATGTCCTCGACATAAGCCAAGTGCTTTGACATTTGTCAAAGCCAAGTGCTTTGACAGCAAGGCAGAGTAGTTCTAAGTACTAAAAAGTGCCGGTAAAGAGTACCGGTGACCAAATCAATTGATAGGCTGAGTGGGAGTTTCACTGACAAGCCCGGTACTACAGTTTGAGCAGCAAAACTTGATATTATCAAATAGTATGTCAACAACTTTGCATTGATCCAAACTGATAGACAAACTTCTTCGATACACGGCCTAAAGCCTTGGCAAGGTTTATCTGAGGCATGGCCACCTGCTTCCAGCACCCCCATTTATGCAGGGCTCAAAAATACCTCACGCGGCATGTACGTCTGTTACAACGGAGCCACCTCGAACGCCGCATATTTGATACGCACCCACTGAATTTGTAGGTGCGCTTTGCAAACATGTCTAAAGCAACTTCGTGAAAATTTCGTAACTTCGTCATTCAGGCCGATAGCCAGGAACCTTAAGAAGTCTCGTAGCATCACTGCTTGTAGGCGAAAGGATTTTGTGAGAGAGAAAATGATAAAATGGATGCGCACATCATTTGGTCATGACTGCATCAGGCAACGGATGGACGCGTAGAAGTAGCTCATCAAATGCATTAATGGCATCAGGAGATGAACATGAACTCGAAAGGTTTTCGCAATGCTCATCAAAAGCCCTGTGAACTCAGGCGTCTCCAATGACGACTTGGTCATCGCGCTCAAGTTCAAGAGCTTCTTTCCTGAGACTATATCATTATTTGCACAGCAGGAGCTTGGTCGGCTTCTCACCCAGAAAGGAAATGTGGACTTGTGCACGTACATACAGCTGCCCAACGATAAGTCAACTCTTCAATAAAATTAAGTGCATTGTGAACAAAAGGAATGTCGCTAGACCCTTGGCCATGGAACACGCACTCATAATGGAGCAAAACAGCGGATCTCCTCAGAACCACTGGCAACGCCCCTCGAAGGTAAGGAGCTTCCGCGTTGTGTGGCAGCACCTTTATTGTTTTGTTTCAGGAGCTGCTACTGTTTAAAAACCCCAAATCATTTTTGTTCGTAACTTCTTCGATAACGCAGCGCACTGCTTTATCAAATTCGCCATCCTTCAGAAGCGATTAGTTTAACTTGGAAAGCCGCCGATCAATCTCGCGCCGCTTCGGGACAGCTTGAGACCACTGCAGCGTCACAAAAGCAGTTTTTCTCTACAAGAACACTAGCATGACCCGACAGTTCCACTCAGGTGTCACGGCGCGCTAAACCCCAAAATATAAAATTATGAATTTTACTTGAGCCGCCACAGTACGCAGAACTAGCGGACCGGTGCCCTCACCATCCTTCACCCTTCAGCTCCAAATGAAAGATGTTTAATCTCTCTCTCTCTCTCTCTCTCTCTCTCTCTCTCTCTCTCTCTCTCTCTCTCTCTCTCTCTCTCTCTCTCTCTCTCTCTCTCTCTCTCTCTCTCTCTCTCTCTCTCTCTCTCTCTCTCTCTCTCTCTCTCTCTCTCTCTCTCTCTCTCTCTCTCTCTCTCACTGAGGGGGGTTATACACTGCTTCATCCCAGAAACGGAAACGAAGTTTAAACGTCAAACTAAGCAGTTTCTCTTTGATCCAAGCCATAATCAGCTATTTATCAGTCGGAGGGAGCACACACAAAAATGAAATTTTCACAAGTTAGCAAAGTACGACTAGTGTCCATGTACTGACGTAAGTATTCGAAGGAAGCGTGATCAACCTTGTTCAGCGCGTGCAAAAAAACTCTCCATTCTCTGCCTAAGAAATCCTCATCCTCATCGTCATCAGCCGATATGGTCCTCAGTAGGATTAAGGCCTCTCCCATTGACCGCCATGAAATAAATATAAATCACACAATAAAAAATAAAACGAACACTAGAGCCAACAGTTAAGTTGAAAAAAACCGAGGCAAATGCTTCTCAAAAACACAATATATCGTGGTGCATTTTGTTCATCATTGCTAAGTTGTATGTATATAGTGTTGAGCCAGTGTCTGCCGTTATTCATAGTTGTAAACTGTGTTCCGAATTGTACTTCAGTCACGTTCGATGATCATTTTGCTTAATAAACATTGTTCTGTTGACGATCAGGGCTCCTTCGCACTCTTTCCTTGCCACTTGCGTCTAAGCTGGGCATCAGAGACGGACCACTTCTATCACGGGTTATCGTCGCAGGTTCGCTCTCCCTCCGATCTACAACAGCTGGCAATGCTGGCGTCCGCGGCAGGACCTTGATGCGAAGCAAGCGTTGTGAACTGAGAGTGAGCACGGTAGTGTTTGCGTATACAGTTAAACCTGGAAGTAACGAAGTAGACAAAAGTTCGCAATTTTTTGTTACATACAGGTTTTCGTTACATGTAGCTTTCGAGTAAAGACTCGCGTGAAGGAAGCAGAAAAGAAACCAAAACGATAGACATCAGTGAAGGTGAACTCGCCTTTCGAAAATTTGTTTCACAGTGACAAACGTGGAAGTTATTGTGCCTGCTGCTTTCCAAGAGCTTAGGCGCTAAACGGCCCTCCAAAGAGGCAAGATCACTTACCCCCGTAATCACAGACGAAACTTGGGTATCACTTTTGCCGTATGCTGAAAGGGTACCATTTTGCCAATTTGATTATCTTTTCCGCGTTCAAAATTGTTGAGAAGGTGTTCGCTCGGATACTCGACGACATTGTTCTTTTTCGCAGGCGGAGACGGCATATAAAATTGTGAGTTTGCCTCGAAAAAGACAAGGCTTTTCGTTTTCTAGCATCAGAACACAGCGCCGACGAACTGATACCACAGATTGCCGTGGAGACGCGCGACTAATTGCCGACAGGCGGACCTAGCACCTCAAGACTTAATTCTCGAGCCAACACCGCATTCAAACGTGGAAACGCACGGTAGTTTGCCGTGCGGCGAGAAAAAGTGGACTGTAGTTATTTTTGCTACCTGGTGTGGCGTCACGCTACACAGACAAAACCAGAAGTGGCTGCTACATTAGCGAGTTTTAGCTGACCGTCTTTCACGGTCCTCTCCGCTCCGATAAAAAAGCGGGAGCGCCACTGCGCAGGCGTGGCGCGCTTGGCCGAGAACGGTATATTGGCTCCGGTTGCGCCGAGCGGGCCGCCGATACCGGAGCGGACCGTGGAAAGTGGTCAGCGAAAGCTCTCTATTAACTACGGGATTGCACTAGTGCTCCGTTCATCATCATCGTCGTGACAAATTTCGCTTTGAGGTTGAGGCAATTCTAAACGTTTTCGTAGCTGTTGGCTCCATACAGTACTGCTGGTATTTGCTAAATTAGTGCAATTCTGCGGCCGATCTTTCAGTAAAAGTGATAAAAACAATGGATGATCACCTTAGCGACTTCGTTACATCAAGGTTGACCCTTACACAGCTTCGTTACATAGAGGTCGTAAACACCTGGGCTTCAATGGGTATTGCAATGGGAAAAGGAAAAACTTCGTTAACTCTAGGAAATCGTTACATTGAGGTTCTTTACATCCAGATTTAACTGAACTGTGTCGCAAGCTTGTGATGTAAACAAGCAAGCCACGATAGGCAAATGCGATTTTTGAGCCTCACTATAAGCTCCAAGTTTGCGAAATTAATTTATAAAGTTTGATATTTCCCGGCTCCCCATTATTAACAGGCGCTGAGTTTAAGCATAGGCCAACAGGAGAAAGAAGCGCGTGAGGCGACAGAACGGGCCCGTGCAGAGGCAAGAAAAAAAAAAGAAGCAGTTTGAACTACAGAACGTCGAAATAGAATTCGAAAGGATGACGGAAATAGAGCAGGTGGCCGCAGGAAAGGCTCGCGAAAAATGTCTGTGGTTAAAAGGACAAGCTATAAGGCAAACAGAAATGGAGCGCGAAACAGCGAGCGAAGAAACCGCGAGATCAGAGAGGGGGCGGCGATCGGAGCTGGCATTCGCGCAAAATTAGAGCTTCGGCGCATAGAAATCGAAGCTGCCTCAGCCGCAAACTGCAGCGTTAGAGAGGGGGCTAGCTCCCTCCCTCGAACGCCATCAAGCCTCTCGTCCCGTGCGACGAGGAAACAGAACGACATCACCGTGAACATACGGGCGGTTCGGAGGGACCGCACGCAGTCGGAATTGGCCCGAAGATCGGTGGGTTGCCGCATTAAGCACATACTCAAGCGGTGAGGCTTCAGTGCGAAGATGGCGCTGGGAAACGCTGCAAATTATGCAAATGTCAAGGTTGTACTTCTGGAGAGGCTTCGGTTCAGCATCGATGGTTTCTGATAGAAGTTCCGAACGGCCAATCTAGCTGATGGCTAGACCGCGACCCAGTATGCGGGTAGATTGAGCCACTGCTTAGATCGCTGGACCGAACTCTCGGAAATAGTGCAAGAATATGGAGCGCTCCGGAAGTTACCACTAGTCCAGGAGCAATTCCTAAGTCGCTGCCACCCGAGCTTAGGTATATGCTTTTATTTGAAAGAGCGGAAAGCGAAAACGCTCGACGAGATGCTTGAGCTTAAGACCTGTTTCTGGAGGCTCAAGGTGGACCTAACCCCCCGAAGGTTAGAGAGTGGAATCGAGAAGTAAGCAGCCGCGATCCTGAAGAGAAACGGGGCAGTAACTCCTCTGCAACCTAGTGGTTTTTGTGTATTAAAGTGTGCCGCCGTCCTGCAGATTGCCGGATAAATTTCACGTTTTGTGCCGGCCTTACTTGCTTTAAAATGTGGCAAAAAGGGAGCGGTTGCGTGCAGGACAGCCGACAGACAGCCCGCTAAAGTGTCGTAAGCTCAGACGGCCAATAACGCATCGTTTAGAAAAACGTAACTGAATGTTGCGTAGTACACAAAAATTACTGAGCATGGGCATGATCCAACAGAAAGGGCAAAATGGCAGATCATCCGTATAATGGTTTGCGCGAAACGGGAAACAGTACTGTTGTCGTCAAACGGGGTGGTTTGGTTCGCGATAAATAGCTCATGGGCAAGCGAAGCCCACTGTGTTAGTTCGCTAGGACGTTCAGGAAGCAGCCCGAAGCCGAGATTAGCGTAAAGGCTCCTTACTTCAGCGGCGAGGTTAAGGCGCTGTGCATGGACATCTCGCTGTACGATCTAGTCTTCGGCAGCGGGATAAGGCTGAATATCCGGTCGACGCGAGTTAGCGAAGGGAGTAGAAGGCACGCAAGCCTTCGGCTTAGCCAGCCCCTCTACAGATCGGCGTCAGTCCAGAGGAAAATAAGCTTCGATGCGCAAGGGAAGGAGCAAGAAAGAGAAAAGAGCTCACGTGCCACAATGCCCTGTGCGCAGTGAAGTTCGGCGGAAAGAACGGGAGACTGTGCCGACATTTCACCAAGAAGTCAGCCCTGCGGGTACGACAGCTGATCATGCTGAAGCCGCAAAGCCCGGCTATATTGCAAGAAGGATACGAAAGGGCGCAAAGTCTTTATGCAACGTGTTAGAACAAAAATATGTTGACCCGGCGTTGCTCGCGAGGTGTAAACAAACTAGTTCGTATGAGGGAAGCCTGCAAAAAAAACGAAAAAAAAAAAAACTCCGCCCAAAAGGGGCACCATCCTCATTATTCTTTGTTAGGTAAACTGAGTTCCGTAGCCAACGTGCTCGACATATTGTGCTGTGTGCCACCCATTGTGGCTCTGTGAGAACTTCGTGTACATTTATAGGGTATAAAGAAAGGAGGCGAAATAAACGTTCATTGTAGAGAGTTGTTCATTTTTACATCAAAGTGTAGCACGGATTTTTGTGTTGAGCGGTTGTGAACAATCGCTTCGTGCTTCGTGTGGTGAATTGTCGCGCATGGTAGTGTGTGTTGGAATATTACGCTATTATATTCTGGAGGGAGCAGAGTAGGGGGGGGGGGATTGCAGAGCTATGCAAAATCCAAGCCCGTTATTCATCCTTCCATAGCAGGTGCCGAATGAAAGCCTTAGTGTCTTCTCGTTATCATCACCATCATCATTTCTTTCCTTTGCGTCTTTTTCCTCGTTGGCCAATTCTTGGCCAAACGCCCCTGTTAGGGCTACAGATAGGATTGACGTTGCACACTCGTAACTAGGTTTTAAACTTAGTGCGCTTCAGGCTGAGGGCACCGGATGACTATGTTGGAGGACAAATCGTCACGTTAGGCCTAACTTCATGCAAGCGCATACCTCCGCGTCCGCTCTTCTCGCGTGCCATCTGCTGGGGCAATGCCGTGCAGTCTCATGCTTCAGTGGATGCCGCCTAAGGGGCCATTATCGCATGACCGACACATACCTACATTCGCATCGTCAATCAAAGAGAACATTTAGGAGGAACGTACATTACTGCTGCTCTATAGCAGGGCTGTAACTACCATGCTCAAATTACTCATGTAAGCATCAATACATGCATCTAAAACAGTTTTACAATTACAAGACCAGAACAATTTAAGCAGGTTCACCTTTAAGAGACATCAAGCCCATCGCGCCGGGTGCGAGCGAAAACAGGAACAGGCCCTTTTACGACACTACTTGCCTCTCACTCCACTTTTATATCTCTGAAAGCTACACTGAATCACTAAAAATATATCTTCACCGTCCACGCATATCTTTACTTATTCTCAGTGCGAACATGAAGGACTGGAGCCCAGCGTCGCTGTCCATCGCCCCCGATTATATCGTCAGCGTTTAGCGGGGAAGAGTCGGCCTGAACCACGAACCCGAGCATTTGGTTGTGCATCACGCGCATCCTCGTCCTCTCCTTCTTGGCGCGGCGGGACACTGCTTGGCCGGCGACTTTGTCGCCCATGTCACCGTAGGAGGCCTCCCTCGGCGTAGACACGAAGACTGGTTTCTCTGACTTCTTCTCGGGGCTTTCCTTGTGACACTCATCTCGCTTTTCCAGGAACTCGTTTGCAAAATCTTCGTTGTCTTGGCTGCTGCCAAAAAAGCGTTTCACGTAGTCATGAACATCTGCCGGAGAGTCGAGGTTTTTGAGTATGGAAACCACCTTGGGAATGTCCAAGATGGACTGATATTTAGCCATCCTTTCCATGGACCACGTGGTTAGGTCGTCAGTGACCACCTTCTTAGCCTGCTCCTTGTACAGCTTGAGCACTTCTTCGGCGTTCAGACGAGTCTTTGAGCGGCGCTCGGTACAAGAAGACGAAGTGGGCTTCGCTGCCACCCCAGGCCCCGCTGGCGTCAAGGGCTCCACTGCCACCCCGGGCTCCGCAGACCTCGCGGGCTTCAATACCCCAGGCTCCCTTGGCCTCACCGGTTTCGCTATCGGCCCAGGCTCCATTGGACTGAGGGTCTTCGCGGCAGTCCCGCCCTTCACTCGCCTGGCGGCCTTCGCTTGCCTCACGGACTTTGCGGTCGTCTGAGGTTCCGCAGGCGTTAAGGGCTTCGATACCGTCCCAGGAGCCGCTGACCCTCCGGGCTTCGGTGCCACCACAGGCTGCGCTCGCCTCACGGGCTTCGCGGCGGCCCCAGCCTCCGCGCGGCTCGCGGACTTCGCTACCTTGCTACCTCGCTTCGCTACCGCGGGCTTCGCTACCGCGGGCTTCGCTACCTCCCGAGGCACCACTGACCTGTCTGGATATGGTGCCGCCACAGTCTCCGCTTGCTTCGAGGGCTTTGCTGCTGTCCCAGGCTTCGCTGTTCTCGGGGTCTTCGCGGTAGGTTTAGGCTCCGCTGTCCTCGCGGACTTCGCTGCTGCACTAGGCTTCGCTGCCTCCCTATGCTCTACTGGCCTCGATACCACTGCAGCCGCTTCATCACAGAACCGCTGTGGAGGATCATTGTCCGGGACCAGGTGCATATTACGGAAGCGAGTCACAAGCGAATCCATTGTACGGTCTTGGTCACCTTCGCGGGCGCGCCTGGGATGCTGGCCTTTCCTCATCCTTCGTGCTCGTTAAACCTCTCCAGTTTGGTTTCCAGAAGAAGCTCGTCGAATACGCAGCTAGGCTGTGGTTGGTGCAAGAGTGCGAGCCGCGTTAGGTGGACCTTCTAATGCAGCCAGCTGACCGGCTCTGCGCTGTCTCCTAGGTGGAGCAGGGGTGCCAGCATGCTATGAATGACAATAATTATGAAAACAATGACGTTTTTAATCCCTCTAAAACTAAGCATGCCCAAGCGTTCAAGCAAACTGTATATGCCACCTTTGAGGTAAGAGGGGTAAACTTTATTTAATGACTAGAATTTGTCTTATTAGCCAGGAATGGGTTGTTTTCTTCTTCCTGGAAATCATGGTGCTCTGCTACTTCTCTTGCCCGGGTAACCAGAATAAGCTGATCGTACGGGTCTTGACTAGCCTTCTATTGGTCTTCAGTTCCTGTTGGCGCTTGAGGAGTCCTTGGTTGCTTTTTGCGTTCCTATAGCTTGTGGTACAGAGTATTATACTTCCAGGCAGGATTTCCAGTGGTTTGGGTATGTACTCAAATACATCGCATGTAGCAATGCGCCGTGGTTGTACGTTTCCTTTGTAGCCTTCTGCAAATGACTGCTTCCCCTGTAGGTTCTTATGGCGTCCTCGTCAATATTAAAATTTCATACTGAAATACTCTCGAGAACATTCAGAGTGCAGATGAATGAATGAAGGAATTTATTTATGTTATAATATATCCGTATGATGATAACGATTACCTCGATGTCTGGCTGTAGTCACACGAGGGAGGGGGGAATGTCGTAGTCACACGAGGGGATTGGCCATGGCTTATTTACTGTCTGTGCTCCGATTGGACCTTCAAAGCTTCAATTATTTTCCTGAAAAGAGGCCTGAAATTAAATTCCATGATAATAAAAAGACGAATTATACTACAATTATGCGTTTCTAAACAATCCAAGCGACCTGTCGCAGAATGACAAGCTTGTATACAATTACAAATATTCCTTTTTGCGTAACCGAAATGTGTTGCCCCAAAAGATAAAAGCGGTGGAAAGGGTCAGCCTCACACGCTCAAATGACTCCTTCAAAAGCACCTGTCGAGCTTCCGAGAAGCGGCGGCAGTGGAAAAAAAAATGAAGGAAGCTTACATTAACGCGTAAGACTTGAAGGTAGCGAAGCTGGACGCAACCTCCATGATCATCAGGACTGTTCAAGTCGAAAATTGCAGCCGATTTGCTTCTTCTTCACTGCCCCAAAGACCTTTACTCCATCTCTGTTCCTATAATGCGAAGAAGAAGCAAAACGAAGAAGCACAACGAAAGAAAAGGAACGCGTACACTTAAACTAGGCGCCCGCAGCTGCAACGTGTACACTATCACGCGTTCTGTGTCGAGCAGGGGACGCGATTGCTCTCCCCGCAGTCACAGCCGAATGAGTAAGCCGTTTGACTCTGGGGTACTAACTCACGGCCGTAGCCCATTTCACGATGCAAAACGCCGAAAAAAAAAAAACAGTCATAACCGAGTGAGACGACTGACTTTAACTCTGTTAATCTCTCAAAGACAGGTTCGAATCCTGCCGGTGCCAGTGATTTCTTTTCTTTATACTGTTATACTGAGTTTCGTGAAACGCCAGAATCAAGGGGTTACTTCGCATTGCCGCGAACCACAAAGACGAGCATTCCATCCGATTTTTAAATGCATGTACTCTTCGTATGATGAGAGTGCATATGAACGAGTAGCGTCTATATTCCAGAATCTTAACCTTGTGGATGAAAAAAGAGGCGGGTTTATTTTCGTTGGATGGTCTCCTCTTCGTCATCGGAGCAGTTGTAATCCTGCGGGAATGCCTGGAGTGCAAGCATTTTAGCAGAGGCGTATGCCGCGTTACGTTGAAAAGTTTAAAGGGGCCATGGACACAGCATACAAGTTTTGTTCATTTAAAAAGGTAGCTTTGTTCTGATAACAATGGTACTAATTATATCGCAAACTTCAAAAAAGTTAACGAGATATTACAGAAAACATATCGAGCAGTGGCGACCTTCCAGCCACTTTCCGGTGGTTTCCTTGTGACGTTACAGAATCTTGCTTGCGCTAATGGCAGCCGTTGACGTAAATCACAGCCCAGAACTTTGACTGGGCGATAGATGTGGGTCCCCTATTTGCGTTTGGTCGTATAACTTGAATGCTAATGCTATGTTCAGACTACCGACGCAAAAGCCGTATCGTGATCTATGGACGTAAAAAAACAGCCTGGCACGCAGTTCGGTTGGCTGAAACGTGAAATGACGTCATTCTTTAAAGTTATTACGACAGTTGCGACGACAGTCTGAACCCGGCCTAACGTGCAGTTAACCCACTGATACTTATGTGTTTAGTGCTAGATCATATTACGTCACTCCTGCCCACATAACATCACTGTAGCCCGAAACTTAAAAGTTTTTTTTTTAATTCTTCTGGCGTGTGTGTGTGTGTGTTTTTGTTAAAAAACGTCTTTTGGGGCTGTAATGGAGCTGAGTGAGCTACCACAGGCTAGTTCTTTAAAATTGAACGAAGTTGAATTTTCTCTATTTCTCTTTTTTGAAAGGAAAGAGAAATAAAACTCTGAACGCTATTTACACCTCTATGGATAACAGGCAGTAACTCTACACTATTTACAAATTTACAATGCTGAACAGGACGCAGGCGTTTTTGTAACTAACCCTCAGAGCTTGGTTGCAAAGCCCTTGACAGTTTCACTGAACCACATATCACTGCCGCTTCGAAACTTGTTCGCAGACGTAGGAATGTTGCTCTGGATGGTCAGCTCTTTCAGCAAGGGTGAATACCGAAATGCCTGCGAAGTGCAGCGCGGTGTTTATGTACTGTACAATTCCAAAACCTTCCACGTGTATGCGGCACCCCGCCTGCCGGCCGTGTAAAATATTCCAATCCGGTATAACTGGGAACTTCGGCAGTTCACCCAAGCTTCACCCAGGGAAAGGCGCGTCGCTGTTGTTCTCGTTTTGTTTGAAGCGAAGCTGAACTCCAGGTAGAAACCCAGGAAACACCTGGGGCGGTATTCTTGAGTTTTGTCCCTTTTGCGTCCCTTTCAAAAGTGTCCCTTTTGGCGCGCCCTGATTGGCTAAAAGGCAACAACCGGAAGTGACGTAACGCAAGCGCAACAAACATACTGCCAGTGCCCACTGCTTAACCGGAAGTACGTCACAATGAAAGGGACTCAAAAGGGACGTTTTCAAAAGGGACAGTTACGAGAATACCGCCTCTGGTAGCGTCCCCCTGACCTTCAAGCTCAGCAAAGGTCAATCAAGCGCCTTATGAGGTTTCGCACTGCCGATGGTTCCGCAGTGAAATCGCCTAATCATTCGCTAGTTTCAAAAGGATTAATGCGGAGAGGGGTACAGGGAAAAGAGAGAGGGAAAGCACATACGAGGTCAAGCCAACGTTTCTTGCGTTTCCGCAGTGAAACCGTCTTATCGCTAGTTCTTTCCGAGGGGAGAGATGTGGAGAGGGGGATAAGGGGAAGAAATAAGAGCGCGTGCAGTCAGAAGAAAAACTGGTCGCCATCCCGCCCTGCGAAAGTGGATGTCCAGCAAGCACTAGTAAACCACTATAAATGATGATGGAGGAGGATATAAAGTGTTTCTCGTTGTCTAGGCGGGCTTGTCGCTTGCGCACGGCTAGTGTCACTACATTAGGGTACGGAGTATCCGCACTCTTTTCTCCTATTGTTCCATGCCGCCACCATGGTCATTGGTCAGTTCGTATTACATATTTGTTTGCACTGCGACGGTTCATAGGCGCCGCTTTTTTGTTGTTTATGCGTTTTAGTCGGCCAACTCTGGTAGACTTTGCTTGTCCTCCCAGCTCTGCGGCTGCGCGCGACTGACGTCGTTCCGACTGCGAATCAGAAATAACGCCTGTAACAGCATTTCAGCAGCAGAAGTGTTCCCAAGGTGCCATTTTGCTGCATCTTCGGCAGTGTTGTTACAAACAACGCGGTTCAACGTTACCGTCGAGGCCGTAGATGCGCCAATCTCGCAACTGATAAATGCCAAAATGGCCGCCGTTACTGACGTGCACGCCTCAGTGGCGGTTCTCTAATACCTCATCTACTGACACTACGCTCTACTTCTGTGGAGGCAAATTCTGGGTCCTGTCTAGCCTGACGCATGCGCTCGGCGTCTTGGGCAGAACTGCGCTATTCAGTGACACTAGTCCTGCCTTGCCTTCAAGGATAATCCGCAAACATAATCTTTACCAGGAACACATGGGGGGGTTTCCCATTGTTCACAGCGCCTTATCATCCATAATGCGGTTTCGATGCTTGTTTTGTGGTTTCCTTGAACGAATTCTGAGCTCTATGCTGCATGCGTGATTAACCTGACGCATGCGCTCGGTGTCTTAGGCCTTGGTGCCTTGGCGTTTTTTGCCCAAGGAGATGAAACGGTTGGGGAAGGGGGGAGGGGGTAGAGGTATACAGCTTTGCTGTAAAATGATACAAGAAGGGGCTGGGTGCGCCAAAATTCGCTCCGCGTCTTCGCCTACAGCAATGACTGCTCTTGCCGGGCAGTTGCGTGCGTACACTGAGCGCTGCCGCCAGAAAACCGAGCTTTCACTCGACAAATTTGGTTTAACTGCGTTCAACCAGGGTACAATTTATGGCTGCGGTTCCATATACAGTATGTATCGCGTCCTGGAAGCATAATTGTTTGATAGAGATGACCGTCGTCAATGCTGGAGAGAAATAAAATCTGTTCATATCTGTCACCTAATTTATGCGCCACCTCTGTGTCGCGTACTTTTTTTTAAAATGCTTCGCTGGTCATCCACGTTCACAGAGTGGAGTGGCTCCTAATTTTTGCTTACTCCAGGGCGCCCGCTGCGACCTATACAGGGACTGAAGTCTTGAAGTCTGATCGTATAGCGTTTCTTTTTCCCTTCGTATATTCAATATATACTGAGCTAGCTGGAACTATAGTGCACTGGAAAAACTTACTGGAGTTGCTTAAAGGGACAGGCAATCAATTTTTGTGGAGTGTACGCTCTCTATTCAAATTGAAAGGGCTTTGTTTGAAACGCTTTGAACCGGCGCGGTTTTCCTGATGGAGCCGTAGAACGTTCAGATCGAAGCAGACTTTTTCGGTCTCCCAGCCCTAAAAACGAATTCTGGCAATCAAGACAGTGCGCCGTACGGCAACATACTTGAAACGGTAGGTGAGATGAAAAGAGGTATTTAAAAATGTATCCCCAGCTAAAAATATAATAAAATGCGGTCTTTCCTATTCCTTTCGGCGGTTTTTGAATCTCGCATTGAAACCGACGAAGTTTTTTGTATGCGCACGGTAGTGTTATGTTCAGACACTACATGACGCCACCTTTTGGACTTGCGAACGTTTATTGCAAATTGAAATTATTTCCACTAATTCATTTATAAATTCCTTGTGGCTACCCCATTATATAAATAGGATTGTTCGTTTCCAGGTTTCACATATTTTTTGAAATCAGGGAGGTAAAAGTCGGGCGCAATTTTGCAAACTGATAATTGGCAAGAAATCGGGTTTTGTTGTAAAACCATTCCGAAATTCGGGGTTTTTTTCGGGTTAAATCTACAAATGTACTAACTAATGCACCCAGTTTATTTTATCAGAAGGTATCATGAGCTTCTTAACTCTAACGCTTTAAGCTTGGTGTTTCTTTCACGCTGGTGATCGGGAGACATCAGGGATTTATAGTCAATACTCTCCGAAAGTTGGTGTTTGCTTGGAAATGAATCAGTCATGATCATAGTCAAGAGCATTGATAACTTCTAAGAAATGAAACATTTTATTCACAAAAAGCTGGTCATCCATTTTTTTACACATCCTAGTTTGCATACATTAGCATCTGCACGAGCAACATGTCGGTCTTCATTCGAGACCTCCGAGATCGTTGAACGTATCTCAGCCGGGAGAAAGTTCTCTCGACAAAACAGCTTCCCTTAGATAGGAACAACAATGCCAGTGCAGCATTTTCCAGACTGGGGTAGCGAGCGGCAGAGTCATGCCAGTACTGAATGAATTCGAAAGCGCGGTTCGTGGAGCTTGCTTCCAGCAAGTACTGGTTGACAACGGCGGACCGCCAGCCTACGGCTCTGCAGATCGCTTTGAAAAGATCCATTCGGGGAGAAATCGGGTTTAACTCGGTTCTCCTGAAACATGTGCGGGGTATAAAAACCGGGTAAATTCTTGCTTTACCCGAGAACGAACAACCCTATATATAAGACGCTGGCTTTCATGTGACTAAGAGGACATACACTCCACAAAAATCGGTTGTCTGTGACTTCAAGCATGTCTATTCAGGGCAGGCGAGAACTTTGTATGCGTACAAAAGAAAGGAGTCCAACTATCTGCTCATGACTTTTCTCGTACGCAGCGCCAATCAGACTATTTTTATTTTGTTTATTTGTTTTCTGCTGCAAAGAGGAGTTGTTCCATGCTTCGCAAACACGCAGTTGCCTTTAGGATGCGTACGACAGGACATCCGCTGCACTGTGGCCGTAAACCTGCACGTCTTGGCAATGGAAAGTTTGTGGCACATACACGCGGACAGACATAAAAAGAAGAAAAAACGAGCGAAGCGAAATAGACGCAGCCGGAAAGCTGCCAAGGCCACGAATCGGGCACTACGCGTGTTCTTGAGGTCGTGTCCTTACGTTGGCCTCCCCTTTTCATTTATCTTGTACCTATTGCTAGCTCAGAAAAAGCAGTTCTCCCTTCCATAGTCTTTTGTTGCTTGTGGCTGTGACCCGTAGAGCGTTTCATACAGGCAGTACAAAAAGGCCAGGCTGGCAGCTGGCCGTGCCTGGTCATCAGCGATCTCTTCGTCCTGGTGAAACTTTTTGTGCAGTGGCCCGAATCCATTTACGCATTCCTCTCTCCCGCGATCGGTAACGCTGGCGACAGGTCGGGAGAATCGCGTTTCGTTATACGTGTCGGCACGGTGTCCCGGTGACTTTCGATTTGTGAGGACGTTCATTGACTCAACTTTATGTGTTTTTGTTTTCAAAGCAAGTTTATACGGCGTCTCTCCTGGTACATTGAACGGAGTACTGCAGTTCCACAGTCCGGGGGCAAGAACTTTTCGGAGGGGTTTCGGTGAATGCGAGCACCACAATAGCTAATAACGATGCCAGTTTGCCTGGACAATGCCATTTATTTGTTGTTGCTTCTCCGGAGATGAATGACCGTGAGAACAGATATATCTGCATTGATAATTGCTTCGTACAAAACAGAGCACGCTGTTTGGGGCGTTCATAGGCGACGCCAAAGCTTGTCAAATGGTTCGCTTCCTTTTTCGAAGGATGAGCCGCTGATCACGCACGAATTTTGCTTTGTATCAGAAAATCTAGTGCGTGCACAATCTGATGAGGATGAGGAATGAGGAGGCGAAATTTTCAGGCGGGGTAGGTTTATAGAATGTCAAATGCAGGTGGCCTCCTGGTTCATTTATAATGATGAAGCAGTGAACAGAGGCACAGAGGACAACACATTTCTCAATAACACAGCTTTCGTACCTCCAGCCATATCCTGCCTCGCCCGAAAATGATTTGAAAAAAAAAACTACCAAATCCCCTCCTAACTAGACCGGGGAGCGGAGTAACGGACGGGATACCAATCCTTCTTATAGAACACTGCGCTAAGTTGACATTGACGAAGACGAAGAACGGCGGAACACAAGATGAACTCATACGAAAGCGCAACTATCAACTGGCCTTTATTTTCGGACCCTATCGGAAAACATTGGAAACATAAACATAGAAAGACAAACATTCAAAACCACCACACAAAACCCAGTCTATGTTCAATTCTTGACTGTAGTTATCGTCACCTCTTTCTCTCGCGGTATCACTCAGAGCTGGCCACACGAACCCGCCTCCCCCTCTTTGTCACTCACTGTCACACGGGGAGCGTCTTCCTGTAAAAGTTGAATTTCCTTGTTTTTTAGAAGCACCGATGGCTGGCTGACGCATGCTCCATGGCTCCCCGATGCCATACGCAAGGCTTCTATAACCTGCCTGGTCGTTCTGCTGTGGGAGCGTGCCAATACTGCTGTTTTTTGGAACTGTGGTTTGCATTTGCATTTTTTGCAGTGATCGGGCCCAGGCGCTTGTAGCTTCGCGCGTGCGTTCTTGTGCTCTCGCAGCCGCTCGTTGAGGCACCTTCCGGTTTTAGATGCAAAGCATCTCTTAGTCGACCCTCCGTCGTCCGGCGTCCGCACCTCTCCTCCATTCACAACAGGTGTGATAACGCCGCTCTCTCTCCCCTCCTCCTCTCCACGCCACCTGTGCGCTAGCGCGCGCCGCTCCTCCTCTCCCCTCTGCACACCAGCTGTCCAATCACGCGCATGCGCGCTGCTCCTCCTCTCCACTCCGTCTGCTCTGCAAATAGACCCGTCCGCGGTCCGCTCAGTTGCTTCTTCGGTACTGCGCCGTCCGATGACTGCAAATGGACGCCAACGATTCCGTCAGCGAACTGGCTGGCACACCTTCAACTAGCGCCAGCCAGCACACTGTCAGAACCGCGAGACCCTCCGAAGACAAGGCTGCACAGAGGAGAGCTCGCGACGCCGAACGTAAACGGCAGCGTCGAGCAGCGGATTCCTCGCTTCGAGAACGAGAAGCCGCTTTGAAACGCCAGCGGCGAGTAGCTGATCCAGGTGGCGTTCGGCAACATCACAACGCTTCGAAACGCCAGCGTCGAACAGCGGATTCCTCGCTTCGAGAACGAGAAGCCGCAAAACGTTCCCCACTACTCGATAAATAAAGAAGACATTTAATACGCTACTACAGGTGTCTTTACTCTAACAACCAATTAACACGCTACTACTCCACGGCTTTGCATCCCCTCAGGGTTCCCACGTGGGAAGATGGTGTAATTTTTTCCTCTATAAGACCTCCCACAATCCAACGGAATTTTGTAAACGACTTGTGTCTCGCACCTAACGAAGGGGTTTCTATGTTTTACCTCACAGCGTGGGCGTTCAGTGTCACCCTGGTTCACCCGCTTGCACAATCCCTTCAGCTTGTGTGGGGCGCGGAAGAAACAACTTTCACATCGTATCTGTCGGCGACCTCTTTCAGCCTGTGTAAGACGTTGTGGATGTATGGAATGACTGCCAGTGGTCTTGTGCCTTTCTTCTTCTCTTACTGAGGCCCAACGCCGCGTTTTTCTTTTTTCAGGCATTTCTCTGCCACGCCTAGGAGGAGTGGTTCTGGAAAGCCGCTTTCTTTGGGCCTCCCGATCTGCGCATTCAGGCTTTCTTTGACGGCGTGGTGGCAAGATTTTGACAGAGCCTGCGTTATGCACGCTGTGGCTATTCCTCGTTTGACCAGATTAGAAGCTGCAGAAGCCAGAACCTGACCAGAAGCCAGAAAAAATTGCTCCCACACGACTCTGGGCATTCTGAACCAGCGTGTGTGTTATTGCAATTACTGTCACCTCGTGTGCGCATATTCGGAGGTTGAATTCTGTCATTTTCACAATTATGTGCCAACAGTACCAGCACCAGATTTTTTTCGCCTCAGATGTGCTGACCCATGTCCATCGATGGCGCCTGTTCCCGAAACGTGTTTAGGTCGGCAGAGAACAAAATATATCGCGCTCGAAACATGCTTGCAACTCGAAGAGGCTGAGTCGAGCAATATGGCCACTGAAAACCAAAAACTCAGGGCCTCCTGCTCGCAAGGGAGCATTTCCCAGAGCAGAAGTTGTCTGCCTGTTTCTTTTTTATTTGGCTGACTCCTGGTACTTTTCATAGTGGTTTATTGTTTTCACAATTTTCATACGATAAAAATCTACGCGGGGTAATGTTTTTGTAGTTCGCCTCAGCCTGATGCCCCCTATCTCTGAGATAGGGTGAGTATTTTCGGAGTCTCGTGTAGGAACCCCGCCTGTTTTAAATGCAGAGCATTTCTTAGCCTCGCCTCTTCCTGCGTCGGACGGCGTCCACAGCTCCGCGTCCGCAGCAGGTGCGCCTCTCCTTCCCTCCTCTCTCTCAACAGCAGCTGGCGCGCGCATGCGTCGTAGTCAGCCCGTTCGCTCCGTCGCGGTCTCGGCGTAACAGGTGCGTGATAGCAGCGCGGTGGGGCGTGGAAGGGCGCGCGCTGCTTGCGCATGCGTGCTCTCCCCCCCCCCCCCCCCCCCCGTACTGCTCTCCCTCTACTGCGCGCGCTGCAAATATAAAGCGGCTAGCGGTCGCTCGTGCTTCAGTCACTGCGTTGCTCCTTCCTTCCTTGGTTGACGCTCGCTCCGCCCTAATGCGACTTTACTCTCCTCTCTACCCCAAACCAACACCAACGCAACTACGACCCAACTACCCACCCTAACGCGACTTTACGCGGCGTTAACGACCCCCAATGCTCTGCATTCACTCGTGTTCCCCTCGCGGGAAGGCGCGAGAATTTTTTTTGCCCACACCTCCATTACAGACTGGTTCTGGTGCCAGAACCACCTTATTAACGCCTTATCCTGATTACCAGCCTGGCGGGCTCCTATCTATCACCTTTAGAGATCTGCGCGTCCGCGATCGTGTTCTGGATTCATCGTCACAGGGAGCGAAAGGTGCACCCCCGTCGTGTTCACCACTTTTTGTAAATTTCTGAGAATTGTAAATAATTATGGACGAATTGTAGTGCCGAACACGTATCGAAATTTCGCTTTTACTTCTACTTCTCCTCTGGCTTTCCTACAGTTATATTCTGCCCTTAGGACGTGCACCGTTAGTACGATGCTTCAAATGTGACAAATTGTGTTCATGCAAGAACAGCGAGTGGTGCCTTGAAGTTCGACAGCATGGCCGCAGAATCTCAATATGAACAAGTGTGTCAATGGGTTAACGAAAAATTAAATGGGCCGCGTCGTCATTGACGTCAAAGGTTTCAGTGACTTGAATAGTTTGCTTCGTAACTAATAAAAAAAAACGAGAAAGTGTTTATGGGGCTGATATTCCAATTCTGGCTGGCTGCCAGCGCACGCGCCGAGGGTCTAAAGAAAAGACATTTACTTCGAGTGTCGACCTTGCAAGAAGTGCGTTATATTTATATTTTCGTTCTTATCAATGCAGCCTTACCGGCTTATATATGCACAGTGGACCGTGCCAATGTCAGTATACTAATGTGCTGCGAGCTACCTCGGTCTTTGAGATGACTGGGGCAGTATTTTACGAGGTGGCGAGAAGGGCAGAAAGCAGGGTGATGTTTAGGGTTGAAATCTCCCGTGAGTGTCCTCTTTAGGGTAGTTTTATTGCATACGCAAAGGGCAACTGAAACCTGAACTTGGTGGCTTGGCTAAGAGCAGTAGTTAATCTCGAGTTACAGGGGAACGATTAGAAGTGCGTGAAGTTCTGAAGCTTGCTGGTTTTACGCTGCCCTCTTGTTTCAAGAAGAGTGACTGAAAACAAACTATGACGCAGTTAAGAATTCACCGCTTATTCACGGTAGTGGCAGAAATACCGCCCTAGAAATATTGCTACAACAAGTTTTAGTGCGGCCTTGAAGCGAACATTTGTTTTTTCTTGCCAACCAAACTGAAGCACAAAAATGAAGTATGTTGCGTTTACGAGAAATAAGGCTGAGCTTTTTTTCAATCATGAATTAACGTGTTTATATCTGAAAGAATGGCTATGTGTCCTCATTTGGAAAGGTAGGAAGGGGACGAAATGAAATATGCTAAAAAGTATGGGACGATCTGATACAGGTTCATTCTAGGTGCCCAAGCAAGCCGCCTTTGATTCATCTGCGTCATTGGGCCGGTCCAAATGGATTTTGACTGTTTCCTTTGACGTGTGTGCATTATCCCCAGCACAGTATTATATTATTTTTATTTTTATTTTTATTATTATTATTATTATTAGTAGTAGTAGTAGTAGTAGTAGTAGTAGTAGTAGTACCACTACTACTACTAGTAGTAGTAGTAGTAGTAACAGCAGTAGTAGTATAAACTTTATTTTTTACCCAGCTGATGTTAGGGGATGCAGGGCTGGGAAGGTCCGACCCGTATACTTCCTCACACAACGGCCGGTAATCCGCGGACAACGGTGGCATTCTTGGCCAGATGGACAACCCGGAGTTAAGTGTCCGGGTCAGGGCTGAGAATTGCAGTCTCCCACTGCCATAGAGAATTAACAGGAAGGCTGTGAAGGTAAACGGAGCGTCCGGGAGTGTCCTTGTCATGGCCGGAGAGGTGCCTGAGTGCGTATCAGGGAGCACGACCAAAGTTTATGGTGAAGATCCCCCCTGCCGGCACAGATGTAGTAATTGGCTGTGTGCTGTGTACAGACCGAGGTAGTAACAAAACCAGAATGGCGACTAATTAACGTGAAAGTTTGGTCTAGTTGGTACTCCATTGAACAAAAGTTTACAGCGTCAAAAAAAAAAATCCCCGGCCATCGTCACTAACGTGAAACCTGGGGAAGGGCGGCGCGTGCAGTATAAAAGTGTATTCAAAGATTGTCTCTCTTGCCACATGGTGCGCGCTGATTGGGCGCCGGAAAAGCGCCATTGAGAGGAGGAATCGCGTGCTTGCTGAGGCGGTGACGCCCTCTATTGCGTTGAACCGGACTTAAGCAATTTTCATGCCCCACATGCCCCAGTTTGCGGTAGTGGCAGGGGTCAACGCGAGCAGAGTGCAATGCCCACCTTGGGCTCGTCCTCGGTGTTCAACGAGGCCCTGGCACCAGCTAAGTATGCCTTTTCTTGATTCTACAGACCACCCCCTATCAGGCCTAGCCTCAAGAGCCGGTGGGTACTTGAGTGTAACAAAATTATAGCCCGTCTACAAACAGCTTCTGCTTGTGCGTGACGACAGGGAGCGTTGGACAACTCTTTAATTCATGGTAGTTTATTTTGACCCGGTTTTGTCCATCATTCACTTTTACTCGTTGCAGCGCGAGGCGTTTGTTCGTGTCCTTCGTCCTCGTTTCTTTTTCTCATACTGTAAACTTTTGTTCAGAATGAGGAATGTTTTTGTCTGTGGCTGGCCCAAGCCGCAGACTGCCCCTTATCTAAAGCTTTGTGAGACTGCCGGACAACGAAGCCTGCTTTGTGAGTAATGAGCAAGGATATCCCTAAGATACACCATTCGCTACCTAGTGGACGAGAAAAGGGAGCAGTTCGCTCAACTGGCTGGTAGACGCAGTCTCGGCTGGCCAAACCTTTAGCCGCGGCGTGAGCTGCCCTGTTCCCCAATAAAGCAGAGCGTTCTGGTACGCATACAATTTGACCCACCTTCATCTATTTGGGGGAAACCAGGCGAGCATTTTATATGCTTCGGGTGAAGCACGCACGTTTTCAAAATCACGAGGAGCAGTTTTGGGATAGCAAACGCCGAGTTCACTTTTGCTGCAGAGGATGTCAGAGCCAAAGCAATGGCTGATTCCTCGCCTGCATCTGGGGCGGTATTCTCGTAAATGTCCCTTTTGAAAACGTCCCTTTTGAGTCCCTTTCATCGTGACGTACTTCCGGTTAAGCAGTGGGCGTTGGCAGTAGGTTTGTTGCGCTTGCGTTACGTCACTTCAGGTTGTTTGCTTTTAGCTAATCAGGGCTCGCCAAAAGGGGAACTTTTGAAAGGGACGCAAAAGGGGCAAAGCTCGAGAATACCGCCTTTGGTAGTGTTGTGGGCACCGTACCCGTGACAAAAATTTAGGGCTACTGCTTAGCAGTAACATGGTGGTACGATCACGATATTCAGCCGCGACAACGTAGACCATGTCTTAAATTTTTCTAAGAGTTTATGGATTGCTTTGGCTAGTTCCAGTCTTGGATTCTCGTTTTGTACTGATCCCAAGGGAGAGTCAATGAGTAACGAGAACCTTTTCGTCTAGACGTCTAACCAAAGCTTTCCGCCTTCGCTTAATTCTCTGCGATGTCCCCACGTTGGATGTGACGCATTGAAGTCACCAACAAACACGAGGATCTCTTCCTGAGCCAGTAGTAAGGTGTTGCGAAAGAGGCTCCCCAAACGTTGGTGCCTCGGGCTGCTGTACACGTTTGGTCCGCAGAGGACCAGAGACGATTTTTTTATATGAATGATTTCTAACCGGACGTGGTCTACGGTCGCAATGCAGGTACCAAGACGAATGACCGGGTTGTTGCACTTTACCAAGGTGGCTGCGAGCATCTTAGTGATGTACGAAGACTCGTTACAGTGGGATTCATATCCTCATAACTTGGCCTCTCATGTCGTTTCTCCTATAGCTATAGCCGTAGGCGGCGCAGTACCGTTATTATCCTCGAAGTACTGGAGGTTTCTCCATTTCCGGCAGAATCCCCAGCACTTACATTGCGGAATAACGCACTCATTGACACCACTACTGCGGGCCATCGTAGCAAGGAGAGCTTGAAGTTGTTGGCCTAGCGTTATCACCTGCGGGCGGCAAGACTATGGATGGGTGGATATTATGGGGCCACGGTTGGTGTTGGGGCGGGTTAAGGTCTAGGCAGCCTCAAGGGTGTATACTCGAGCGTAGAGGTTCATGAACAGGGACTGAATGTTATCGGAAATCTTCGAGACCATTTTTTGATGGCCTGCTCTGTAGTAGTGAATTGTTTTAGTGAGCTTATCAATACCCGCATATATGACAGGGCCCGTTCGAGGGTGATAGATCTGCTACGTCGATTTAGAATGGTGGAACGTTGCCTCTTACCTGCCGCATGTACGGGAAGGTGGGCTTTCAGGGTCGGAATCTAGATCATCATCCAACGTAGATACGGCTGCGGCCATATCTGGGACATTTTGTTTGATATGGGAATTTCTTTTCCTCTGGTGGGGGCTTGAGGTCGGGTTCGCTGCCGGGAGGCCTTAGTATTTGTAGATTTAGTATAGGCCCGAGAAAGGTTGGTTCCAGAACTGGAGGAAAATCGTAGTTCCTGTAGATGACGCGCCTGCCCCCTAGTCTTCAAGCGAAAGGGGCGGCAGTTGTTGAAGGAAATCAAAGAAGGAAAAATTTCACAAAACACTCATCCTTTACGGCTACACGTGAGGTCACCATTTTTACACGCATTAGGAGGACTGCAAGGTCAAATAGGCGTTTTATTCAGACGCTTTTTTCTTATCAGGAGCACAAAACTTTTAGATAAAATCGCACGCGAAATCACATACTTGGACAAAATATAAACTCCAGAAGCGTTCATCAGCGTTCTTAAGTCTGGCAAGTGTGCTGCGTTCCTTGTTGACAGTCCTCCGACTTTGAACTCTGCCGGACGAAATCTGATCCGTCGCATAGTTCTCGGGACACTACCAAACAACATGAAGACACCTCCTGTCGGTCTCCTTCGTTGCACAGTAAATGCACACGTGCATCGTGACAATAAGCCTGGCCGCGCACAAAGGAGGGAGCTGCCTTTTTGAAGTTCCAGTGGCTGCCATCCGCTATAAAAATCCCATCCTTGTTCAGCACTCCAGCAGAGCAACTGTAGGCCAGGTATCGTGTTGCGTGGTGCCGGCGTTTCAGTGCGCATCAGGGCAGGGTCGCATGACCTCTCGTTTTAATAAAGTATCTCACTCACTCACTCGCTCGGGGATACGCTTCCTGGCCATTGTGACTGTGCAGGGACTTCTGTTGGGAGACTAGCGCCGGGGCTTCCTTATCGAAGTTTTTGTCCCTTGAAGTCGCTGTCATTGATGGAGGCCAACAGGGGCACGAGGTGGGGTGGCTGCCGACAGTGGACACCGCCAGGCGACCCATAACACACCTTGAGGCCTTAGCCGCCATGCGACGGGGGCCTCAAGGTGTATTACGTGTAACAGCCGGTGATGGACACCGCAATGTGACAGGCGCGATGGCTGCTGTCGGGAAAGGTGCAAGACGCAGCCGTCGATGAGGTGCACGCACCGCAAGTTCTGATGCGGGGTGGCCGCCACTGGTGGGGTACACGGCCTGGACTCGTTGCCAATAGGCTGAACGTGGCTTATGTACTTGCCGTTCACCCGACGCCATGGGGAGAGGTGTAGTGGCGACCGCGAATCAGGTGACGACAGCCTGGAAGACGAACGGGACTCTTCGGAGTACCGTCGACGCTTCCGTTCCGACGGGAAATTCGGAGAACAGGGCGTGCTTTCCGTCGACGGCTTTCTTTTTTCTGGAGTCGGTGCTGTCTTAGTCTCCGGACGACTACTGGGCGTATCCGGGTCTCGTCGTCTTCCTTTGGGACCGACCTGTGCGTGTTCACCTGAAGGCGCGCAGGGGATGGTAGCCAGCAGTGGGGATTCCCAGGAGCATTGGGGTTCCCCACGAATGCGGTCGCAGGGTGTGTCGCCTATGTCCGCCGGTGGGGCGGAACAGCACAAGGAGGGAGGCGGGATGGATGCTGTCGTCAGAAGTGCGAGTCGCCGCCGTGGATGAAGCGCACCGCACGTTCTGATGCGGGGTGGCTCAGGCAGGGTGACACCAGGGCCCATGACTACGCGATTCGCGAGGTGGGGCGGCCGTGCCCCGGTGAAGGCAAGCCGTATGCGATGGGGGGCACCGCAGGGATGCGAGGTGTAGTGGTTGCCGCTGAGGAACGCCCTGGATGTTCGAGGGGCGGGGTGGCCGCTGATGATGCTGGGGTCCCTCAAATTGCGAAGCGGCATGACCACCGACGGATGAGGGCCCGACGAGCTGCTAGGTATGCAGGGAGGCCGTCATCAATCGAAGCACCAAAAGAGTGCGAGGTGAGAAGCTTCGGCCGATGGGGGCACCGCGAGAGACTGAAGCCGATCGGTGGTCGTGATGGCGTGTCCTCGAGCCTTGGTCGCCGGAAATCTGCTCCCTATAGAGTCTTGGCAGGCTGGATGTCGGAGATAACATGGCCATGTTCGCAGGCTGCTTGATTCCAACGGGCTGTCAATCCGTGTCCTGCTGCGCATGTCTGGGAGCGAATGTCTACTGTTCTACTGCGCAGTGGCAGATGGGGATTGGTGAGTATCTACCGTAGTGCACGGTGGCAGATGGTGATTGGTTGGTGCTGGGGGTGCCACAGAGTGAAGTGGTGCATATCCACTGAGGGGGATTGGCCAAGTCTGGAGAATATTTTCTAACCCCGCCAAAAACAGCACGACCTAGGTTCGATAATACGAACACGGACATCGGTGAAAGCGTTTTAGGGGCGAAGCTCCTAAAGCCATGGGTCTATCCATCCCTTGTGTCTCGTGGTACGTGACCGCCGCATGCTTTCGGAGATGTCGCAAAGTGGGCCGCGTTGCACCCGCAAGAACTGGCTGCAACCGGCAGCGCAAACTCGGCACCGGGAGCGCGAGCTTGTCTGTGTTCGCCAACGGAGGCGCGAGCGCACGTGCACTGCGAGGGGGAGATCACGCAAGAGATCACGCCAAGAACGCAGGCAGTCGTTCTCGGAGATCGAACGAGACGCAAGGACCTTTGCTCGTTTCCTCTCGTCTTGTTCGGGCACAAGTTCGCCCTAAATAAAAGTTCTTTCTTCAAATACGCACTCAGATGTATCCATATGAACCCTACCACGATCCGAGGAACGTGTATAGACTTAGTGTTTGCAAACTTCCCATTACAGCCAGTACAAGAACCTCTCTCGCTTCATTTCACACATCATAAAGCCGTCGTAATGAAGGGACCTCGCAATCCAGTCATGACAACGACGAAATGAAAAGAACAAACGAAGAAACGAAACAACAAACGAACAAGAACAAAATAAAAGAACAAAATAAAAGTTGATTTGTACAATGTACGCACACAGTCTTATGTCTTTCTTAATGATGTAATGGGCGAACTTTCACGGGAGAGTTACGGTTACCGATGATCTCCCCCTCTCGAGCTTCGCCCCACTTATCATCATTCATTCCGTGGATATGGCGTGATTTTTTCCCCCCATTCTTCCTTAAAATGTGTCAATATACACGAACGCATGCACAAAATTTGAAAATAGCTTAGGTACGGCCACAGGCTTTTTCATTTTTACAACCAAACGAACGTGAGATAATAACTAAAGTGGAAACTATACATGGCGTACAAGAGTTCTTGCCCCCGAAAGGAAGTTCGCAAAAGTCCTTGAATCCGCTTAAGACCGCCAGTAGTTATGAGTATGGTGAGAACCAGGATTGCGCAACCAGAACCGAAAACCCGATAACATCGAGTAAGGCCGCGCAATGTTCGTAAATGCGATCTATCGTTGACACAAAGGGAACCGAAACACAAAAACGTGGCGCCTAACTCTCCTTCTGGCCCAGCAATGTTTTGGAGTCAGAGGCGCGCAGCTCGTATGTACAAGTTATGAACTCTTAACACGTTAAAATTGGTGTTTGTTTCAAGATGGTAACAGGAGGAACATCGGGGTTATCTAGCAGTTACTCTAGAAAATCTGGCGTTTATTTGGAAATTAATCGCTAATGGTGGCAGTAAAGTGCATTGATAACTTCCAAGAAACATTTCGTTCACAAAAAGCTGATCATCAATTTTCTACACACCTCGTTTACATACATTATCCTCTGCATGCGCAACATGCCGCTCTCCATTCGAGACCTGTCCGATCGTTGAACGTATCTCAGCTGGGAGGAAGTTCTCTCGACATAAGGTTTGGATGAGGTAGCGGGAAAGTCCGTCGATTAAGCTTGTAATGTTGTCACGAAATCTCAAGAAACAACACTTAGACTCCTACAAACCAACACCTTCCCGCATCCAATTAGGCTTCACCGGATATCCCCCACCCAGTATCCAGCAGAATGCAAATACTGCCAAGAACCCGGTACACTACGACATATCATCCTAGAGTGTCGAAAAAACATGCACCCACCACCCCTTCCCCGCATTTCAAATTCCCCAGAGCAGTGGGAGACACTGCTGTCCAGCCCCTGCCTCTCGGACCAGCTCCTGCTCACCGAGAGGGCAGCCGCTGCTAAGACAGCTCATGGATTCCTGTGAAGAGGGAACCACTCCTACAAGAACACCGTAAATGCTCTCACAATAAACGTTTTCTCTCTCTCTCTCTCTCTCTCTCTCTCTCTCTCTCTCTCTCTCTCTCTCTCTCTCTCGACATAACGCCTTCTTTTAGATAGGCACAACAATGTCAGTGCAGAATTTGCCAGCCTGCAGGATAGCGAGCGGCCCAGTCATGTCAATACTCGATGAGTTCGAAAGCTGTGTTGTGGGGCTTGCTTCCACAGCAAGTATACATACAGGGTATTTCAGTGAACACTTTCAAAAATTCATGAAGGTAGGCTTTTCAAGAAAAATAAGAATTCTCTTAAGGAACAAGCTAGCAGGTTCGGCGGACGTCAGCAGTTTTGAGAAACATGCGAATCGCATAGTTAAATAACTAAAATCGTCTAATGAACTTTTTAATCAGCGAAGTTTGGCGGTTATTGCCAATGGCGAGTTTGTAGCCACGGAGACGACGATAACCTGTCAGTTTTTAAAGCAAAGAAAAAGACACTCTCTAGAGCCCTTCAGCCCGCAAAATTCAAGCATTTTTCCCGCATGAAACCGAAACGCAGTGCACATGGTGCGCCAAAAGTCTAAGGCAAGCGCAACATCCGCTGATGACGTGTTGCAGTGACTCTGTCGCCCAATTCAAGAAGGCTCTGGTGATTCCCCACGCTAGGGAATCAGCTGATATCAACGCCATCGCCTCGTGTATTTTTTCAATAATCAACGATCACCTTATACCACGGCTAGCGTTATCTTTTCATTCGTTGGTAGGCGCAAGAAAGAGGCTAGCTATCGCCCACTACACGGTCACCTGTTTCGGGAGCCTTAGTGGGCGTTGGCGACAGTTTTGCTTTTCTTTTTTATTATTGTCTCGACCACATCTGACGTGGCTACCAGACGTGCAAGATGTGAAGCATCATCATCCGTTCATTTTTTTTTTTCGTGAGGTTTATCTGCTATTCGTTTATAATCCCTGCGTGTTAGAAAACACATCAGACAAAGGAAAGGTTTGTTTGCTAGGCGAGGAGGGCTTTCGCGGCTGTGGCTGCATGCTTTTATACGTAGTTCTTGCGGCTTTTCCCTTTAAAATGCTTCTTTACGCGGTGCGCGTACGACATAGCCAAGACCGTACGACTGGTGTCACCTCGTCCATTTGAGGATCACGATTAAAACGCCGCAGCGTTATTATTGTGAAAACGCCAGCTCAATTCCAGTACTCCGTTGCCGAGAAAGTGGGCATTGTACTGGCTTAGCGCGCAAAAGGACGCGCAGCCGGCATCGATGCTGTATGCTGCCCAACATCCTGGCCGTCGTGTGCCAGCTCGCCCAACATTCTTATCGATATTTAATCGGTTTAAGACCACTGGATCAGTCCATGCTCAGCAGAGGAAGCGGCCAGCCAGTGCAACCGATGTTTTTGACAACGATGTGCTGGCATACGTCGCTGTCAGGGCGGAAGCAAGCGTCAGGGAAATTGCCAGCTCATATGGAGCGAACCCAGCTTCAGTTTGGAGGTCACTTTCAAGACACAGCTACCACCTATATCATGTGTGTCTTGACTAAGAGCTGAGACCGAGCGACTTTCAAAAATGGCTTGATTTTTGCAACTGGTGCCTTATTCAATGCGATGAAGATCCGGAATTTCTCAACAGAGTGCTTTGGACTGACGAGGCCCAATTTTGTAGGAATTCGAATGTCGATTTGCACAACGCACATTATTGGTGTGATCAGAACCCCATCTGGCTCCGTGAGCATAAGCACCAGGTAAGGTGGTCAGCAAACGTGTGGTATGGCATTTATAACGGCTGCATTGTTGGTCCTTACTTCATCGACTGAAACCTTACCGCAAAGAAGTACACAGAGTGCGTCTTAAAGGGCGTAGTCTCCGAGTTTGACTCAGAGTTGCCACTGGCCGCGCTGAAAAAAATATGGTTCCAGCATGACGGAGCCCCGCCGCATTTTTCTTCACTGGCTCGTAAATTCATCGACGAGTCCTTTCCCAACCAGTGGATTGGGCGTGGTGGAACCACACCATGGCCGTCCAGGTCACCCGATTTGTCACCCTTGGACTTATTCCTCTGGGGATATGTTAAAAATGAGGTTTTCAATACTGAGCCGGCCAACCTCGAGGATATGAAGCAACGTGTGAAGATCTCTCTCGACAACATTCCGAGACAGATGCTTTTATCCACTGTGATCTCCATGAAAGAGCGCCTTCGTCTGTGCATTGCTATGGACGGAAAACAATTTGAGCACATCATGTAAAATATTATGTGTTGTCGTCCAAAATATTACTTTTGTGGAGTGCCCAAATAGGCCTACAACCAAATGAAACATTGAAATAAACTATTTTTGTTCATTGATATTTGTTACATGACTCAAAACAGCTAAACATAGTATGAAGTCAAGATTTCCTAATCCTATGCCAGCACTTCTTGCACCAAATGGAACGGGAGCTGGTACAAAACAACGTCGCGCTACAATTCCCAAAAGTTGTCATCTACAATTTTAGTTGTCAAGCCGATAACACGTAAAAATAACTCGAGTGTTGCATTCCACAATACCGGCACCGCAAAACAAGCTCTGCACTGTCACAAAAGCGTTCCGTTATTCTTTGAACAAAGCTAGTGTATTGCAAATGGAAATTAAAGGCTGCTTCCGGAGGTAAGTGCACTGGCGGAGCGCCAGGTTGGCGCCTAACAGCATTTCAAAATCGGCAGCTACGTAGATGGCGATGACTAGCCTCTGCCTTCCGCCCAGTGAGTAAGCAAAAGATACCGCTGCAGATGCACTGCTGCCTATGCCTCGCGTCGAGGCTTCCGAGATCGGGAAAATTGCACTTACATTTCGAATTGGCCGCCATATTCATTGAAACACGTCACCAGCGGACGTTGTGTTCGCTCAAGACTTCCAGCGCTCCTCGAGCGCCGAGTTTCGTTTTTGAGCGAAAAACAACGGCAGGTTCCTTCGCGCTACAGGGCTTTAAACACCGACTTAAACACCGACTTTTTCGTTGTTTTAAAAACTGATATGAAATCGTCTTCTCCGCGGCTACAAAATCACCATTGACAATAACCACCAAACTCCGCTAATAAAGAAGTTCATTAGTAGAGTTTAATTACCCAACTAACTACTGTGCACGCCCTTGATAGTACCTGGCCTCCGCCGCAGCTAGCAGTCTCCTTCTGAAGAGGGTTTCTTTTTTTCTCAAAGAGCCTATTTTTAAGAATTTTCGAAAATGTTCGCTGAAACACCCTGGTTGGGAACGGCGGACCGTCAGCCCTCAACTGTGCAGATCGCTTCTTTAAAAAATTCATCCCGGGAAAAATCCGGTTGAACACGATCCTCCTGAAGACACCATGAAGACGAGATAAAATTTCACTTCGGTAGAAATAATTCCCTCGACAGACTTACACGCACAAGTGTTTTAATGCCAAATTAAATCAAATAAATTTATATTGAGAAAATACCGAATGAAGGTTTACGACTTATCATCTGTGTGTCTTTGCTTCGTTGGTTGTTTTTGCATTCTTTTTTTTTTTTTTTTGTGCTTGGTGTTGCCTCTTCCACCCTACGAAGTCGTAGGAGGAAGGGCGTCTGAAACCTCTGCCTGCACTTTTTGTCTCTGGTGGGATACTTTTACCGCGGAGTTCGCATCTCCTCTTGGAGTGCAGTTGTGACTACCCTCGGCGTTGGGGCAACTCAGTCTCTAGAATCATGACGAATGCCTGCTTTTAAAGCGTTTTCTAAAGCACCTTTGTCAGTACGTATACGCTACTCGGTGGGTATGTAAAAATGTGCCAGTCTACAGAGTACGAGCACATATTTCTTGTTGTCGACCCTAGTTCTTGTGGTCCACCGCTAGGATAGTGATGTTCATTCCTCGGAAGCCCGGCTGCAGCCTCATGGGTGTGTAGGACACCCTCGTTGACTTCCGTGTGGATAGGAGTATATGCGACCATGGCATGAATTTCGGCTTCGCTACGCAACCATCGACATTCTTTTGTATATCTGATGTCTTAAAAAGGCATTTGTTACCATGCCGAGGATGCACCGGGTAATTGGCTGCCCATGCAGATTCGCACATTGTCGCTGCTTTCATTGGTTATCGACTACACCACGGAGTATGGCTTCTGGTTCAGTAGTGCGAGTTGTGCTGCGCCGGTTCTTCTCTCCGCGTGCATGGCTCCCGTGTTCATGCGGTGAGACGCCACAGCAGCTAGAGGGACAATGCCCGAATGGACTGCTTGTCTCGCCGCGTCGTTGTATCCGGCCACGTTGTCTGGGTGTTCAAAGGAGCGTATACCAGACCTTGTCTTATTTGTCTGTTGAAGTTGCCGTTTGGATGACTTGGAAGCAGTTACAGTTACATTACTATTGCCTCGTTCTTTGGTTCGTTCAGAGGAATCTGGTTTCGTCCAGCCTGCTTGTACTCGTGGCGAAGGGGGTGCTTTTTTGCTGGTTGATATATTATGGTCAGAACTAGAGGAGGTGGTTGGTATCGTATCTGCGGAATTCGTTTACTCTGCTGCGCTTGGGGAGTCCACTAATTATGTGAGATTAATTCATTGTACAGTGGGCCCACTATATTCTGTAGCAGTTCTTCGAGGTAGTTGACGGCGGGGTGCGTTATTCGGGAGACCAGAACCGCTTGCGCAAGTAGCCTGGCGATACCTGTGCCTCCCGTGCCGTGGCTCGTGCGCTTTATTGGATGAAGTGCCTTCCTCTGGGTGGGGTTTAGGTCTTTGCGCTGCCTTTTGAGTTGAAAGGGATCCCCAGGATGCGCAACTGTTTTCCTCCCGTTGGTGCAGAATCCACGTAAAGATGGCGCTACTGGGCTTCATCCCTGCCCTTCATTTACTGACTGCCATGCAACGTATCAGAGACGGAACTTTCTGTGCGAGTTCCTTACATGGGCCAACAGGGCTGCTGCCGTGGGAAGTGGGTAGCGCGCCCATTTAGAGAAAGGGAGGCCCACTAATCGAAGTTTCACAGCTTCTTGAGATTTTTTCTTTAGAAGCGACACTCTAGCAAGGGTACATGAGCAAACCGCTGAAGGTTGCACGTGTATGTGCTACGGATTTTAGAACTTTGCCGATATTTTGTTATCGGATGTAGACCCATTATAGCCTATAAATGTTAGCACTAAGTTGCTACGGCGTCCGTGGGGTCCCGCTCTAAGGGGAGTGGCGTTCTGTCGTGTTCCTAACGTGACTAGCGATACGAGCTAAGGGCGCCCGCTGCTCACGAGAAGCCCACATCTGTTCCACTTCGCCCCTCACTAAAACGGAAGGAGCAGAGGGACCCTTCCCCTCTTCACCCCACTCCTTGCTCCCATGTGCGATCATTTTCCCCTGCGAGAAGACAGTGACGTTTCCACAGGCCTGCTATTAACGTGGGGATAAAAGAGCGCCTTTAGTGGTCGTTCCTCACGCTGGGGAGTAGGGCGTCATCCCTCTCAACACTAAGGCGAAGAAGATGTTCAAACTGCGGTTTCCCACGCCGGAGCTGCAGCAGTACGTTATGAGGCTGGCCACGCTAGAGGGATGCGGAATAATTCGGACCCTTCATCTAACTATAGCTCTGAAATCTTTTGACTCCATCGGAGAAGCAGCCACCGCGGCCGGGAATCGACTCGCGCCTTCGGGCTCAGAGTCACTCAAGTAAGTATCCGAATGAGAACCGGCGACCAGACACCTCTACACATTGGGGACGCGAACGCACAGCGGTAATTATGAGCGCACAAGCACCAGGAGGGCCCACCACAAGAAATCTGTGCGCGTAAATGCCTCCGTAGTAGCGTATCAATAGGCGTATTGAGCAACGCTATGCAAACGAGAATTTATGCTCAGTCTGATTCACACGCGTTAAAGAGAACAAGAAAACCCCTCTGATACCGCGAATGAACCAAATGAGGCTCGCCTGCGCACCAGAACAAATTTGCATCAGATCGCCTTATAGCTTCATGGCCCCCTGTACTGCTTCCTCTAGCATTGACACCCGTTCATATGCATGTGATTGGGACGCGTTAGACGCCATACGTTCTGTAAAACAATCCTAAGTCCTGAATAACCGCATGCTTTATCGTCAAATTGTTGTTTAGGCTCGTTAACACTCAAGCTTGAATTCTGATACCGCAGCAACATTTACCTTGTCTTGAAATCATCAACCTTTTAAACGCGTTAAAGGGCCACTGCTACACATTTTAAACTTTTCAGTGTCCAGAAAACTGTTAGGGCAAAGCCAATAGGCGCGTCCAGTCTTTCGAACAGGTAGCTACGAAATTTCCGAGCCAAATATTACTACTCCATCCTCTTCAGGTAAGAGAGAAACTCGCTCAAACCGTTTTTTTTTTTTTTTTTTTCGTCTGTGTTCTTCAAAGTACGGTCATTTTTTGTGGGCTTGTGTGACGCCATACAAGTGATAGCGCCGCTGTTGGCCGGCTTTCTTTCAGCTGTAGCACTCAAAGCATTCAATACTTGCTGTAAATAAAATAGCAACAAAACCAACTCAGGTACTACAACAGGTATGTGTTGCGGAGGACAAATCACAGAGTTCCTTTCTGGGGTAGCAAAAGCTACAGCTTTCATAGTGCTTCCAGGTACGAAAAAACGAAAAGAGAAAGCGTTAATCGTCCCCACTGCAGAGCTCCTTCAAAGGTCACATATTTGTTCACCCGTAAGACATTGGCAACAAAAATTCTGATAACGCGAACCCAGGCATATGGCCATTATGAGGCGAAATCATTTCAAGTACTTCGAAAGCAGCTAAAAGTATCGTCATCTTTACAGTTATACGTCGATGAATTATTGTATTCGTCAGCTGTACAATAAAATAAACGGCGCAATATCTCCAGCAGTCCGCGTAGTGATACGAGAAACCTTCGCCCTATCATCCACTTAGCACCTGCACTCTTATCTGTTCAAGCACGTGAAACTGGCACCTGCCGAAGCTTTGCCCTTTCGTCCACTTGGCACCAACAATCCGATCAGCACAAGAACGCGAAACTGGCACTTGCCGACAATCACGCCACAGGCACTGCTTACAACATCCTCGCCTGGAGTTTATTTGGAGAAGTGAGCAATCGTAAGCAGACAATAATAAATACAAGGTGGTTCAGAGCGTAAACTGAACTTGATTCGTTTTCTCCAGTAATCGGTGTGTTGATCCACGAACAGAGGAATAGGGCTGACCTAAAAATATTTACTGTTCGTCTAATTCGGATCCGTGTGGCCAACGAAGAGGAAAAGGAGGCCAGCGTTAAACTTTTGTTAATGGTAGGAAGCCGAGTTCTATTATTCAAGAAAACTTGATGTCCCTTCTTTATATTCCTCCTACTTCCGTCAAGTCCGTAACCGAGGGAGTCAGAATTTTAGCGGATTTGAATTTTTTTATGTGAAAGTCCTGCTCTGCACTACATGTCTGTAGAAAACGGCGTTTGAAAAAAAGCCCCTACAATTTCACCAGCCTGCAGTTTACCTTGGTCAAGTTGTTAGTCCTCAGAGGCAGAAAAGCGAGACCAACTTGTGGATCTTAATGGAACTCTTAGGATACTTAGCATATCGAAATCGTCATTCGACAAAGGCTTACCATATTTTAGGGTCACTATAAAGGGGTGTTTTTGGAAACGCTCTAAAAGTGGGTCCTAATAACTCGAGTGTTGATGCACGGCATTTCTAAAAGGGTTTGCTGCTCTGATATGCATGAAGTGGTTTTGTTGAGTTCAACGGGGGAAGCAGAATTCATTTGGTGCGTCGTAGAGACACTCGTGTGCAAGTTGACCCATTAATTTGCTGTTACTTACGGTCGCATCAGCATGAGGATGAGCTCTTCATAAACTCTATACACACTTGGGTTCATAACGTCTGTCCACTGGCTGACATTGTAAACAATACAAATGCGAATGCCAACGAGAAAATGCTAACTACGGCTGGCAGCCTCTGTCTGTTGAGCGAGCGTATAGGCTATTCCACGCCTATTGCTGATTGCAAAAAGTTCTGGCAACGGCCCACCATTTTGCGCTCTCTGCTAAGGCTATGTATGACCTTGCTCCCCTATCTCTCAGGGAGCGCCACAGCACTCTATTCCATTACTCGTCGAACAGGACGTCAGAGAGGCACCCGTCCAAGCTTCCTGCCCTTCACTTCTCCTGTCTCTGCACGAGCCGCATTTTCTTAGAACAAACCATTTTCCGACTTGATGTTTGGCCAGCAGAACTGATAGTTGCAGCAACTGTGCCTATATGGAGATAAAAATAAGTGGTGATAGAAAGCATATCGAGCCGGACGAGATTGCGGCCTCATAAGAGGGAAAACAACACTTCACTACGGCGAATTGCCAATGTGATAAGGCAGCTTCTTCGAACGTCTGCATGCTGAAGAGTGCTGTTGCAGAAGAATTGCGTCGAATAGATTACGGTCCGTTATCGAACCGGGGTCTAATAATACAAATAGCACCTAGAAAAGCGCAGCAGTCTGCGCGATCATTTCTCGCTTCACTCAACTCTTGACAAGTCGCCCCGACGTGCACCGCCTTCACCATGAGGTCCGTCATCCTAATTTCGCTATGCGTTGTGGCGCTGGCGGGTCTGTCTCGGGCCGACGATGACGACCACGAGCCCGTACAGCAGGTCGCCGTGGGACCCCGACCATCCGTGAGTATCCTTGATTGCACCTTTGGGCACGCAAAAGATCATGAAGCGGGGTGGGGAGTAGTTTTTGGCTTGAAAAGGCAACCCAAGGAACAGCTCTTCGTATCCTCAAATGCATTCTAGCTAATCCTTTAGACAGGTTTCAGTGCCGGTTCAGTGGAGGGGCAGCGCGTCTCCAGAATAAGCAGGTGGTGTAAGACCTTTCGATACACTTTGCCAGGACGGGGAAATTTATTTGTATGCGTCGCCGCACGCGCAAGCGGCTACGCGGGCAGAAATGGCTGAGCCAGCAAGTACAACGCAAAGGCTGTTCTGGTCGAGATGCAAAAGCGCCCAACCAGAACAGCCTTTTCGATGCTGGCCCGAACGCATCATTTGTGTACTACGGCCACCTGGGCGAGAGACCTAGATGTCTGTAATTCTTCTTTTCGATAAGACGCCAGTGGCGTGACTGCACTTCACTGAGGGAGTTCCTTTAATTTCCCTTCGCTTACGTCTCCGTGAAACGAAAGTGCTATATATGGTTATCGGACGCCACGCCGCTTCTGCGCGCTGTGTGCGTGCGCGTGTAGGGGGAGGAACACAATTCAAGGTTAATTCCTTTCGGAAAGAATCGGTAAGAACAATTGCAAGTGTATTCGTAAGTACACAAAGCCACACCTACATTCTCCTCCTTCATCTCGTGAGAGTGAGGAATGGGTTGAGAAGGAGCGGGTTGAAGTTCGAGAATGACACCCGTGCAATCGAATCATCATCTATCTGCGCAAGAGCAGCTATGGCGTGTCAAACAACAATCAGCTCTTTTCCACCGCTGTCGCTGGTGAGCAGTGGGATGGCACGCTGCTACCTCTTCCGGGCGGTATCGCGATCCCACTCATCGTTTCTAATCGTCACGGTAATGATGCCGTCATAACGATGAAGCGTTATTCCTTAAACCCAGACAACTATCATCGCACTCCACCACAGGATTCCCATCCTCAGGAACCTGCTTACATATTAGCATAAGCGAGATTCAGCGGAAGGATACAGCGGATGAAATAAGTCTCTAGCGGATGAACTTCGCAAGGAACGTACGGACAGACAAAACTTTAACTGGAGTCGGGCAGTCTAATACGTAAGACATGTAGACCCAACTAAGTGAAGATGGAACACGATCCCAGCGTCCACGATGTTCAATACTGGTGTGGCTGGGGGAAGAGTTGACACGACGCAAGCGCATTCCTAGTCTTTTTTTTTTTTTTTGTCTTTTCGAAAAACTTAACTGGGGGAATTACCTTTTGATACCTGATCCAAACGAGTGTGCACCGTTGTCGATTACTGCAGACTCACTGCAGACAAGAGAAGGGAGAACAGGACCGTGATAGACCGTGGGAACCATGTGGAATATAATACGCACTTACTCCTCGCACAGTTCTCCCTGTTAGATCTGTTCTGAGCTACCATGCTTCACCATCGCCGATGTCTTCTTTTTTGTTTTGTTTTTCGCTTTTTTTAGAGCTTTAAAGCGAAACACTGCAACGTATGCTTTTTTTGTTGTTGTTGTTAATTCGGAGCTTGTATATCAGCCTGAAATTTTTCCCCCTTTTTTGTTCCTCTTGTCAAAAACGTCGCACCCAGGAAAGAAAAGGGGGGCTCTTCAGCGTTCGCTCTATTTCTGATGGGCAGCGCTCTGCGTGTATAGTGGCAAAGTAACGTTTTCATTTGATAAATGGCCTAACTTCCCTTATACACCCCGTAAAAGTCATTGGTAGAAACCGAGCCGGCTGGAAAAGTGGATGATCCTGTACAATGCCTCACAGTATACCGCCAATACGACACGCTAATGGTGCGTAAGCGGGCGTGCTAAGTATGATGTTTAGTGGGATGCCTGCCAAGATTGAGCTCCACATATATGCAGGGGGGAAGGGAGGAGGGGGTAGTGGTGTTGTTAAGCGTTCATATAGAATCTGCTCTGTCGCACGCAAGGTCACCGATCGCCAAGGCGCCCACGCTCGCAGCTTTTTCTGCTTTTTTATGAGCTATTAATAATTCAGGAAACACCCCATCTAAAAGCGTGTTCAGGCTGGATAGACTGGCGTATGAACGGCGGACCTTGGTCAACTTATGAATTACCTAAATAAAAACAGAAGAAAATTAAGTTGCGACATTCGCAGCAAGCGACGGCGTAATAAAAGTGGTCCTGGTGAGCATAAAGGTAAGAAACAAGAAAGAGAAAAAAAAAATAAAAACGTAATTTGTTGGAGACGAATATGAACGGCTTTGTAGCCCTGTCGTCGTCGCATCGGGCCCGCTAACTTTGAACCTCTTGCAAAGAGCAAAGTTTGCTACCTTGTGGAATCAACGTCCGATGCAGTTGTCATACGTACCTTTTTCGGAGGTCGAACGAATGCGCAGCAAAGCCATACGTCCCTACGTTGACCTGGGCACCGAAAGTCGCGTGTTCAGCCCCGTAAATAGCCACGCGCCGTGGCATAGACCGCAGGCGCGGCTGCGTTGCATACGCTAATTAACGGTTTAAGTAGTCTAACTTGCAACACAATGCGGCGTCACGTATTCCCCGCATCATCATCCCGCATAGTGCGTAGACCCCACGTAGGCCGTTCCGAGGTACACAGTCGCGCGTATGCTAATGGACAGCTGCTGCCTTCTGTCGTCGCGATAGGGCTGGCGCTTTCGGGACTACAACTGGGGATGTTGCGAAACGTTGTCGATATGGCTATCGCAGGAAAATTATTTGCTACGTAAAAGACGGGAGATCTGGAGTAAAGCATATTCAATTAAGGAAACGCAACTGGCAAAGTCAAACACAAATTCAAATTGGAGTTGTATGCTTCAAAACTACGTTTAGGCTTTGAGGCGCGCCTGTAGTGGCGGGGTGAGAAATAATTTAGACCACCTGGGAATCTACAACGTGTTCCGAAATGTTGACACACGGGCGATCTTGAAACTGCCGAGTCAAGGGATGCAACAGCAGACTTCGTGCTCGGTAGCGCAATACGGAATTCGCCAGTGATCTATTGTGACGGGTGCCACTAGCAAAGTCGCCTACCGTAACGAACGTGTACCGATTTGCGTGTTTTTAATGCTCATAAAATATTTCCTTGATTTCAAATCGGCGATTTGTCAAAGAACGAGAATTGTATGCCACGGTTGCAGTGAATATTAATCAAGAACACGAAAAATGGCATCTGGAAGCTGTGATCCTCGGTGGGACTTTTTTTTTTGACAAGACTGGCCTGCATTTTCTAGCATCTAGTTTTCCTTACCAAATTCGTAATTTATGGTCAATTAATTTTGAACACAGGCGTTTTCAAGGCATCTTCGAAGGTTATTTCTGTAGAAAAAAAACATGGAAGTAAAGCTTTGTTAATAACCTTGATTTGCTAAAATTAAAGTCAACTGGCCACACAAAAAGAAGCTTTTGTTTTTTTCGAAGGACATTCCCATTTACTCTGGGAAGGAGATCCCTGTGCGACATGTTTCTCTTCTTGCCGGAAACAGTGGGAGAATTCCGCATGCTGAAGTTGTAACGGATCATTACACTTTCCTCAGCCTAGTCACTTGACGTAACCTGTTTGCAGATGAAATCATGGGTTCCGCCAGTTTGACCGACTGGGCTACGAAAAGAGAAAAAAGGCGAACAAACGTTAAACTTTTCAGTTCTCATTAAAAGTTGCACAAACTTCATAGGTCAAGTGTAGTGTTCCAAGCTCCAACAAAAGATACGCATGAATGATGCCCGTAAATTGGTTTTCTCTTCGCTCCATTCCATACCATTTTTTTCATTCGGCTCAACTTATCGGTCCAAGTTTGAAATTAACCGAAATCGTAATAACATAATTAGGCATAATGATAATGTGTGAGATGACATTCTTCCAGTATATTTCTTACTGAAGGATGCCGATCTTGTGGTTTTGGATCCCTGGCTCACAGCTACAACGGCAGAAGCTCCAATTTCCTGAGTTATCGACTAAAAGCCAGCGAACAATCAAACTCTTCTCGATGGTGCAATAAACCTTGGAAATGGCCAGCGAGAGCTTCCACGGAGACGCACTGCAGCCTCTGCGCGACATAATGACGGCAAAATGGGTCCCGTGCAGAACCTCGAGGATGGCTCCAACTGCAGCAGCAACGAGCAGTGCCAGTCCAAGTGTTGCCTGAAGGTCTTCAAGGGCGACGGCGCGGGATCACCGGGCGAGTGTCGGGCGGCCGCGGGTCCCGGCGAACGCTGCAGCCTCGAGCAGGTCAAGGGAGGCGCCAACGTCAACTTCTGTCCCTGCCGCGTCGGTGAGCAGCGCCCAGCCACGCTATTCTTTCTCGAGCCTCCACAGCCCCCCTTGAGATTTTATGAGATGTGGAACTCACACGTTTTTTATATACTGTTGGACATCAACAGAATGAAACCTGATTTTACGAATTTCTCTGAATTTCTTGGATTTTCTAGACAGTAGGTCGTAGTCTTAATGCTCTCTCCATTTTACGATTATGCTTTAATGAATAATGGGCAAATGCCAGTGACATCATTAAATTAAGGTTCAACTTTACAACCACAACACAGAATCCAGCAGGGATCATCAATGCTGCACTAATACGCAATTGTAGCACAATAAAACGGCAGATTTTATTTTTAAGCAGTACAGTATTTATTCGAAACCAACAAAAACTTCTTGTTTGCTGCTTCAGCGCACGCAAAAAGAGTGCGTGCGAAGAAGACGACGACGAGCGCTTGCCCTTGCCTTCTTTGTTCATGTTCTTTTTTCGTGCGCTGAAGCTGCAAATATGGAATACCAACTAGCCCGAACCCAAGCCCTTCTTCAAAAACTTGTTGGTGAAGCCTTGTAATTATGATAATACTCTCATAATAACTGATTCTAGTGGTCTGGAGTTCAGTGTCCATGAATGTTTGTCGCTATTTTCTTTCTTTGTCCCGCAAAACTTTAATTGTGCGTAAAGTCTGGGTGAGTTGGCTGATCTTTCTGCTGCGACGAGGCGTTGCGCATGCACGGCCAGATGTCTTCGAAGTACCATTTGAATATCTGGCAAGAAGATCCATTTTCCCTATAATGCTACCGAAATACGCTTCATCTGGTCGTCGTCGTAGTTCATGCCGCTTCAGGCCATTGCGGTGTATATTAGCAGCTTCGAAGGTGACCCCATGGGCGCCTTGAGGCGCGAGCAGATACAAGGGTTCTAAGCCGAATTCCCCACCAAAATCTGCCCCCGTTGTTCGGCGAATGAGGCTTGGTCATGCTTATATTACGCACCCACCTAACTTAAATAGCACAGGCGTGATATGTTTGCGCGGGGGAAAAACGGTTGGACCGTACGCTTTCTGAGATCGCTTTAAATCATCAAAAACTAGCGATAATAGCTACCACCTTTCTTTCCTAAATCCTCTCAACCAAGCGCCAAAGAGACGCAGTTTGTGTTCTTGTGACGTCAGAATACTACACCTGAGCTGCCAGTACCTGTTCTGGTGAGAAAACCTTTCACTTTAGAACAAGATAACGAAAAATAATGTTCCTTAGACGTGCCATACTCATCCAATAGCAATGATTCATTTAGACATACCGTGTTTTTTTTTTGTTTTTTTTACGGAGTGGGGGTGGCAAAAATCGACATTTTAATTCAGAAGTTTTGGCCATGTTTGACCGGTATTCACTTTTACAGGGCACATAATTATGCGTAGAACTTTTCTCCTCATTTACGCACTATATTTTTTATATGTGAGCATTTTTAAAGCAACGTAACTCGCACATGTGCATCATTTATGCATAAACATCTCATTTTAGGTTTGCTAGCCATTCCTATGCATTGTGTGTTTTGCTCACTAATTATCCTTTTACAATGTTCTTAGCACTATAATTGGTCCTGCCGTCTTTGCAGAATCAACTGCGATAAGTATGAGTTCCGAACTGTACTGGTATTTTTGGTTTGAAAAGCAGAAACAGTTTTGCGAGCTAAGCGAGGGAGATGAAAAAGGTATACGGCACCGTATTTCACGAGAGACAATTCCCGTATGTTACTACTAAATATTAACTCTTATAGTCGACTGCATAGTAGGAGCGAGGCCTTTGAAGAAAGAAGTGCGTGACTACCGTAACACTATTTTCTTGTTTCAAAATTTGGAGTTCGACAAAAAGATGGGGCTGTAATAAAAAAAACTACGCATCTGGTATTTAAGCATTTTTGTTCCAATATTATCTCTGTTTTCGACTGTGTTCGACACCGTTATGTAAGACATCAATCAGAAGTTCGTTGAGGCAACAATAAACGACTTCGAACACGAAATGTAGAAGCACAACCGGCGTTCAGAGTCAGTGTCCTCGCGGCTTAGTGGAACTTGCACTTTGAAAAATCTTTGTTTTATTTAACTCGTACTGACTCACCCCCTGATTGAAACCTTGTGTCACTGCGTTTTAGTTTCATCTTACTAGTCTACATTATGCGGCTGGTGCAGACATATATGAAGTACATATCAAGGGCGTGGTTGAATCGGGACAATTCAATTTCGGGGCATCGACCCTGCCTGAGCGCGGCAGACACCGTGAAACATGTTCGTAAAAGCTTTGGCAACCACTACGCAGAAGGCGAGGCCGAAAAGATGATGCCGCGCCTGGGTTGCGGCGCACTTACAATTTGAGTTCCAGTAATTTTTTTTGCGAAACCTTCCATCTCTCTTTTTTATACTGCGATCCGAATGAAACCCAGAAATAACCCCCGGGTTGGTTTGGATTTTTTGTTGCTGTGTTTTTTTTTTTTACTTTATCGCCAAGGTATCTGCGGAGATGACGACATCTGTCCCAGCGAAGAAAGCAACTCGGGAGAAGACGACCATTGAAACAATCAGAAGCGAACAATAAATCGGCGAGTGCAATGCAGTAGGCGTTGCCCCAGGTTTAAATTAAAGGCGAATAAAAAATTAGTCGTCATGGTGACATGCAAATAAAAGTGTCCTTGTGTAGCGAATTGGAAGCGTTTTTTTTTTTTTGTCATACCTGCATGCGGATTCCTTCTTCGCCCTTTCCGACGTTACAACTTCCAATAATGATGCCTGTGGAGCAATCAGATGTGTGTGTTCATATAAATGCTGAAAAACGCATAACTCCAAGCTTGACGGAGCGTAATCTTGAATCGCGCTTCGTGTTAAGACGACAAAATGGACAAGTGAGCGGGACGAGACGCAGTTTGTCCATTTTGTCGTCGTAACACTTGACGGAGTTCATGATGCAGTACAAACTCCTAATTCGTCCTCTTTTTGTCGGAGCAGAAAACATTATCCCAAGGTAATTTATGGCACCCTGAAATATCTACAAATTATTCCGAATTGCACATTGGCAGATGTCGACTTATGGCCCTCCTGACCTACGTATAAATAAAAATCTTGTTCACATTAGGTTTTTCAATCAGGCGAGAATGACAGGCATCTCATACTCAGCGCGTAACTTGGTTCTTTGTGCATAACAATTTCTGCCTGATAGCGAAGCGTTATTATGCAATCGATAATAGCGCCAGCTATAATTTGCGGTAGTGCTCTGCTCTGCGGTGAAGAAACGCTGCACACCAGAATCTTCACGCACTGAAGGCTACGCTTTATTTCGCGTTTTACCGAAGCTTCACTCTAACTTGGCTCTTGTTTTTACATGTGGGCCGGGCAGTATCGATTATATACGCATATTAATAGGTTTATATGCAGCTTACCTCCCTGCGTCAGGTATTTTTCGCCCCCCAAAAATACAGCTATTGTAATATTCTAGAATTCAGCAGATTTGGCAGTGCGATATTGAACGTACGCTTTTAACAAGTCGAGTATTCGAAATGTACCCGGTACTTCGTTATGGGCGTTCAAATAATGAGCCCAGATTTTGAAGCTGTCGCGCATCGGGCTTTAGTAGCGCAGGGAGCTGTTACCAAGACTGTAATATTCTAAAGGAAGATGGTAAGAGTTGGGGCAGGTTGTGGGCACAAGGGGCACTGGCTAAGCATCTGAGTCTACCTGTCCACTGCTGGAAGTTGCCTCTAGAGCAGAAATGAAGATTGACCGGCTGCCGTGGTAGGTACAATTTGAGGCACATTCAGGCTATATACGGCAAAAATATACGACCAAGGCGGATTCGGCTCCTTTTGACGCCGGCGATCTGCTCAAGACCCATTTCTTCCGCCGGAAAATTTCGACGCTTGGCACCGGCCAATGACGGTACTCGAATGCCCGAAATGGTGGGCAGGTGACCGGAAGAAGAAGTGGAGAAGCGGAGAGCCGGCCCCGAAATTCGTCGAATTCGTTCATAGTCTTGCTGCTGGAGTTTACACAGCCTGCGATCATAGGGTGGGGGATATATTCCCAGCGCTGAACCACAGAGTTGCAACGACTCGAAGATAACGAGGTTGGTGCTGTATCGATAAACCTTCGCAGCCGTTGCGGCGGGCTAGCGGAAGCGAGAAAAGTGCACCGCCTGTCACGCGAACGAATTCGCTTCGCTAGGAGACTTTCTGGCGTAGCATGGACGTATATTAACGTTATGTAAAGACGTACTTTCACTCTCCGTCACACAGGGGCGTAAGTGGTTTGCCTATCAGTGAGCTTTGCGCCTTTATTTATTAAACTATAGCCTGTACTAAGGTTTTTTTTTTTTTTTTACAAAAAGACCTACTTCTCTGATACTAGCTTTTTATAGCAATCCGTGCGCATAATTTTTGTTTTGTAACAACAAATAAAATTTGAAGTTACATGAGATATTAAAAATTTGGAAATGATCAACCCAAGGGGATAGACACATACCGAGGTCTGTTGACGTACCATGTTCAATATGACGTTCATCATCACCAGCCTGTCTACGCCCACTGCAGGCAAAGGCCTCTCCCATATTTCTCCAATTACCACGGTCCTGTGCCAACTGTGACCAATTTATCCCTGCAAACCTCTTGATCTCATCTGCCCATCTAACTTTCTGTCGCCCCCTGCGACACTTGCCTTCTCTGGGGATCCACTCTGTTACCCTTAACGACCAACGGTTATCTTTCCTTCACATTACATGCCCGGCCAACGTCCATTTCTTCTTCTTAATTTCTACTAGTATGTCCTTAACACGCGTTTGTTCCCTGACCCACTCCGCTCTCTTCTTGTCCCTTAATGTTACACCTATCATTTTCCGCTCCATTGCCCGTTGAGTCGTTCTCAATTTAAGTTGAACCCTCTTAGTGAGCCTCCAAGTTTCTGCCCCGTAGGCGAGTACCGGTAAGATGCAGCTGTCATACACTTTCTTCTTCAAGGGCAATGGAAGGCTGCCATTCATTATCTGAGAATGCCTGCCGTATGCACTCCACCCCATTCTGACCCTTCTAATTATCTCTGCCTCATGGTTGGGATCTGGGGTCACCACTTGGCCTAAGTAGATATATTGGCTTACCACTTCCACTGCCTCGCCCCCTATCCCAAACTGCTGTGCTGTCCCTAGGTTATTGATCATTACTTTGGTTTTCTGCATATTAATTTTCAGGCCCACGGTTCTACTCTGTTCGTCCAGTTCGGAAAGCATGCTTTGCAATTCGTCCCCCGAGTTACTTAGCAAGGCAACGTCATCAGCAAATCTGAGGTTACGTTCACGTACAAGCAATTATGATCATTCTCCTTGGACAATATTTCATACGCTAACCTGCTGTGGTCGCCCGGTGGCTAAGGCATTGGGCTACTGAGTACATGGACGTCGGTTTGATTCCAGCTACGGTGGCCGCCTTTCAGATGGAGGCCAAAAGCGAAAACGATTGTGTGTCGGGCGTTCGGCGCCCGTTAAAGATCCCCAGGTATTCTTTATCCGGAGCCCTGCACTACGGCGCACCTCGTAGCCCAGGTGTAGTTTCTGCGAGATTTTTTTTTCTAATTCGTGTTTTTGCCACACCGCATTTAGGAGGATCTTTAAAGGAGCCATGAAGAGAAAATGCAACTTCATTTCATTCGAAAGAACTGGGATTCAGTATCTCACTCAGCTCCATTACAGCCACAAAAGATGTTTTTTAACGAAAAAAAAGCAAGAAGTATTTAAAAACTTTCAAATTTTGCGCCACAGTGACGTGTTATGAGCAAGAATGACGTCATACGGGCCAACAATAAAACATAATTTTCAGTGCGTTAACTGCACGTTAGCATTCAAGTGATGCGGTCAAATGGAACTAGAGGCCCCATTACAGACGTGCAGACATGCGTCGTCGCGACAGGTCAGCTAGGCGGCCGCCAATCGCACAAACAAGGTTCCGTGACGTCATAGAAAAGTTGCGGGAAATTGACTAGGGGGTCGCGACTGCTTCACACGTTTTCTTTAATGTCTCCGTTATTTGTTCGAAGATTGCGATGATATTGGTATCATTGATATCGGGACTAAGCAGTCTTTCTAATAAACCGAACTTGTATTTTGTCTTCATGGCTCCTTTAAAGATGGGAAGAGAGAAAGAAGTAAGAAAGCAAGAGAAAAGGAGGACAGTAGGAAAGCAAGAGAGAGAGAGAAAGAAAGAGAGGGGCTGCAAAAAGCACAGATAGTCACAAAACCGATAGGTTTTTTAGTGTACAGGTATGCAGCGACTTACACACCAAAAATTGAATTTTTATTTCATACGTAACGACCTTTAGTTGTCACTTTAAAACAAGAGAAAAATACTCGTCGTAGGTTTACGCAATGGGTGCATATGTGAGACTTTGCCTCGGCCAGATGGCCCTCCAGATATATTAGCCTTGCCGTTTGCTTCTTTTGTTTGTTTGTTTTTTTCTCAGCCGCTTTGTCGACATATGTCACGTGTGGGTGAGCATAATTATGGAGGAGCAACGGCATGTATTTTTGCTGCAGCTGTTTCCAATTTCGGCGGAATCTGCGAACCATGATGAATATTTCTTCCACCTCCTAGGCCTTAAAACACGCCACAAAACTTTAATACAAAACTTCCAGCTATAATTTGTCATCAGCTTAAGCTCGTACGAGCTTAAGCTGATGCATCTGGCTATGAATCTGTGGGTTTAAATTAAAATTGAAACAAAAAAATCCATTATTTTTGTGGCATACGAACAAAAGTGTCTTGTATTACTAGTGGAAAATGTTTCTTGTCATATGAGCACGTGATCTTCTTTCTTGCCTCTTTTTGTGTCACAATGCACAATAGCTGGTGAAGTCGACCCTGTGATAGGCATTCCGAACAACTTCGACTAAGAAAGTATTATTTTCATAAAACAATGGTTTTCGTATACAGCGTATATACTAAACAATCACATGACTGGTTCCCTTTTTAGAGAGCTTGTGTGTGCTTGCCTTAGTTCTGATATAACGTACGTAGGCCTTCCTTCATTTGCTTCTACCCATTTCCTTGTAGTGTCCTCGTAACGTTATGTGTGTTTGTCTATGCTCAATCGTACATTTAAAAAAAGAAAGGCAATAAAACGGGCCGGTGGTTGAGTGCTTACGACACCCGCCTCAAAATTATGGGAGCCTTGGTTCGGTCACGACAACTTCTGTTTCTAAACTGTTCAAAGCATTTTGTTTTTCAGGTCCGTCCTCGACCACACATGCGTTGTGATATCGGCTGGCAACTGGCCGTCCCAGTTTTCATTTTAAATGACCGTGGAAGCAATTTAAAAAAAAAATGTAGTGTGATAACCAAAACCATCCAGCCGAAAATGACAAGAAAAATTTCTGTTGTTTTTTCGTATTTTCACGTGTCGTAGTGTCCTCTTGTATTCTTGTCGTGTCGGAATTCTGATGTTCTTTGGCGTGTCGTATTCCTGTCTTCATATTGATGTTCCGTCGTGCTGAATTCCTGTCGTGTCGTTATCCTAATGTTCCATCAGAAGTTGCACGAGCTTTGAACGTTATTGCCCCTTGTGCAGAGTAGCGTAAATGGCAGTTGCGTTGTGACTGCAGGGATGTTTTCCGTTGAGAAAATTCACTTTGTCGTTATGACAGAAATGTGTGTCGTAACAACAGATGGCTTTGTCGTAACAACAAGGTTTCTGTTGCCACAACGAAGTTTTTTTTGCCCTACGACAGGAATTCTTGTTAGGTTTTTGCGCTATTCCTGTTGTGTTTTTAGATTGGAATATGCATCTGTATATACGGGTTTAGTGCCAGCCATCTAATTTTTTCTCTCTTTTTTTTTCTTTTTTTAAGAGCGGTGGATTAAGGTTGCGCATTGCTAACATCACCGTCCTCGGTTGTGCGCAATTACGCCGCCATTTTCCCCGCAAATCATTCCTTACACATTTATTGCTGCAAAAACAAGCTCAAAATATCAGTAGTGTCCCTTTGGGACTCATTCATTCAGGTTAGCGTTGCTGCACGTCTGTAGACAACGAGATTACGGCACCAGAGGCTCTCGACTCGTTTCCTCCCCCTGTAATGGCAAGTGTGCTTTGCCACATTAAGCCTCTTTATGCAGCGAAGTAACATTTACAGGTGCTAGGCAGTAGTGGGAGTCTCGAAGCGAGGAAACCGCACGCAAGAAGCCTGGGAGGCTGATTACCTGGCATCATCGTTCCTCGTAATGTGCGTCCATAGGTAAGTGCAGGCAGAGGAGAGTTATTTGAGACCCACGACGCACTGACTGGATACCATGTTCTGTTTCGCAAGTATCTGTTCCTCTTTTAAACTAAAGGAAATTTCAAACACTGCTCTTGTGAAAAGTTGATGTGCAGCTTTACACAAAATGTGGTAATAATTGACCTCACCTTTTGCTGGCCTCTAAGCGGATGGGCGCAACTTCTGCAGTGTATATGTAGGCTTCACCAAGGTACCTTAACTTAAACTTACCTACCCCTAAACAATGTAAACTTACCTACCTATCTATTACATATATCGTAGCATTTACGGGTCTCTCTATTTTTTCTATACTTTAGAGAAACGCGGCCATACATATTGTATGTTGCAAGCAAATCTCGTACGGAATGGCCATGAAATTTCTGTTTAAATACCAATGCGTCGAGGCTTCAAATCCGGTGCTGACATACATTAATTTGTTTAAATTTATTGGCCGTAAATTTCCTTACACGCAGGACCTCTACATAACTTTGAAGATAAAATTTGTACTGGGGTTTTACGCACCGACGCTGTGCCTAGGCAATAAAAGTGCCGTAGTCGAGGTCTACGAAGTTATTTAGACCGCGTGCTTTTTTTTTTTAAAGTGCGTTGAAATTTTGTACGCACGAATTTGTTTTCTCGGTGCACGGTGTTGTTTTCTCCTTGATTAGAAAAGCAGCTTACATGGCGGGGTAATCGAACCCGTGAACTCGTGTTCAGTGGCACAGCGCCTCGGCCAGTGAGCCACAGCGGTGGACCATTACTTTTAAGCTGAACTGCTTTTTCGAAAAAGAGCATTCGTTTTCAAAAAGAGTAACACTTTTGTGCGCATCTAAGCGGGGAAGAGAGCAGTCCCGCAAATTGCTGGCACGCCGCTTTCTTCTTCCTTTTTTTTTTTTTTTGCCTTTACGTTGTGCAGAATCTAGCCAATGGTGCTTCACAGCGTGGAATCGAGGTCGCGCGAACGATCGTCTCCTCAAATGGAGAAAACGTTGCTGTCCATTGTTTTTCTTTATTTTTTGCTGTCGAACGTGGTGAGCATTGCCTCCAGTGCTTTCAGATAAGAGGCGTTGGTGTCTGTCTCGAGATAACTCGACGAAAATGACTCTCGCAGTCATAAAAAGTTCTCGCTGCCAAAGCTAGGCCCTCATAGCAACACCCGTCTGCGTGCACCTAGCGATGCATTCGCTGCATCGTGGGCATTTGGCACAGTTTAGCAGCCGAGAAGAAGAAACTGGATGCAAAAAGTCTAGGGGGAAAAAGCAAGAATCACTGGCATTTAGAAGCTTGTTTTTATGCCTCTTTACATTTTCCGAAGTCACGCAAAAGCACAGACAAAACAAGAGTACTAGCAAGCATTTGCCAATAGTTATCGCGGGAGGCATTGTGGTGCGCATAGAGTTCCACAAAACCTCTTGTAGAAGCACCTGTGATAGCAATTGCTTTCGAGGATAATGCCCTGGCGTCGTAAAACCGAAGTTAAAGCATGGCGGCTGAGGCGTGCCAGAAAAGTAAGTGCAATGTAACTGCAGTGTTGAACGCCGAGGCAAAGGCGTCGTTGGGGCTTGACCTGAAGATAAGGCTCTTACGACCCGACAGTGTGAAGCGTTCGCAGCCGCGTAAATGGCCTCCACCGAGCGCAGGACTGAGATCGGGGTTCTAGTGCCACGGGCGCCGGGAAACTTTCGGCGCCTGCAGAAGTTACGTGGACATTTATACGACCATAGCGCGTTTGCTAGTTTCTTGTCCGCTGATGTTCGTTATGCGCCCGTGGCGTGCCTTTGTGCGCATATGTCAACATAGAAAAGCTTTGGTTTCTGGAAAAAAACGTGCTGTACGGGTGTAGACTCCTCCAGGATGATAAAACTTTGCGCCGGTCTCGTTGGTCTAGTTCATAAAAAAATTGCCCACAATGGCAACAAGGTGACGAGTATTTTGTTTCAAAGCGGCGGTAAGGAAACAAACCTCTCTCCAATGCGAGTCAGCTCAAAATTTTTCCTTGCAATCATACGCCGTGTCATTTTTTTCTGGTGTAGAGGGATGGTGGGCATGTTAATTTTTGTCTTTTGCTTTGGTATTTGCTCACTCGACAACTTTTGCGGCAACTCAAGAACATATTCCGGCACGGTAACACCATCTGAATTTAAGGTTGTGTCATAGCTAGCCCTCTCTCTGAGGGAAATATGAAGTCCACTGCCGTCCTGCCAGCAATGGCAGCCGCGCATTTGTTGTAGTGAGCTCAGTGCCTTTGTTGCTTGTGCGCGCGCGTGTGTGTGTGCGGACGTGTGTTTGCGTGTGTGTGTGTGAAGCCCAATTGTTACTTCCGCGGCGTCTTGTAGATTGGGCAGTTTACTTGTAGCTGCGTATACATGACAGTGACTGGAGTGTATCGCGTTTTCTCGAAGCGTAATACTAAGGCACTGTAGCGCATCAAGTTTTCGCATGTGCGCGCACAGGTAACTTTCCATTCTCAACTTGCCGCTGTGTGTGCGACTCGCTTTCGTAGCGCCTTAGACCGTGTTTCGACTGCTGCCGCAACGGTGGTAATATCTTTAAATGATGACGTCATTTGACGTCTCAGCCAACCAAACTGCGTAAAACGCCGATTTTTTACGTTCATAGCTCACGATATGGCCGTTACAACTGTGGTCTGAACATAGCCTTAGTCTTCTTTACATTCGACGGGCTGTCGCATTCATGCCGACGCCGCTTTTGTGTCACGGTAAGTTGCGCTCATAATTAGGTCACATCGATGACAGGTGGCAGGAGACAAATTATAACATCTGCGCTGCTTCTGAGAGAGCACACTGTCGTTGCTAACGCCGAAAAGTACTTAGCATATTACTGCGTGCGAAGCAAAAGCTTAGTTGGTTTGGACTGGTTGGAACAGGGATTTCAGAGGGCGATATCGTGGCAGCCTCAACAGTGCGGCAGAACACTTTCACGAAAGGGAAAAGACAAAACGATTTGCGGCAATGCCACGTGTTGTCGGCACTCGACATGTTTGTTCTTTCTTATTGGACGCGTGCCCGCTGTCCGTATGCCCACGACCCGAGTACACCGTTTCGTACTACAGGACTCGGCCAACAAATGCCCTCCCAAGCTGCCCGGACACGCAGCACGCCAAGCGTGCCCCTCGCTCATACGGGTGAGGGCAGAACGAGGACAGGAAACCCCGCGGTGCGTACACGAAACGAACCCAGAAACCGTTCCGGAGGTACGGGGCGGGCAGTTGCGACGGTAGCTAAAACATTGCCGTCACCAGCCTTTCTCTCGCGGGCACCCGCGGTAAAAATAAAAGGGGGCCGGGCCGCAGGATCAGGTCCGAGTTGCGTGCCGCTAGCATCCTCAGGGGAGCGCCGCGGCGCCGCTGACAAGCGCGGCCGGACACGGAACGTTTTCGGGGCCGCACGCGCGCTCTGGCAGGACACAAAGCGCGACCAGAGCGTTTCGTGCTGTCGCGGGCCGGTCGTTACCGGGCACGGGCCGGCCGCCGATCGTTATTTCCACCATTTTCCTCCCGGACTGGTTAGAGCGTTTTTTGCGAGGAGAAAAACAAAGCAAGACGGTGGTGTTAGATAGCGAAACCGTGGGAGCGCGTGATGTCACAGCGATAACGGGAAAGTCTAGCGAGTTGCGGGAAACCAAGTCCTGCGATATGGGCTGCTTTTATTTGGCGGCTTAAGCGTGCGATCGGTGTCTATTGCGGCCCAGTAAGTTAGCCCGCGTCTACGCTGGAGAGAAAAAAAGAGAGAAAAAAGCAAGGGAACGGTGGGGAGGTTCTTATCGTGTAGAAAACCGAGATGGTGTCAATATTATATTGCGAAAAAATATTTCGATTGGGCCCTTTTTGGATACGCCGAAGAAATGCAGTTTTTCATGCGACGAGCGGCGAAGATCAATGCTGGTTTGGCTGCAAGTTCGCGCCTACGGCGCGGAGACGGGAGGACGAGAAGCAGTGGCGAAAGACGATTCCGAGCGGGGACGTTGAGGTGCGCCTGTACCGGGTGTGCGGCCAGCCACGCCGGCGCCTCGGTCCGAGCACTTTTTCGGTGCGGCGCCACGGCCCTTTGATCATCGCCCGAAAGCGAAATTTATTTTCGCTGCCGATAGGAGATGCAGGCGGCGACAGCTGCGCGCGGGTGCGAATTCACCGGGCGAGCAGGAAATAAAGTATACGTAGAGCCGGAGAAACGCGGGCTCAGCGGCGCGCAGGATGGGTGTTGATCGAATGCGGCCGGAGTAGGCATGCGCTCCCTACGGACTCCTTCGATGAGGACTGTCTGCTGTGGCGGACACGCGCGGCTGCTCTAAAGCACTAGGCTGGCTAGCACCGAGAGCCCAAACCCTCGACAACACAATTCACCCACCTTTCTCCAGTGGCGGGGATGTTTTGGGGCTCTATTTTTTGTGTCTCTCAGATGTTCCCACTTGGGGTTTAACATGCTGCCGAAACTTGAACCGTGCAACTTTAGCCTTACTAATTCGACCTTGAATTATTTACAGTTGGAACGATGACATGTTATTTTATGTATTTATACAGCCATGGCTTCATCACAGTTACAGTAAGGTTTAACGCAACCTGGTGTCGACGCTCTTCTGAGTTGCTCATAAACGGCTGGATCCTCTGAAGAAAAATATAGAGATCTCGTGCTTTTCGATTTAATCAAATCCCCCATTAAGGGAAGCAATTTGTAGTTACCGTTAACTTTGTAACATCGAGTTTCACCTGCCGTTGATATGCCTCAGCAGTTATCTACACGAACATCGCCGTAATTTGGGAGGAGATTAGGTATACTCAGCTAGCATTTACACCGCTATTAGCATAAGAGTGTATACACATTCAACTACCACCCCCATCGCCGGCGGCGCATACTGTTTGACGCTGGCTTCCAGCGCGAGGCAGTGGTTGAGAGTATGTTCGCCTCAATAACTCCTTCTCCCGCAAGAGTAGTACTTGCTTGGTTTTAAGTGTGAATACACTTTATAAGCGACCCCAAACCATCCACCGCCGGCGGCGGCGTTGGCGTCCGCAGTGCTCCTCTATATTTGAAAAAGAAACAGCATCCGGCGCCAGGTTACGATCCGAGGACTTTGCGGCCGCAGCGCGACGCTCTACCGACCAAGCTACGGACGCGACGGTGATATCAGTGTTAGACGCGCCTTATATCTTTAACGCATTCAAACTACGTCGTCAGCGGCGTGCGTTGGCGACTCAGCGGCGTTATAGCGGCTTGATAACTGCGTGGTGTACACGTGATACTACAAACCCGATGGAAGAGATGGAAGAGAAGGCGGCGAGGCGGTGGGCTGCGGGGGCCGAGCGCAAGCGCCGCAAGCGGGCCGACAACCGTGCATTCGCACTTTCACATTCTCCCCCTCGGGGAAATGCGGGGTAATTTTTATTCTACGTATTCATGAATCATTGTGCAGCGCGAACTTGACGAGATGTGCCATGCTACCTCACGTACTCCACGGTGGTGGTTTCCCAGACGTCGTGTGAGACTATGAACACCAAGACTTTTCGCGGCTGAAGTCAGTTTTGTGATTCAGATGAAACATACGCAGGGTGGTCACGGGGCTGCGCTGTGAATTGCACCCAGCTTGCGTTGCTTCTCGGTGCGGTAGATAGCTACAGGCCTATGCTCCCATCTAGCATCCTGATGGAAATTCATTATCTTGCTGTTGGACCGCGTGAGTTTAGGTGCCACCCTATGATTTAAAAAAAGATAAATTAAGCATGCGTCATCAAGTGAGGCTATTGCGCCATTATGATTTGGTCGAATTGGCACTACAAGGCTTCCCCGAAGGTGTAGGTCATCCCGCAATTTCACGGAATCGGCAGCGCTTTTGTGCAGACAGGTCCGGTGAATTTTTGTCATGAAACGTTGATTGATTGATTGATTGATTGTAGGGTTTAACGCGCCGACGCAACGCAGGCGATGAGGCGCGCCGTAGTAGAGGGCTCCGGATTAATTTTGACCACCTGGGGATCTTTAACCTGCGCCGAAATCTCGTACACTCGGGCATGTTTGCTTTTCGCCTCCATCAGAAAAGCGGCCACCGCAGCCGGGAATCGAACCCGCGACCTCGTTCTCAGCAGCGCAACGCCTTAGCCACTGAGCCACTGCGGCGGGTTTGTCACGAAACGTACTGGGCTACGGGCTACATTCCCGTTTATTGTGTAATTTATTTTATTACTATGTTATGCCATAGGCCACTGGAAGGGATAAAAAAGTGAAATTGCTGCAGGCAGTTTGTCATGCGTTACAACGCTGAAAAAGCCTGCCCCGGGCAGAAATCTGAAGAGATTTCTTATGTCCACTGGCGCGAACATCGAGAGGACGACCACGGTAGGTGGGTCCTCAAGGTCCACAGGTGCTGAGATCGGCTAGTCGGAGGAATCGTGCTCAAGTCACCAACAGGAGGTCGTCAATTTCTTTTGTCCTTTGTACATGTAGGGTCAGGGTGGACAGTCACTGGGCAGTTCGCGGGCGCGGGCGCATAAACAACTGCACAGTGATAGCCAGTGGGCCTATCAAAATCAGAGAAGATGCGCGGATAGACGCGGCCACATAGCGATCGTGTTGGCTCGTGTAACCCCGCCTTTCCGTGCTTCGTATCCCACTGTGTGTTCCATTACCCCATGTCCCAACCTCTAACCTTCTCATCGATCCGCTCGTTTCCTCGAGTGAACTTCCCTGCTGGCCGGTTCCCGCTCGCCAGTATTTTTATTGCAGTTGCGAAAGAAAGACAGACGGGGTGCTGATGCGCGGACGCTGGCGAAATTTCTACCGTTTTTAGTACTGTAGTAACAATGGAGAGAAAAAAGAAAGAGAGACCCATTAGGCGCACCGAAGGTTTTTTAGATCACGATAAATGTTCTTGTTGCCCCCACAGGAAAATAGCAGTGCGCATCATTGAAAGGTAGGCGCATTGCACTATTGCGTTAACATTTCTTCTTACTCTGCGAGCCTTTCGCTCATCTTGAAATGGGTGCTGATAAGCCGCCTTGCACGAGAGACTACCGACGCGCGCGGAACGATAACCGTCACGCTAGTATATTCAGATTGCGCACTGTCATTGGTTGCCGCCCTAGGTAACAGCACTTGTATCAAAGGGAAGCACGGAAACTGCCGACTAGCGCGTACTTCGTCACGCCTTTTTCCTTTTTTCGAAAGGCAGTGGCCATTACCATCCGGCGCCTAGACAAACAGCTTTTTTCTTCTGTTTACGCCATTTTCTATTGTAAAAATTGTAAAATCAGTTTGCACAGCTACATATGACGAGGGTTTTTTTTTAGAAATGAGTCAAATTCAAATCTACCTAAACAGAATTTGAGGAGAGAGAGAGAGAGAGAGAGAGAGAGAGATAACTTTCTTTAAGCCCAAACTGGTAGAAGGAAGGGGGCGAGAGGGAGGAAGTCACCTGGCCTTCCCCGTTAGTAAAAAAGACAAACTTTGTTACCGTGCCTAAATGCAACGCTGTCAAAGCTATGATACATATTTCACATGCCAGCTAGGGGAAGTTTACGGCCAGCAGTAATTAAAAGAAAGTAACCAAATAAATGCTCAAAATTACCAATAACTTAATCAGTTAATCAGGCCACCTGACAGTCCTAGCTGTCAGGCGGGAACTCACAATACGCTGCCATGCTGGTTATATGACGTCCCGCCAAAAGCACACTTCCAAATTGTGAACATGGATTTCCCTCGTTTTTATCCGTGCCACAACAGGACCTGGCTGATTTTTGATACGAACTACGATCTACGTACACGTTCACCGGGCGTTATCTGACCTATCTGTTGCAAACGATTTTCTTGGAGAAAGATGCCGAGTTTTTTTTTTTGTCACTATATAGAGTTTTATCTGACTTAGTTTCGGTTTGTGGATTTGACTTATTTCGAAAAAAACTCCACGCCGCCCTCTATCTCTTACGCCAGGCTCATGCTCTGGCGGTTGGTTGTCAACTCACAGAAGGCTCACTGCTCACCTCCCTCACGACTCTCTCCATATCAACCCCCATTGCCGAAGAAATTGCCATAGCCATCGCCACTACCACTAGCTCCCAATACCTTACAATTGTCACAGATTCCCAGCAAGCCTGCTGTAACATTCAACGTGGGCGCATCTCACTTCCCGCCTTACGCATACTCGCATCAATCAACCACCTCCTCCAGCTCTACATCACCTGGATCCCTGGCCACAAGTCCCTCGAGGAAATGAGGCGGCTCACGCCGCTCACCCACGGCGCAGCCTCCCCACTTTCCGCTGTTCTATCACCCAACCACGACATCCACCACCAATATCGCAACATTCACCTCACCTTGCCTCAACCTCACCCAGCAAAGTAGGAAGCAATCATCTGGCGTCGGTTACAAACAAACGCCTATTGCAACGCAGCCATCCTTCCCTGTATTTCTTCTACCCGATACCCCCTCACCTGTCCCTTCTGCCCCTCTCTTAATAATGCCTTCCACATGGTGTGGGCCTGTCAAAACACCCCATCGCTTACCCCCAATCCCAACCCTTCCCCAGAGCACCGGGAGGGCCTACTGATCAGCTCCCGTCACGCTGACCAGATCACTCTGGTCACCCGCGCCAGGGCTGCAGCCAAGGCCCAAGGTTACCTGGACTGAGTGAGGCGAACCCGCCCCCTCCCCCCCCCCCCCTTCCCCCCGAGTGACGGCTCTCAACCACCACCGTTTACTCTATTAAACCACGGCCTCCGCGAACGGCTGCCGGCGGCGCGCCGTTGCTCCGGCCGTTCCAATCGCCCGGAGAGAGCGTAATTCCGAAGAGGCCGTTTCGCCGTTTTCCGCCGCACCGCGGCGCGCGGAGCCGATGGTTGAAACGAAAGCCGGGTATGCTGCAACGCTTCTCGAAATGGCGTTTCGTCAACTTTTGCGCTTCGTATCGCAATAATAAAAAAAAGCATAGCTGATGTTATGGATGCAAAGCGACTCATAGAACCTGATAATAATGAATTTATTTTACCTACGATTGCAGTTATGCGACTTCTTTAACATGTGCCGCATGACGCCTTCGACACACGGACAATATTCCCTACTACCAATGGAAAATTTCTGGTGCTTAAATAACGTTCGATTCGCTAAAAGGTGATAATTTTTCAGGTATTTCTTATCCAGGCTTACGTACTTTATATAATCTGCATGGTCAATGCAGTTCAGTAGAGCACGGGGCGCGATCGCGTCATACGCACGACGGATGGCTGCGCTCTTATCTGGCCTTCGAATTAATGCCTGTTGGGTGGAAGCACCTGTCATATTTTTAGGATAAACACGTTTAAAGAGTATTACGTTGAGCTATAGCCTCAAAGATATGGCAATCTGTTCTACACATGTGCGTTAAGCAAGTTACAGTTTCAATTTCAGTCGCAACAAATAAAACAACTTGAATTTAGATGCACCCCGATTTCATTGTATTCTTAAACGTATTTCGGTGACCACAGGGAAGCCCAATTTTCCCTATTTTGGACCCAACACTAAAGACATTTAAATTTTCAATTACTGATATCGAAGCCCATCCATGTGTAAAGCAATGATGACAGGTTTTATGTTTGCTTTGGTCATGTACACGCTGCAGCTGTTTTCAGAGGCCCGTTTTTCCACACGAAAATATGCGAGACTTGTCCGTATAAAAAAAAGGTGGCGACAACAGTGTTTGCAAAATCATTTTAGTGTGGTAGCGCACAACCTGCATAAAACTCCTCGTAAGATTTTCTGCGTTTTAGGCGGCGACCAAATGCTTATAATGCTGCTTTTTTTAGATAGTGACAGTGTGTCTTTCGGTTTAAGAAAACTGCATAAAGAAGGAATAAATTAACACCATCGTAAACGGCGGCTAATTGTTAGCTGAATTGCACGCCGCAAAAAACGAATAACAATTGAAATTTGTAAATTAAAAAAAGGCACGTGTGTAAGAATATACTCAATAGGCTGCATAACAGGTGTTCCTTGGACGAGGTATCAAGCAAAAATATACAAATGTTCAACTTCTAAAAATAACTGGCAAAATCAAACACGGCGCCAATATGAAAATGCAACCACTGCGCTCTATTGTTGCCCATAACCCACCCTATGCGGAAATAAAAATATAACTGCTGTTCCAACAAGCAAGCACACGATAATTATGTATCCGAGAAGTTTTCGCGCCCAAATATCCGCGCACCTGAATGTCCGCACGGAAATGTCCTGCACCGATCAAGCGCAGCAATCACAGCGCGATTAACTTTTCAGTGCTGTTCCTCGAACCTTCTGAGACAAGCGGACTTCATGACCCGGTATAGTTCGGTTTGTCAGCTCAACAAACAACAAAAATAAAGCTGCAACACAGTTACGCGAATTCCGGCCGTGAAAACACGCAGCAACTCAGGCCCCACAAAGCCGGCCAGGAGAGTCGGTGCGAGCCATAGAGTTTCATACTAATATATACTAGAGGGAAATCTGGCGCCACTGTCTAGGGGAGCCGCGCTTCAGCGAGCGTGCCGTCATGTACCGGGCAGGCACGTTCCACTTGTCCTTGGCATGGCTGCATGGCTCACGAACAGGCTGAAAAGTTGGCTTTGGCTGCAAAATTGCAACCATATTACTGCAGAAGATTAATAAAATTTGTTCTGTTATTATAAAATTAAAGCTCCAGAAAGATTAATTTGTCAGGGATTATTTAGAAGCTTCACGGAAGATGAACAAAAAAATAATGTTACCCATTTTGGCTTCAAGACAAAAAAGAAGCCATGTGGCTAACCAAGCCAAGGAGGCGAGGAACGTCGCTAGCTGCAATGGCGCCGCCCACGGCGGCCCGCGAATGCAGCGCCAGATTTCCCTCTAGTATATATTACTATGAAACTCTATGGGTGCAAGCTGCCGAACTCTACCGATGATGATGATGATGATGATGATTAAAGGCCTCCCCTTTGAATCGGGGTGACGGCGTGCGCCATCTAGCCTATCTTAGTAGTTTGAATTTAAATTTAGTCCCTCAACTCGGATTTCTTTTTAATTCTGCCCTGCCGCTACCCCTGGCTGGGATGTTATTTTATCGACTTCCTTGCTTTTTTTCCACCAATACTCTAGCCGCTGCTTAGTAATACCTGCTGCTGACCAGTTAATGCTTCCATCAATTGCGAAGCCCAGTGCCTCAGAAAGTAGGACTTTCCCCCCAATTCTATCCGGCTGAATCTTTTGGCATCCTATTACTATGTGGTCGATTGTTTCTTTATCCCTGCCAGATACAACACATGTCTCATCCTGGGACGAATATTTGCTCATGTAGGTTCGAGTTCTCAAGCAGCCAGCCCGCGCCTCAAAGAGCAACGCACTACCTTTATTGTTGTCATAAAAGTTCTCTTTCCGGATCTCTTTTTTGCTTGCTTTGTAGATTCCCAGTGATCCCTTCTTTTCCATCCTCTCTTTCCACATGAGCGTCTCTGTTTCCTTCACTTGCTTTTTAACTGCCCCCCCCCCCCTTGTTTATTTGCCGCGGTCAAGGTATATTTAGTCGCCAGCTTTCGCGTCCTCTTCCGCCATTGGGTGACCACACTTTTAAGGTACATGTACCTGTGCACTCTGGCTGCCCAGTTCTTCTCATCTAAATGTCTAAGCCGCTCCTCAAAACGTATCTTACTTTGCGCTTCTCTCGCCTCAAATGAAGCCCAACCCATATCGCCTTGTACCGCCTCATTTGTAGTCTTACTGTGAGCTCCCAGTGCTAATCTGCCGACTGCCTTTTGGTTAACCTCCAGTCCCGACAGGATATCGGACTTTAAGCATAATACGGCATTAGAGAACGTGAGCGCCGGCACCATTACCCCTTTCCAGATGCCTCGCACTACCTCGTACTTATTGTATCCCCAAAGTGCTCTATGTTTCCGAACCATTGGCTAACACCGCCCCCTCGCGGCGCGTTGCGGAGTTAGCCAAATTACATGTTTTTGCTGGGGGACGCGCCGAATGGGACGGCCGGAGCAACGGCGCGCCGCCGGCAGCCGATCGCGGAGGCCGTGATTAAACTTTTATTCTCTCTCTCTCTCTCTTATATACGGGCAAAATGTAATGTGGGCTCCGGCTTATCAGCTGATCAGCTTGACCAGTGTAGAGGAAGAAGAAAACACAATATACCAGCTTAGACTGTGTCCGGTTTAGTCGGAAGAAACTAAAGAATGCAATCGCCTATATATCCTCAGGCCGAAGTGTCCCCGTATAGTTACAAACGAGCGCTGAAAACTGAGCATGACCCTAAACCGATCCGTCATTTTCAATACCGTAACTTAAGGAAAAGTGAACCTCAAAATAACCATTTTTACTGGCTCATGATGAACATCACCAGGCATGTAACGTTTCAGTGCGTTCCCAGTGGATGCGCCATGTGAGATTAGGCAGTTTTAGCATATCGTTACCGTGTTTGCGTTACCATTTACCGTGTTACCGGAAGCCGCTGGTGACGGTGAAGCCCGTGCCGGCAAGTTACCGTTCGCGGTAACTCTCGCGCTGCGCAGTCGACTCGAGCAAACACGGTAAACGGTAACGTAAACACGGTAACTCTATGCTAAAACTCTCTATTAAGGTAAAAGAAAAAAACAACGCAAATATTGTCACGTTTCTTTGTACCGCTAAAACCAACAAGCGCGCAGCCTAATAATGATGATGCGTTTTTACGGATGCGTTCATCGGTCGTCGTCGTTGTCGTCTTGGCCGCAATCGCTTACCGCCGTTGTTCCACGCTTCTCGTAGAGGTCCTCGAAAGCCGAGGACCCCGTGCGCGCTGTTTTGCGGCGGCGGCGGCGGCGGCGGCGAAAGAAGCGTGCGCGTGTGGGCGCCCTTCTGATAGAAGCGGCCAGCATGGACCATCCCCGGCCCGACATCCGGTCGGAGCTGACTAACCTGCTTCTTGAGTTCACGGTGAACGTGATGATTGAGCGGCCCGCCGACCTGGTGGAGTACGCGGCGCGCTACTTCTCCGACCTGCGCGACGAGCGCCAGCGCAGCGGCTCGACCGGCCGGCCGCCGGCGATCGCCGAGAACGACGAGGCCATCCACGGCGACGAGGACGGGCGCGCGTCTCAAGGCAGGTCCAAGGGTGCGTCCAAGTCGTCTGAGGTCAAGCCACCGGGCAGCCGCAGCGTACCCCTAATTTGCTCCACTGGAAGTTCGTCTCCACAAATACTGTGACCAGCCGGCCGTCCACAACGCCCTCCGGTCATAAGCGCCCGAGCGCACACCTGTACAAGATGGAGTCAAGACACTTGTGCTTCATTCTGACAGTGGCTCTCTGCTTCCAGAATGAGGAAAAACCGTTTGGCACACGCTGTGTCAGCTAGAAGAGGTCACCCGCTAGAATTGCCCGGGCAGTGTGTGCCAGAGATTGGCGGCTGTTCACTGTCAGGATTGTTGCTAGGCCGTATAATTTTATCCTGTGTAATTATAATTTAAACAGAAAAAAAAATACTGGAAAAAACACGACCAACCGAACCACGCAGTTGTGCCCGCGCCTTTTCTTGCACTTGAGTCTGTTGTGGCACAAAACTTTTTTTCGCACTAATCTTTTTTTTTATTTTTTGTAACGTCTTTTAGAATACCTGTACTGTCTTACTTCAAGAATTAGCAGATTTTAGCATACTACGCTTGCATGCTGGACCTAATTTTGCATGCTAATTTTGCATGAACCTAAACTAAGCTTGCATGCTGGACCTCGCTAATTTATATTTTTTCGGTTGTCTCTACCGCCCACAGGCGTCGCACCATCGACTTCGTACCATCTACTTCGTCGATTGGCATCAGGAGCACACATGCAGTAAAACAACAAATGGGGCAGTGCAGGGAGACATGGGATGGGCTTCCTTTGATTGAAGTGAGAGAAGCACAGAGTAAAATATGTTTTGAAGAACGACTTGGAAATATTGATGAGCAGAGATGGGCGGCCAGAGTGTTACTGTATCTTTACATGAAAAGCGTGGACACACACTGGAGGAAAAGAACCAGAAGGCTCAGGACAAAGTATATGAAACTTGGAAGAGCAGGGGAAACGACCAAGGCAATAAAAAATGAAGTGAAAGAATCAGAGACAACGAAACGACCTGTAAAAAGAGAATGGACGCAAAGAAGTATACAGAATCGAAAAGTGGGAGATCACGAGGCAAACGTTCTTTGATAATACCAAAGGGAATGCATTGCTCTTTGGAGCCCGGGTGGATTGCTTGCGGACGAAAACGCTTATCCGCGAGCTGGTACAGGAAGAACTGTGCGGAGGTTGCGGCAGGGAGCCAGAAACTGTGCGACATATTGTAACGGAGTGCAAAGGTATCCGTCCAGTCCTCAGTGAGGATGACATCCAGCTTCCGGAAGCCCTTGGCTGTAAGATTAACGGAAGAGTGAATCGGACAGCAGTAGAAGTTATGAAAGGAAGGTTAGAATGTTGGTGGGAAACGAGCAGGTAACAATCTGGGAAGACATGCGAACAAAGAAGTCAGACTAGCGCAAAAATTCCATAAAGGGTGTTTTTTTTTTTTTTGCGAGGTGGTTGTACAGTGGAGTTACAACTAAGGTCGCTGTGCAACCCCCTCCCCCCCCCCCCCGTTACAAAGGGGAAGCCGCTACGCGTCATCATCATCATCATCAGAAAGCAACAAAAGCCCTTCTACGCTTCCTGAGCGAAACGAATTTACATGATCGACTGTGGCGCCTAAAACGGGACTAGAGTGCGCGCCTTGCCCCTTCTATTTCTTCCTCTTCGTTTTCCCTCTCTCTCTCTCTCATGCCCTGAACCCCATTTCCCTAGTGCAGGGTAGCAAACCGGGCTCTGCACCTGGTTAACCACCCCGCCTTTCCGTCCTTCTTTCTCCTCCGCCTCCTCCATTTTTCCGAGATTACTTGTGCAAAAGACAATCATACCCAGCACCTTTACAAGTGACGCCTATAGCAAATGCGCGTTTCCGAGTAGACTTGGGCGGCGCTGAGAGGCCGAAACCAGGGCGGAGATGAAACGGTAGCACTCGAGCAGCGAGTCGGCGGAAAACCAACAAGCGTGCGGTCTAATCACTGGTGATGCGTATTTCCGGAAGCGCTTGTTCTTCTTCATCGTTGTCCTGGCTGCAGTCGTTTGCCGCGGTTGTTCCACACTTCTCGTAGAGGTCCTCTACGCTTCTTGGCTTTAACGGCACAAAATCACATGACAATATATATAGATCAATGGAATCAGACATGGTGTGTGTGTGCGTGTGCGTGTGCGTGCGTGTGTGTGTGCGCCCGCGCGTGGGCGCGCGTGTATGAGTTTGTAACTTCCTACTGGGGCAGATTTTCTGCCATTCACGTACAGTCATGGACAAATGAAATGCGAATACGAAACTGCGAACCAAAAAATGCAAAATTTAGAAATGCTGTTAGCAGAGGTCCAGTAAGGGCACCCTATTTGTATATTTTGAAAGCCACATTTCCCAGTTTTATTACTGTAATTATGCGATGCATTAACTTGACTCGCACGGAAAGAAATCACGCAGTTTGTGTGTTCTGGTTCGTACTTCCGTGACCACATTTCATTTGTCCATGGCTGTACTTACATACCACAGTGGTTTGTTCAAAACTAGCGTAATATGACTACATTAATGTAGCCGTGCATGCGCTTTCAGTTGGGTTCCAAAACGTTGGCGCTTGAGGTGGGAAACGCCCATATGAGAAATAAATCCCCGAAATTTACCCCATCAACAGCGGAACTACGGAGCGTGTAGTGTATAAAAGATTGCTGGTTTTACCACGCAGCATGCGGTATATCGAAAGCGCAATTCATAATTTACTTCAGAGTATTTGTTCTCACACTAATTCATCGATTTGAAATACTCTAAATGGCTTTGTGGGGCATAAACCTGGGCGGAAGTTCTATACTTATACAATACCAAACAGTATTTTGGATGTGAAATCAACTTTTTATGAGTAAACCGAAAATATTTAGCAACGCACCGTGAAATATCGGACGAACGGTAGTGTCCTAAACACCTGAGGTTATCGGTTTGAACTTTAGTTTGACCATTCTTGTACCGCCGGATGCTCTAGAGTTTTTCAGTTTAAAACAGGGAAATTGGAGGTGGGAACATGAAACACTACCCCGGCCATTATTTTAAAACGCGCCGAATGCGGTTGTTCCAGAACAATTATCTGCTACCTCTCGGACTTGACTGCGTTAAAGTCGCCTTTGCTGTCATAGATTTGCCAGGAACAAGTCACTGGTACCCATAAATGTGTGTGCCTTAATTTCTTTAACACGCATACCTGAGGTGACTTTCTGACTCGGTAAATTGACGTCGCCGAATCTACGCACTTTGTCGAGCACTTTGTAGACCCATTGTGCTATAAAATTGCCCCTGAATGCCGTCGCAGCCCTGCATCGCAGAGAAAGTTCTAAATTCCTCGGTGTGCTGCGGAAAGAGCCCACAAAACATATCAACGGCGAATGATCACTATAGCTTTAGTCCTTGGTTGCGAAGCTGCTGTAGGTAAACTTTGAAGCGCGCCGCTGTGGAAGCCTGCGGACTAATTTTTGCCGCAGGGGATCTTTAACGTGTTTCGAAAGCCAGGCAGTGGGTGTTTCATTTCCCCTCCACCAGCAGAAGAGCCGCGAAACCGGGATTTCGTGCTCAGCAAAGAAACGCCTTAGCCACCGAGCCACCGCGACGGCTTAATGTGACGCTACGTAATGCAGTAACTTGGCAGCTAGCTGTCGTGGTTCACGAGGTACTACTTTTGTAATGTGGGCTATCAAGTTCTTTTATTAACACGTAGGTGTTTTATTTCCGGATACACCAAGATTTCACTCACGTCATGCCCGTCACGGAAGTGCCGTGCAGTACAACGAAGCAAGCGGCCTGTAAAGGGTGCACCCTCTCACACGGGGTCTTCTTGCGGGGAAGCAACCGCTAGTACTGAAGAGTACGTTATACTTAGGGCTGTTCGTTTTCGAGTTTTATATTTTAACACGAAAGTGTTTTATGCCGAGATACACCAAGATTTCACTGACGCCATATCCGTCACAAAAATGCCGCCAGTACAGCTTTGCCAAAGCAACCCGCCAGCAGGACGTCGCTCGCCAAGCAGACAAACAAGACAGCCGCCGACCCTCAAATCATGCTCAGCTGCAGATTTCGCTGCACATTTCACTTTCGTGTTTTACTGATTCCTACGACAGAGGAATCAACCACAGTTTTTTTTTTGTTTTATCTCCCTCCCCCGTTTACTCTTCAGTCTAATTGCGAGGCGACTTCCTCTTTCAACAAGTGTTCATTAAAATGAGTTTCGGTTGCTTGGGGGTTCCCGCAACGTTGGATTTTGCGCTGCAATATATTAACTTCAGCGCGACAGTGTTTCTATTCGCTCTGGTAAGCCGTGAGCTAAAATGGACTTAATCGCGCGTCAACCCGCACACCGATGGAGAGACTAACGCAGACATAGTATTTTGATCGGGTAGGTCCCATGAGAGTATGTTCGGGTCATTAGAAATAATGGTGAATGCGGAAGAACGTCCCGGACCTCATTTCACAACGCAGGGTCCAAACGAGGGGCGCGGTTGAGGAACAGATTTTGCCAGCCGTCATGGAGGCATAAACGCGCGCGTAGCGGGTCGAGCGAGAACGAAGGGTAGGGGGGGCAGGACGTGAGAGCCGGCCACTGAACTCTCGGTTCACAGACCCGGGCCAAATTGGGATTAGCAATAATCGAAGCGAGTCGGAAACGAGGCCGCATCGACCAACCACGTCCACGCCGGCGCGCTTCCGCTGTTGTTGGCCGCCACGATCGGCTTTGACAGGCCACCTCTCCAAGCTTCGGCGCGGTAGCATTTGCTATCACCATCGTCGTCGTCATCGTCGTCGTCACCCCCACCCTTGACGCTTTTGCCAAGAAAGTGAATCTCTAAAACCAACGCCGCCTGTATAAACATTGCCTAACGCGTCGCCCGCTTTCCAATGAGAACAGTAGGGTGTGGCCTCCGCGATCGCGGAGGCCACGAGTAGGGACGCTTAGTTCAGGCACTCATCCGCTATGTGGCGCACGCCGGCGGACGTCTCGCCTTACGTCACTGCTCGCGAGTCGCGAACGCTGCACCCACTTCTACGACGTGTGTCTGTCAGTTTGCATGTTACGTTTCAAGAGCCGTTTCGCTCACAGTGACGGGGCGCTAGTTCTGGGGCGCACTGGGGATCTCATTCAACGTGTCGCTCGCTTCATACCTGCTGCATTTTTAGCAGGATGACTGACGTTGGCGCAACTGAAATAGTCTAAGAACATATTAATTGTCGGATAGACAAATAGAAAACATAGAAACGGTATTTTCGGATGATGCAGCGAGTATTTTACTGATATATTTCTCACTGGAGGATATAGGGAAGAAAAAATTGCGTGTACATTTTCCGTTCAAGCGCTCACTTCTACCATTACTTTTCAAAAGTATCACGTGCTTTTAAATTTCAGATTATAGGAAACAAAGGGTTTCTACAGTACATTTTCAATTTTAAAACTTAGAACCGATGCGGAGTGCGAACAGACTGGACAAAACAAGGCCGAAACGCAGAGTCGACAAAGGGGGGATGCCCCACTCAGAAAATTTCGGGCCCCTAATCCCAGTACGTAAGCACGCAGAGCCGACATCAGCCTGCGGCACCACAAGTGGTTTTGCGTCCGACGGGGCGCAGGTGGTTTTATCAGCGTCAGACCAGGACAGACAGGCATAGCGATAAACAAGAAGGCGTAGGAGCGCCACCTGAGGAACGCTAGACAAAGTGTCAACTATTTTGCATAGTTTCCGAGAAGCGGCGCTGGCTGGCGGACATGAAAGCACGCAGGAAGGCTGAGGAGCGAAAAAGGGTATATAGGAGAGAGCAGCAGGAGAGTGGCTGTTTGGCCATTTTTCGCTCGCGCGTTAGGCAATGATTATACAGGCGGCGTTGCTAGAACATGGTACCTTGCTTTTTCGCCGCCGGTTCGCCAATCCTGGAAGAAGGCTGCTGGAGACTGCCATTGTCTCTTTCTGTGGTTCTGTATTTTTTTTGGGGGGGGGGGGGGGGGAGCACAAAGGTGGGCCTCTGTCATAGCTAGGGATGTGTGCCACGCCGTCCACTCATTCACTGCAGAGACGGCTTGTCTGCCGTGCTAGAAATATTCAGATCGGGGTGACTTTTTTTATTTTATATTCACATCCCTCTCATCTCCTGTTTCCTTTTTCTTCGTCTTTCTCTTCAACATACTGACTAATTCATTTCTTCTCCAATTTGTTTCAATGACTAAAACAAATTATTCTTGGCCAATCCCCCTAACTGCGTATGCGCAATTTTTATGGGCCACCACCACTACCACCCTGTCCATCGCAGGACTACGATCTCTCCCAAACTGCTCCTATACTCCGCTGTCCGAACCCATTCTTTGCACCAAAATTCCCTTATCTCATCCCTCAACCGAGTTATCGGTCTTCTTCTGCCTCCACTAACGTCTCTTGGTAGCCCCTCTCCGAGGGTTTGCCTTGACGAAGGCAAGTCTCTTTGCTGAAACGTTGGCAACAATGGTGGTTTCTACCGTGTTCGAAGTTTTCTTTTCTTATATATATATACCCAAAGCAAACTTACACAATTACGTGATATTAGAAAAACAGATGAAGTAGCGACGATTTACCACCTACTTTCTCGCACAGACTTTATGTTGTCCTAGCGACTATTCATAAAGCCACCGCCAAGAGATATGACGGTGGGATATATTTTCTGCCCTTTCTTTTTTTTGTTGAAATCGCAATCGACGCTGTGGAATCGCCCATCACGCTAACCTTGAAGCCTTAAATTTAGGCCTGCGTACTGACGCGTTCAAATACCAGCGCTTAATACCAATGGCGCACATTTTTTATATTTGTAACAAAACAGAAAAGTCCTACAACAGGCACATAAATACTACCAATGAATTAGATTACTTGGTCACCCTGAATAATTTGTTAGCTGTCGCCTTATCGAATGTGTTAGCTACACTTTTGTTAAAAGTAAGCTTTAGTTAACGCTCAGTTACGGCATTATTGCTCTGACCACTGCAATTCCTTTTGAGATAGCTATACCGGATGTGGGCATTACAATCAGTATGTCATCGTACCGCCTGACCCCCGGCCATCGTTCCGTGTGCTACATTGCGGAATCTTAAAACAGATTATGCCGTTACAAAATGAAAGGGAAATTTGACGCGCGGAGCATGAGATGGGACGTTTTTGGGTAGACGCTCTTTAATTCGTCCACAGCAGTACACCCCTCCGGAACGAGTAGCAGTAGAAGTAATGTAGCGAGTTGGGCAGTCAGCACAAGTGCACCTTCGAAAAAAAAACAGATCTGAAAGAGACAAAACTGCAGAACAAGCAGAAAAGATGATCGCTGGGCGAATGGGACAGTGTGAGGTACCGGCCTGCCTTTCTGCACGTGTCATCTACTTTGATACTGTTTCTGCTTCGAAGACAAGGTCGAGGGCTGCAGTTTCTTGCCAAGGGATTAAGTGCGCACCTTAAAAGTTTTCCCTGACAAATCTGTTGTTATTTGTATCTGTAAGAAACGAAACTTCTCCCCTGTACTGTCCTCAAAAACTGACCACGGAACTCACTTCCTTCGCATTGATGACACTTTTGGTTGTGAAAGGCAGGGTAGAGAAAAGTATAGAGCAATATCCACGTTTTGGTGCTTTTTTTTTGCTTATTAGGTTTTACTTACTTTTTGCGTAATATTTTAAAAGAACGTGATCCATCTGATCTTTTTCGTTGTTTTCCGTGCAAACACATTTAAAAAAAAACTGACGCAGTTGATGCCCCGTGGTATATCTCTGCTCCGAGGCGCAGCTTATGTTGCAGGCCTGTAGACTTATTTTAACCAGCTGGTGGTATTAAACGTGGATCAAAATCTCGATACACGGACGTTCTCGATTTCCATCTACTTCAGAAAAACGGTCGTGGGGAAGGGAGATCGAGGCCACTTGTGGTCAGCAGCAAACGGCTTAGCCACTGAGCAGCTCCTGCGGTCACATTTGTGAAGTATTAACGATATGCAGGTGTCGGACCTTTTAAACAAATTATGAAATGCAAAAAGTTTGCACCCATCGGGTGTGGGCTTTCGCTGTCGCGCAGTGGAGCACTCCTGAGCCTGATTGCTCCAATAAAGCCGCAACTAGGGAAGGGCAAAGTCGTTTTATATCCCCTGCAAGCTGCCGAGAATGACATTTCGCTTGGTCAGCTTGCCCTACGCTCGCGCTTCCAGCAGCAACAGACCATTGCTACATTGGTGCTCATTCATTTCCCCTGTTGTTACATAGTGCGTGATAATGTTCAATTGTCTGGAGAGGAAAGTGTAAGAGCGGGTACGAAGTTGATGGTACCTGAAAGAGAAAAAGGCCTGAATTTCATTGACTGTGCAACATACCAGTCTGGTATTATCGCACCAGACCGGTATTCTCGTAACATTGGAGGCCTTCTGGAGGTCGTGGGTTCGGATACCACCCGGCGGGCATTTTTTCCCCACTTTCTTTCTGACAAAAAATTCTTCATCTGTTTCTATGACACACCACAACCTCCCCTTTGCTTTCTGGGGTTTTCTTGACTGCCAACCCTTATTGTCTTTCTTATTTCACCGAGCCCCTCATTTCCCATTTCTGATGCGCTATATATAAATATATATATATATATATATATATATATATATATATATATATATATATATATATATATATATATATATTTATATAGGGAGCAGTTGAACTTTTGAAGATAGTAGAGAACCCACCAACAATCAGGCAATTCAGGCAACAATCGTGCTTTTACCTTGTTCAAAGTTTTATGTTCTTATATATATATATATATATATATATATATATATATATATATATATATATATATATATATATATATATATATATATATATATATATATATATATATATATATATATATATATATATATATATATATATATATATATATATATATATATAGCGAATCAGAATAGGAAATGAGGGGCTCGTTGAAAATGACACTGAAATAAGATTTGGCAGTCTAGAAAACCTCGGAAAGCAAAGGGGAGGATGTGGTAGGTCTGTTACGAGTCGGGAAGCCGTTCTTCAGCGTTTATTGGCGCCGTGGAGAGAGCGACGCAAAGCCGTGCATGGTCGTTCAAGCGCAGCGTTCCGAACTCGTGCGTGTGCCTGCTGCATTCCGCGTGCGTGCAAACGCGCCACTTCTTTCTCATCGTCTCTAAAATCCTCATCATTGTCCATGTTGGCGGCAGATTAGAAATCCGCAACATCCTCCGCGCCCACCAAATGCTCACTCGCATAGTTACCAAAGGCACAGGCACAACATTTGCACTAGTCAAGCAAATTCTCTACTGCATGCTAGCTGCAGTGGCTCGGTCCATGTTCCCGTTCTTTCCTATACACTTCGCCGATTGTCCAAGTTTCCAAAGCGTAGCACGCAGGCATATCGATGACTCCGTCAGTCGGTAATGGTGAAACTGGAGCAGTTTGCAGCTTGAAAAGTGCGCCCACTGTGTCTTCACGGATTTTCGGCCGCGAACTACCTTGGAAACATTGCGGCCTTCAACGACAGTATCGCTGACCCCACGGTGAAGTCGCTCATGACCGCTGTAAATGGGGTGGTTATAGTGATGATCTTCGCACAGTTGTACCAGACATCTTTCTTTGTCCGATGTGGAGCTGAGATTCGGTTCTATTTTATGGTTACTATTAAAGGACGATGCTCCTTCGAGGACGTCGTTCAAGGACGACGTTCTCACAGTGTCTGAAAATGCGTCAAAAGCGTCACGAAGGATAGTGGTTCTTGACGCCTCTAGGAGGGCCTCACGATGCGGCGAGTAGAAGGCATGATCCGGAACACACGTTCCCTCCACAATATTTTCTGCGTGGTCACCCCACTGGCATTGCCTCACAGCACCTTCGTGCAGTCTTATAACGTCTTCGTTTGAAGAAAGTTGTCGAGGTACTCCGTGAGCTCTAGAAAGGGCATTCTTGCCATCGTCGTCCATGGAGACCGGTGTGGACTTCGGCGGGAGTTGTGCCTCATAACGTTCATTTTCAAACACAGTTGAGTCGGTGGATCTGCGTCCGAATCGTTCACTGGGATGCAAGTTCGGCGTGTTCATAAGGCCAACTGCGTATACCTCCGGAAACCGCCAAAGAGAGGAAGAGAAGTCTTCATTCGCGTGCGCGTCCGTGCGGAGAACGCACACGAGGCTAGTACCTTTGCATCTATTGCTATCTTCCCGAGATAACGGTCCTTGTAAGGTCCATCCCAGGCTTGTGCTGACGGCGACCAAAGCAGGATTCGTTTCTTCCCACTGTACTTTGCTCGTTTTTGGTGTGAACTTCCAGATCTGGTCGGATCCAATGAGAAGGCTTGCTCCTCCATACCTGGGAAAGCAATGGTGTCAGCCAGTGGCTTCCCCTCGGCGACCAGGCGTTGCAGAAGCGTGTTGCCCTTCGGTGCTTCAGTTACGTCTTCACAAATGAAAGGCACGACGATGGCTTCCACCTCAGCAGACGTACTGTCATGTTGACTGCGGATGGTCGCTCTGACAACTTTAAACTTCTTCTTGGCACCTCCAGATCGGCCGAAAGCACTGATCGCCAGATCGACTTCGCCAATTGCAGCTAACTTGAGCTCAGAGGCGACGTCTTGTCGGATAAAAGTCCGCTGGCTGCCATTGTCAAAAATTCCACGGATGTAGCAGCAATGCGCCGAAGTCATAATCCACGCCCTGAACGTCTGTAGTAGGACGTCACTGGAGAGTCGCGGGATGGCTGATTTGCGCGTGTTGACGTGCATCGCTCCATGTCGTGTTTCTACAGTCGATTCCGACGGTTTCCGAACGGGGTCAGTGGTGCACATCGTGGTGGCGTGGCGGCGTTTACATGTCCGACACCGGACCTTCTTTCGGCAACTCCGTACCAGATGTCCCTTAGCCGTACATCTAAAGCATCGGCCGTCACTTGCTAGGCGGGTTCGCTTGTCGGCCAAAGGGATGTCGCTCGGACATTCTTCTGTGCTGTGATCTTTGGCGGAGCAGAAGAAACAAGACGAAGTCTGTGCCCTGTTGTGCAGGACGGCAGCGGTCGGAAAAGACTGCTGCTTCTTGGGCCCTCGGTCAGCCTCCTCACTTCGTTGAGGCTTGCTGATCTGGAAGCTTCTTTCCCTGCACTCTACTTCCACTCGCAGGAAAGACAGCAGATGTTCTACGTCCTGGGCAGAAGAACTCTGACTGCTCGTGGAAGCGGCGCTGGCTGCAAGGCTCTGCTGTTTGAAACAATCGACAATAATGTCGCCAGGTATCACCTTTAAAAGCACTTCATTCAGCATTGCCGCGTAAGAAGAAATGCCAACGCCCAAGCTTTCCAGTCCTCGCCGGTTCGTTTGCACGTGGTCGTACAGCTTCCTCAATGCGGGCACGTTGCTGGCTGAATCGACAGGCCTGAGCTTCCGCAGATTTTCAAAATGCTTCAGCTCGATCACTTTGGAATTACCAAAACGATTCTTCAAAATATAAAGAGCATCTTGATAGCAGGACTCTGTCACTTGCAGGCCAGCAACGGCTTCAGCAGCAGCTCCGTCAAGAAGTGAAACCAAGTAGTGAAAACGGTCAATATTAGAGAGCCGGGGATTCTCGTGTACGGAATGGCGAAACATGTCCCAGAAAGGTTGCCACCGCGTTATCGCTCCGTCAAAGCGCAACAGTTCTAGCTTCGGGAGACGTGCTCCAAACTCACGAGTCGGTGGTACGGGCTGTCCGGTAGAAGTCGCAGCCCGGCGGTCTCCGCTGGCGTCATCCAATGGAGGAGCAGTCTGGAGCGCCGAAGATGACTTCACCACCTCCATGTGATGCTCAAGTAAAGCCAGTGCGCTGGTCGCTGCGTCGTCATACTGCATGACGGAAGCGTAGTCTTCCGCTGCTTGTTCGTCGGTCAGGTGGGCTTCAAGCTCGGCGTTAAGTGCGGACAATGCTGCATTGCTCGCTCGAAGACGCCCGTGAAAGACACGAAGGGTGGAAAGGTCCATCTGCTGGGACTGTAGCAGCTGGTCCACCTCGCTGATGATCTTCGTGTTCATAGCCCGCCGTGACGCACGCTTGCTCTTGACTCGATCCATGCCGGTCGCAACTGAAGAAAAGGCTCACCCAGCTCGTAAGAAGAAGACTCGCCGCAACGCTGGCTTGCTTCCCGGGTTTCGGCACCAATGTTACGAGTCGGGAAGCCGTTCTTCAGCGTTTATTGGCGCCGTGGAGAGAGCGACGCAAAGCCGTGCATGGTCGTTCAAGCGCAGCGTTCCGAACTCGTGCGTGTGCCTGCTGCATTCCGCGTGCGTGCAAACGCGCCACTTCTTTCTCATCGTCTCTAAAATCCTCATCATTGTCCATGTTGGCGGCAGATTAGAAATCCGCAACAAGGTCATTAAAAATAGATAAAGAATTTGGAAAGAAAGAATGAAAGTGGAGGCGGGCATTTTTTCTCCACTTTCTTTCTTTCCCGCTTCCGGAAAAAACGGCGCATTTTTTCTCGACTTGAATTTTCAATTATTTATTCCTGCATAAAAAAAAAGGCAATCATATCTCATTCGGCACTATAAAACACTGTTAAAAAAAACGCCAAACAGCACTGGCAATAAGGACTGCAACTTTGATATATATATATATATATATATATATATATATATATATATATATATATATATATATATATATATATATATATATATATGTGTGTATATATATGCAAAGAGAGAGAGAGAGAGACTGACTGCAGTGCGCTGCTGGTGCGCGCCGCATGCTATGATGGCCGTTTATTCGTTTATTCTAAAGACCGCACACCCACTACGTCTCCCATTCCAGTGGTTTGCTACGGTCGTTCCCCCGTTGAACTTGCACCCTACATGCCCCTGTGTGATCATTCGCTTGGTCCAAGGATATCACGGCGTTGATTCGAGTTCGCGAAGAAAAGGCTTATTCTAAGCATTAGCTTTTCATACTTGTTTTATCAAACGAGACTTGCAACCATTCCCTGCAAGGGTCTTTACTCGATAGACTAATTACATGCTTCATGTCGCCTGGAAAACCCTCGGAGCAATCTGTTTGAATTTGTCTTTGTTTCTTTTCCGCTCAGTTTTTGTTGCAATTCGCTTAAATGTGGTGCTGAAGAAGTTAACAGCTGCTAATATGTAATAGAACCATTTGTCCGCCTATGACATCCAGATCACACAATGCCGAAATTCCTTCGGAATTTGGGCAAGAACGCAATTCGTCTGGCGACTGTGGTAGCGCACATGAACCCGGTCAGCCAGCGTCGCGCGCATGTCGTGTGGACGACGCTGACTGGCTGTGACCACCGGGAGTCCACGCGCATCGATCTCTGGCGCTGTTCGGAAGGCGAAAAAAGCTGCCACCCAGAAATTCCACCCGCCGTCTCGGACTACTGCAAGTCGGAAGAGGCCGAGATTCGCCTGGACACGCGAGAGCGAACAGCCCGGACACCTCGAGGCTGCTGCGGAAAGAGTCGCACCAACTGTGGCTCGCATTTCCCTGCACAGGGCCGCAGCAGAATGGACGGGCAAAACACCCGAGGGACCCGTGAGGGGAGCCTGGACGCGCCGTTCCCCGGCGATGATCCCAGTGCGAGCAGCGTCCAGGGAAGCGACAGCACCGATGGTCGCAGCGAAGGGCATTCACTGCCGGCGGAGCCGACGCCCGATCAAGTGACGGGCCGGGAGGGCGACGAAGCATGTACCCGTGCATCGAGCGTGGACTGTCAGCTGCAGTGGCCGCAGGGACCCGACGACCTGGAGGCTGCGCCGCCTCTCCCGCAAGAGACGGCGCCTCTGCTTCGGCGCATTCCTCCCGGCCTGACGGCTGTGAACGGTTCGCCCTACGCAACCTCTTGGCCAGCGGCGTTGTAAACACAGCGGCCCTACGCAACATGAAGGGGCATATTTCGCTCAAGGCCGCTGCGGCGAGTAGAAGAATAGTGGAGGAGGCCCGTGCATCGAGCGGGGACTGTCAGCTGCAGTGGCCGCAGGGACCCGACGACCTGGAGGCTGCGCCGCCTCTCCCGCAAGAGGACGGCGCCTCTGCTTCGGCGCATTCCTCCCGGCCTGACGGCTGTGAACGGTTGGCCCTACGCAACCTCTTGGCCAGCGGCGTTGTAAACACAGCGGCCCTACGCAACATGAAGGGGCATATTTCGCTCAAGGCCGCTGCGGCTAGTAGAAGAATCGTGGAGGAGGACCGTGCATCGAGCGGGGACTGTCAGCTGCAGTGGCCGCGGGGACCCGACGACCTGGAGGCTGCGCCGCCTCTCCCGCAAGAGACGGCGCCTCTGCTTCGGCGCATTCCTCCCGGCCTGAATGCTGTGAACGGTTGGCCCTACGCAACCTCTTGGCCAGCGGCGTTGTAAACACAGCGGCCCTACGCAACATGAAGGGGCATATTTCGCTCAAGGCCGCTGCGGCTAGTAGAAGAATCGTGGAGGAGGCCCGTGCATCGAGCGGGAACTGTAAGCTGCAGTGGCCGCAGGGACCCGACGACCTGGAGGCTGCGCCGCCTCTCCCGCAAGAGACGGCGCCTCTGCTTCGGCGCATTCCTCCCGGCCTGACGGCTGTGAATGGTTGGCCCTACGCAACCTCTTGGCCAGCGGCGTTGTAAACACAGCGGCCCTACGCAACATGAAGGGGCATATTTCGCTCAAGGCCGCTGCGGCTAGTAGAAGAATCGTGGAGGAGGACCGTGCATCGAGCGGGGACTGTCAGCTGCAGTGGCCGCGGGGACCCGACGACCTGGAGGCTGCGCCGCCTCTCCCGCAAGAGACGGCGCCTCTGCTTCGGCGCATTCCTCCCGGCCTGAATGCTGTGAACGGTTGGCCCTACGCAACCTCTTGGCCAGCGGCGTTGTAAACACAGCGGCCCTACGCAACATGAAGGGGCATATTTCGCTCAAGGCCGCTGCGGCTAGTAGAAGAATCGTGGAGGAGGCCCGTGCATCGAGCGGGGACTGTCAGCTGCAGTGGCCGCAGGGACCCGACGACCTGGAGGCTGCGCCGCCTCTCCCGCAAGAGACGGCGCCTCTGCTTCGGCGCATTCCTCCCGGCCTGACGGCTGTGAATGGTTGGCCCTACGCAACCTCTTGGCCAGCGGCGTTGTAAACACAGCGGCCCTACGCAACATGAAGGGGCATATTTCACTCAAGGCCGCTGCGGCTAGTAGAAGAATCGTGGAGGAGGCCCGTGCATCGAGCGGGGACTGTCAGCTGCAGTGGCCGCAGGGACCCGACGACCTGGAGGCTGCGCCGCCTCTCCCGCAAGAGGACGGCGCCTCTGCTTCGGCGCATTCCTCTCGGCCCGACGACTGCGAACGGTGGGCCCTCCGCAACCTCTTGGCCAGCGGCGTCGTAAACACAGCGGTCCTACGCAACATGGAGGCGCATATTTCGCTCAAGGCCGCTGCGGCGAGTAGCAGAATCATGGAGGAGCGAACCAAGATTCGGGCCCTTGGGCACAGCTGGCTGCGGGAGGGGAGAGCTCGGGGCCGGGAAGGACGGCCGCCCGGGAAGGATCCTGCAGGCGGCTGGAGGCGCCGCAGAGGGAGAGTCGGCGTGGGAGCGCGCACAACCTCTACCTGGAGGGCTCGAACGGTGGGGACCAGGACGGCGCCCCGGACCTGCGACGTGCATGTCGGATGTCTCATCCCGGACCAAATCGCGATGCCTCCGCTCACTCGGCAAGCCTCGAGGATGCTGAACCTGCAGCTGCTGGTGACTCCGGCGGCCAGAGCGGCCCCGTTTGGGAGCATGTTGAGCCGACGGCGAAAGACGAAAAGGGGTAAAGCGTCCACAGAAAGCAGAGCGGCCGCCACCCGTGCTACTATAGTCGAAAGTACGCGAGGCCTAGGGCGTTTGAATAAATTTGGTCAGTTAAGCCATGTCTGCGTTGTCACTCTGTCGTCGCCAAACTTAATTCTCCAAATTATCATTTACTTTCAGTTATGTTTTATTAGATGCTGCAAGCTCCACATCCACTTGACAAACTCCCACGTTCCCTTTGGGTTTTGCATTTTACGAGCGTAGCAAGCACCAATACCCATTACCCGCCGCGGCTGCTGAGCACGAGGACGCGAGTTCAATTCCCGGCCGCGGCGGCCGCTTTTCTGATGGAGGCGAAAAAAACGCCGGTGTGTACGAGATTTCGGCGCACGTTAAAGAATCCCAGGTGGTCAGAATTAATTCGGAGCCCTTCACTACGGCGCGCCTCACCGCCTGCGTTGCGTCGGCGCGTCAATCCGTACACTCAATCAAATCAAACCACGACCCAGTGTTAATGATTCGAGCTATCTTGTTGACTTCGACTCTCTATCCATTTCATGTAGCGTTGCTGATGTATTGCTCCCTTGAGAAAGGACGGCCATCATGGTCTGGTAAGTAAAATTCCTCGGGACACTTAAATATGCTTACGTGCTTCGAATGCGGAAAGGAGGGGCGCTGCGGTCGCCGAGGTGAGCGAACGCACCTCACATCGGCTCCGTCGATTATACTACTTTTCGGAGGACCATCCCGCCTCAGCTGTCCCAAACCTGTACGTACGCGTTCCTTTTAACGTCCGGAGCACGTCGATACCAGATTTGGGCATTTTCGCCCATCTCTGGCCGATTTACGAGTGTTTTTCTCGAGTGATGCGAGGCCGCCGGGCTAAGCCTAACGAAGGATACGACGACTCCGAGCATGGCGCCGGCCACGTCGACGGCCGCCGCCACGAGCGACGCCTCGGGCCCCGCCCCGACAGGGGCAGCGGGCCACCACGTCGCAGAAGACGCCTACGAAGATTCCACGGAAATGGATACGACACCTGCCGACTCTCCTCGCCGACGACGGCCCAGCCTGGATCGCAGCTCGGGGAGGACGGCCATTACGGTTCCCGGCACCGACGACGACGCCGACGCGGGTCCGCGCGCCGACGAAGACGCCGCCCCGGGCAACAGGGACCGCGCCTGGTGGATTCAAGTTGTCCCCCTGCGCCGCCGCAAGAACCAAGCGGGCAAGCAAGGGACCCATCCGCAGCAGGCCCCTTCGCCCACCGGTAAGCCGAGCCCCGTCTCCGCTTCACAACCCCGCACGCCCCGGCAGCCCACGCGGGCGGAGTTCGCTAACAAAGTCAACGCGGTCATGACGAAGACGGCCAGGATGCCCAATTTCGCTTCCCGCGACGAGAACAGGGTGGTCGTTCGACCACGTGGCGGCCTCGTGGTAGGCAAGGTGCTACTGACCGACCTGCGGAGAGCCGTTTTCGCGGCGGCAGGCGTGGACGCGGCGGCCATGGAGGAGGACTCCGTGTCGCCCAACGCGGCCCAGAACATTTTGGTGATTAGCACGCCCAGCGAGGAGCGCACCTTGCAGTACGAGCTGATCCAGGAAATCGCGATCGGAGGCGCGACATACGAGGCCTACGCGTACCGGGCGGCGCCGGAGGACTCGTCCCGGGGCGTCATCCGCGGCGTCGGGCTCGAAGACACGGCGGAAGACATCCACCGCTTCGTGGTCAACAGACACAACCCCACGGCGATGGACGCCCACCGCCTCGGCAAGTCCACGGCCGTCGTCATTCGCTTCGACGGCGGGAAGGTACCGTCCTACGTCAGGTACGGCGGAATGATTACGAGGTGCTACCTCTACCGGCAACACAGAGAGGTGTGCAAGACGTGCGGCCAAGTCGGCCACCGAAAGGACGTGTGTCCCACCCCCACGGCCCGGGTCTGTTTCGCCTGCGGGCAGCGGAACCCGGGGCCAGACCACGAGCAACGCTGCAAGCCCAACTGCAAGCTCTGCGGCGGCCCGCACGCCACGGGCACCAAGAGCTGCAAGAATAAGTTCAAGACCCCGTTTCAAGTCAAGAAGCGACAGTGGCAACGCAAGCTCGACGAGGAGCAAGCGAAATCGGCACCGCCGCCGCCGGCGCTGAAGGTCAGGATTTCTAGAAGAGACGATTTCCCGGAGCTCGACCAGCTCGCGGCGCGCGGCGGCAGCCGGGAGAAGAGCCGCGACAGGAGCGCGTCCGGCGTGGCGCGCGGAGATAGGCGCAGAGACCTGTCACGTGGCCCCACATGGGCGACGGTCGCCGTCGGCGGCGCAGCTAGAGTGTGCGCAGCTGCGTCGTCGAGGTTGGCGGCTGTCGCGGCGGCGGTCCAAGTCCGCGCGGCGCGAGAGATCGGCGTCCAGGGGAAGGCGCGCGAGCCGCTCCGGTTCGCGCCACAACAGCACGAGGCGGCCGGCCGCGAAACCTAACGGATCGGAGAACGCGGAGCTACGCGAGATGGTGAAGGAAATGCGTGCGACGATCCACGAACAGCGCATCACGATCGAGCGGCTCTCCAAGCAGCTAGAAGAGCTATGGGGACTGCCGAAGAAGGGGTGGGAGAAGACGAAGGCCGCTCCCGCCTCCGAGGCCTCGAAGCCTACTTCGACCACGGCGGCGCGCCCCGCGCAGGGGCAGGCTCCGCGGCCGCAACCCCAGCGACAACAGGCGGCACGGGAACCCACCCCTGGGCAGCGACAGGAACCGCAGCAGCCGTCTCCGGCGGCCTCCGTCTCCAGACCTCCCCGACCCCTCCCAAGAGACGGGTGCAGGAGTGCGAAGAGCGCGAAGAATCCGAAGAGGAGATCGATGGGGACGAGGACGACGCGGAGTCAGTCGTCTCGTCGGCGTCGGCGAAGGCGACCGGCGCCGCGAAGACCACGGGCTACGCGGGTCTGAGTAACCGCTGCCGTCGGCTGGAGAACCAGATGAACCGCTGGGGCAAGGATCTGGAGAACATGGAGAAGCGGCTCACCAACAGGATCGACCGAGCCCTCAACCAAATAATGCAGCAAGTCAACCAGGCCGTCAGCCAGATGACCCAGCTACAGCAGCAGCTGCAGCAACAATTCAGTCCCGAAAACATGAAGACGCTCGAGATGAACGCTATACAAGAACACTTCGACAACGGAGCCTCTCAGCAACTTTCGCCATGACGAGCCGCGACCGCACGACCCTGAAGATCTGGCACTGGAACGCCAACGGCTTCCGGTGCCGGAAGGCAGTCCTGCAACAGCACCTGCGCTCCCTGACCACGCCGGACCTCCCCGACGTGATCATGGTCGCACGCCGAAGACGCGAACGCGACGTCCCTGCCGGGTTACAGAGCGCACGCCAGCCCGCCGGGCGCCCGCGCCTGCGGGAAGGGCGCGCGGCGCAAGGAGTGTGCACGTTCGTCCGCAAGGGCATCGCCTTAGTCAACCACGAGAATTTCCTGGGCGGCCGCGGCAGTTCCATCGAGCACTGTGCGATCGAACTGGCAATAGTCACGGGCAGACGGAAGAAGCGGGCGACGGGCACCGCCGTCCTCGTCGTGAACGTATACAGCAACCCGCAGCAAAAGTTCCGGGCGCTGCTGCACAAGGCTCGCAACGCGGTCTCCGGGCAGAGGGACGCGGTGGTCGTCGTGTGCGGCGACGTCAACGCCCAGCACCGGGAGCTCGGGTACACGGCGACGTCGGCCAAGGGCAGGAGCCTGCTGGAAGACGCCGCCGAGGCCGGTTACGTGCTGCTCACGGACCCGTCGCACCCGACGCGCATCGGCACGTCGACGGCCCGGGACACCAACCCGGACCTTTCCTTCGCGCTCCTGCCGGGCGGCAGGACGGCGCGGTGGAGGAACACGGGCCACAACCTGGGAAGCGACCACTACATCGTCGAGGTGACGGTGCCGCTCCGCTCCGGCGACGACGGGGACGGCGGCGGCGCCGGCCGTGTCCAGCACCGCCTGACCGACTGGCACCGGTTCCGGGAAGCGGAGCTGGGCGAGATCGAGAACATCGAGGAGTGGACGGAGGGTCTCGTGGCCGCAGCCGAGGGGGCGACGGCGACGATCGAGACGACGGAGGACACGCCGCGCATGGATCCCCGCCTCGCGCACCTGCTCGAGGCGCGGCGGTCGCTGCAGCTGCGCTGGAAGCGCCAACGTCACAACCGCGCGCTGCGCAAGCGCGTGGCGGTGCTCGGCCGGGAGATCGAGAAATACAGCCGCCAGCTGTGCGCGCAGCAGTGGTACGAGCTTTGCGGCGAGGCAGACGGGCAGCTCCACCGGGGCGGCACCTGGAAGCTGCTGCGGCACCTGATGGACGAGAGCAAGAGCAAGGAGTATCAGCGTCACCGCATGGCGCAGATCCTGTACACCGCGACCAAGAAGCTGGGGGAAGAGGAGGTGCACAAGCGTCTGAACGAGCAGTACCTCCCGGCCACCCCTCAGGAAACGCATGCCGACTACGCCGGGCCGCCGAACGCCCGCCCTCGACCGGGACATCGAGGAGTGGGAGGTCCGCCAGGCGACCCGCTCCCTGAACTGCCGCTCGGCCGCGGGCCCGAATCGCGCGACCAACACGGCGCTGCGCAACCTGAACGACGCGGCGGTGGTGACGCTGACCAAGTACTTCAACGAGTGCTCGAGATCGGGCAGCCTTCCCAAGCAGTGGAAGAAGGCCAAGACCATCCTGCTTCCCAAACCGAACAAGCCGCCGGGCATCGAGAACCTGCGCTCCATCTCGCTCACGTCGTGCGCGGTCAAGGTGCTGGAGCACGTCTTGAACGCCCGGTGGCAGCGGTTCCTGGAGGACAACGAGCTGTATCCCGACGCGATGCTGGGCTTCCGCGCGAGGCTCGTCACGCAGGACGCCATGCTGCTGCTGCAACACGAGGTGCTGGCGCTCCCGGAGGGGCCCACGGCGGACAACCGAGCGATCCTGAGCCTGGACTTGCAGACCGCCTTCCAGGGCCGTACCCAGAAATTTTTTTCGGGGGGGGTTATGAATTTTGGGAAGGGGGTAGTTTTGCTGGAAGCAACAGTATTGTTTATGATGTGCTGCCTGAAAAGATTTCGGGAGGGATTCGAACCCCCAAACCCCCCCTCTGGGTACGGCCCTGCCGCCTTCGATAAAGTGCGGCACTCTGCGGTCCTGGCCCAGGTGTCCCGCCTCGGCCTGGGGCGCAGGTCCTACGACTACATCCGAGCCTTCCTGTCCCGGCGCACGGCGCGGCTGGAGGTCGGGGGCACGCAACTGGAGGAGCGCGAGCTCGGAAGCACCGGCACCCCGCAGGGCTCGGTCATCTCGCCGCTCCTGTTCAACCTGGTGACGATCGGCGTGGCCCGGCGCCTGGACGAGCTCCCGGACGTCCGGTACTCGATCTACGCCGACGACATCACCCTGTGGGTCACGGGCGGCAGTGACGGCCACATCGAGTCGACGCTGCAGGAGGCGGTACGCACCATCGAGGCCGGCCTGGCGGGCACGGGTCTGTGGTGCTCGCCGCAAAAATCGCAGCTGCTGATCCTGCCCCCGCCGGGCCGGTATCGAAAGCGCGCCGCCGCGGAGGCGGAGCGCAACATCGTCGTACGAGCGGCAGACGGCACGGCCATCCCGACGGTCCCCAGCGTTCGAGTCCTGGGCATGCACGTGGACGCGAACCGCGGCAACGGCACCACGATCGAGAAGATTATCACGAAGATGGGCATAGCCACGCGCCTCGTGAAGCGGATCTCCACGCGTTTGATGGGGATGCGCGAGGCCAGCCTCCTCCGACTGCTGCAGGCCTTCGTGGTGAGCCACGTGGCCTACGTGGGCGCCTTTCACCAGTGGAAGGCGCAAGAACGGGAGCGCATCGACGCTGCCATCCGCAAGTCCTACCGGGCGGCCCTGGGCCTCCTGAACGGCACGAGCAACGCCGCCCTCCTGTCCCTGGGGGTCCACAACACCCTGGCGGAGATCAGCGAAGCGCAGCGCGTATCGCAGCTGGAGCGCCTGGGCAGCACCACGTCCGGGCACAAAATCCTGCAACGGGTGGGCCTCCGCCCGCACCTCGGTCCCGCGACGGAAGACGAGCTGGTCCCGCTGCGAGACGACATCGCACGCCGTATCGTAGTGCCTCCGCTCCCGAGGAACGTGGACCCGGAGCGAAACGTCGAACGCCGGTCGGCGCGGGCGCTCGCGCTCGCCAGAACGTACAACGAGGACGAGGGAGCGGTGTTCGTGGACGCGGCCAAGCACCGCGAGCGGGCCGACACCTTCGTGGCGGTGGTCCTGAAGGCCACCTCGGGAGAACTGCTCAACGCCGGGAGCGTGCGGGCCGCGACCGCCTGGCAGGCCGAGGAGGCGGCGATCGCCTTAGCCTTGACCCTGCCCGGCACGCGGACCGTCCTCAGCGACTCCAAGTCGGCGATCTCCAACTTCGCGAGGGGCACGGTGTGCAGGAGCACCGCGCGGCTCCTCTCTCGGATCCGGGAGGGGGCCGCCAACAGCACGAGCATCCGGTGGTTCCCGGCCCACGCGGGCTGGGAGCTGCCCAACGGCCACCACAACCGCAACGAAGAGGCGGACGCCGAGGCCCGAGACCTCGCCACGTGCCGGACCGAGCCCCCCCCGCCTCGACCGAACCCCGGAAGACTCCGGGGAGGAAGCAGACGACGACCACGACGAAGACGCAGGGGAGCCCCTCGTCGCCTACGGCGAAGTGCTCCGGTGGTACAGACGCGAAAGAGGGACTTTTCCGCCTCCACACCCCGGCCTGTCCCGGGAGGAGGCGGTGCTCCTGCGGCAGTTACAGACCGAGACCGTGCTCACGCCGGCGCTGGCGCGCCACGTGTGCCCGGAACTCTACGAGCGGACCGAGTGCTGTGTGTGTGCGCGAGTGCCCACGGACCTGGCCCACATCATGTGGGGCTGCGACGAACAGTGCGCGCGCGACGGAGGCGACCGCCTCCCGCCGGACATTCGCGAGTTGATCGGCTCCCCGGAGCACGGCAACCAGCTCAGGGCCGTCCAGCGGCTCGAGGCAGCTCTGGCGCTGCAACGGCGAAAGGAAATCCAGCGCCCCTCGCCTCCCGGCCCCCGCGGGGGTCGAGCGGACGGCGACGGCACCGGCGATCCGAGTAACCCGCGCGGCCGGCCGGGCACGACGCCTCGGGCTCCGCCCGCTACCTAGCGCAGGTAGTTAGACGAGGTACGGCGAAGCCCTGCGTGGCCTGACCCGCATCTTTCTCGCAGGACGAATCAATAGAGGTCATTTCTCTCTCTCTCTCGAATGCGGAAACGTCATGGCTTCCCCTGGCGATACTTATCAAATTCTAGCTTTAAGCGCAGAATTTCAAGTGGTATGCTGTCTGCTAAGCAATAGAAACGAAGAGAAGAAAGTGATGCAACACGATTTACCAGTTTTCTGAACAACTGACCAAATTTATTCAAACCTTCAAGGCCTCCGGCGTAGTTCTACTGGCACGGGTGGCGGCCGCTCTGCTTTCTATGGACGCTTTAACCCTTTCCGTCTTTCGCCGTCGGCTCAACATGCTCCGAAACGGGGCCGCTCTTGCCGCCGGAGTCACCAGCAGCTGCAGGTTCAGCATCCTCGAGGCTTGCCGAGTGAGCGGAGGCATCGCGATTTGGTCCGGGATGAGACATCCGACATGCACGTCGCAGGTCCGGGGCGCCGTCCTGGTCCCCACCGTTCGAGCCCTCCAGGTAGAGGTTGTGCGCGCTCCCACGCCGACTCTCCCTCTGCGGCGCCTCCAGCCGCCTGCAGGATCCTTCCCGGGCGGCCGTCCTTCCCGGCCCCGAGCTCTCCCCTCCCGCAGCCAGCTGTGCCCAAGGGCCCGAATCTTGGTTCGCTCCTCCATGATTCTTCTACTCGCCGCAGCGGCCTTGAGCGAAATATACCCCTCCATGTTGCGTAGGACCGCTGTGTTTACGACGCCGCTGGCCAAGAGGTTGCGGAGGGCCCACCGTTCGCAGTCGTCCGGCCGGGAGGAATGCGCCGAAGCAGAGGCGCCGTCCTCTTGCGGGAGAGGCGGCGCAGCCTCCAGGTCGTCGGGTTCCTGCGGCCACTGCAGCTGACAGTCCTCGCTCGATGCACGGGACTCCCCCACGAATCTTCTACTCGCCGCAGCGGCCTTGAGCGAAATATACCCCTCCATGTTGCGTAGGACCGCTGTGTTTACGACGCCGCTGGCCAAGAGGTTGCGGAGGGCCCACCGTTCGCAATCGTCCGGCCGGGAGGAATGCGCCGAAGCAGAGGCGCCGTCCTCTTGCGGGAGAGGCGGCGCAGCCTCCAGGTCGTCGGGTTCCTGCGGCCACTGCAGCTGACAGTCCTCGCTCGATGCACGGGACTCCCCCACGAATCTTCTACTCGCCGCAGCGGCCTTGAGCGAAATATACCCCTCCATGTTGCGTAGGACCGCTGTGTTTACGACGCCGCTGGCCAAGAGGTTGCGGAGGGCCCACCGTTCGCAGTCGTCAGGCCGGGAGGAATGCGCCGAAGCAGAGGCGCCGTCCTCTTGCGGGAGAGGCGGCGCAGCCTCCAGGTCGTAGGGTCCATGCGGCCACTGCAGCTGACAGTCCCCGCTCGATGCACGGGACCGTGCTGCGTCGCCCTCCCGGCCCGTCACTTGATCGGGCGTCGGCTCCGCCGGCAGTGATTGCCCTTCGTTGCGACCATCGGTGCTGTCGCTTCCCTGGACGCTGCTCGCACTGGGATTATCGCTGTGGAACGGCGCGTCCAGGCTCCCCTCACGGGTCCCTCGGGTGTTTTGCCCGTCCATTCTGCTGCGGCCCTGTGCAGGGAAATGCGAGCCACAGTTGGTGCGACTCTTTCCGCAGCAGCCTCGAGGTGTCCGGGCTGTTGGCTCTCGCGTGTCCAGGCGAATCTCCTCCTCTTCCGGCTCGTAGTAGTCCGAGACGGCGGGTGGAATTGCTGGGTGGCAGCTTCTTTCGCCTTCCGAACAGCGCCAGAGATCGATGCGCGTGGACTCCCGGTGGTCACAGCCAGTCAGCGTCGTCCACACGACATGCGCGCGACGCTGGCTGACCCGGTTCATGGTTCATGTGCGCTACCACAGTCGCCAGACGAATTGCGTTCTTGCCCAAATCCCGACAGAATTTCGGCATTGAGCGATCTGGATGTCATAGGCGGACAAATGGTCCTATTACATATTATTTGCAACTGTTAACTTGCAAATACGTATGAGCACAAAAGAAACAAAGAGAAATTCCTACAGATTGTTCCGAGGGTTCGCCAGGCGAAGCGAAACATTTCAGCCCAAGTTAAAGATCCCCAGGTGGTCAAAACTAATCCAGAGCCCATCACTATGGCGTGTCTCATCGCCTGCGTTGCGTAGGCGATGAGACGCGCAATAATAAACATCATCATCAAGTATCGAAACCTTGTGCTGGATGGCAAGGCGCCGGTGAACATTGGGAACCCCCCATGTGTTCTGGTAAAGATTAGGTTTGCAGCTGCTCTCGAAAGGGGAAGGGGGTTGACGTCATTCGAAGGCTACCGCATGCGTCAGGCTAGTTCTCGCCCAAGACGCCGAGCGCATGCGTCAGGAGGCAGAATTTGCCGCCAGAGGAGCCGAGTGCAAGCGGCATGCCCACCGAGGCAATGAGGAACATTGCATTACCTCCCCCATCAGCACGTGTAGTGGTTTACAACAGCTGCGCTGGACATCCGCTTTCTCAGGGCGGTATATTTTTTTAAGTAGTGCTGAGTGCCGTCTCTAAGATCGCGGTCGCTACCCAGCCACGGCGTCATCAGAGAAAGCTTCGGCTCGATGTCTGATGTAAAGCCCTGTATAAATTGTATTGAAATTCAAAGGCAAAAACCCTGGTGACCAATAATGAAAATAATCAAGAGATATATCAAGCGAAATAACCAAATATCAACATAATCAAGCGAGCTTCGCCTGTTCAGTGTGCAACTTTTTTCTTGTAGCAAAACTGTGGTACGTGATGCAAGTACTTCATTGTTCACGAGTTCAAGTTCCCAAAATACATCATGAGTTTGCCGTGTTCGTTTGGTTTTCAGTGTGGGATCGTTCAAGTACACCCTATCTTTTCCGGCGAGTTAAAGGAGCCATGAAGAGAAAACACAAGTTTGGTTCATTCAAAAGATTGTATCGTTAGAATCATACTGACACCACTTTTAACGTAAACTTCGCTCAAATAAGCTACATAATTAGGAAAAACGGGAATGGTCATGCGACCCACCAGCTCATTTCCCGCAACAGAACCTGTGATGTCACATGGGCTAAGCTCTGCGATTGGCGGAGGCTGGCAGAAGCAGACGCAAATTAGGTAGAGCCTACAAACTAGACGAACGAGCGATTTGCGCTTAAATTTAGGGCACATTCTTTACAAAGCAATAGGAATGATGGGACAAACAGTGGAAGTTACGAAAGCACATGTAAACATAGAAGTACTGATGCGTTCTGCTGTTCGTACTGCGCACAGCATGCTTTGGTTTAGCTGCACAGCACTACGGGGCTTGGGGTTGTCTCAGACGACACTGGCCGATTGACGCAAGCAACGGTGTCTTACGTGACCCCATTTGTCGAGCGAGCACTGTTTCAGGGAACGAATATTTTCTCCCAGAACAAAAACAAGCCAGGTTTAAATGCGGGCAAAAACAAACCAAACGCTTGCCACGGTATGGTGGCGCCATCTAGGTTACGGAACGTAAAGAAACGCGGGAACAAACCAACACCGCTGTACAGGGTGGAGACAACCTTTGAACGGTCCCGTGCCGCCGCAATTGGGCCAACGGGCTCAACGCGTTATTCTTTTCGTTTCCCACGAGACCTAGCAACGCGAAACAGACAATATGATTCAAACTTCTTCAGTAAACCGCGTTGCGGCGATAATTTTAGCGCGGTTTTGACACAATGACTTGCTTCGGCGGCGAGCGAGCAACCGAACATGGCGGCGCCAGCGTTACGTGTCTCTACCCTGTACGGCGGATGCGTGAATGAAGGTACTCTAGGCTGCAGAGCGGTCGGTTCCCGTGATGTCACTTGGGACCACGAAAACGCACGATTGAGCGGGAAAATCAAAATTTTAACCTAAATTGTTTAATTTCTCAGTGAATGAAGCACCGTTTGTATCCGGACAAGCGCTGGGGGCACTATTAAACACGAAATCTTTCGAATAAAACCAACTTGCATTTTCTCTTCATGGCTCCTTTAAGGAGGGCGGGGTTGGGTTGTGCGAGTTTATGTTCGTCAGCTCGTGAACCGGTTTTTGTTTTGACAGGATTCGAATGACCCTTTTCTGCGAACCTTTTTACAAAGTGTACAGGGGGGATTAAAGGGACACTGAAGTGAATTTGTCAAGCTCCCGTTTTTGCTTGCACTGTGTAGACTGGCTCAAATTAACACTCTATTCATCGTTTATCCGGTTGACAAATCGGTAATTATTTTACAAAGCGCGAAAGAAGAAAAACTACTATGCGCGGTTTGCGGCGGCCGCACCAACTAAAGGCTGTGACGTCAGGAGGGGGGGGCACCGTGATTGGACGATGCCCAAGGTTAGCAATCAAACAAGTTTCGGTTTCGGTTTCGGTTCTGTAAAACAACATGCTTGACATCTGATGGCGTTGTTGGATGGGCATTCTCGATATCTCAGTTATCGCCGTACCGCGCTTCTGCCATGTTGTCGGCTGTCAAATGTCTAAGATAAACCTCCCAGGGCGGCTTGGAATCGTAGAAATCACTAGACGAGGCCTACGCAGTGGATGAACGCCCTCCGCGTCACCGCAGACTCTCAAATGCCATGCGCTTTTCCCGCATATTCGGAGCTTTCCTCACTCATGTCTGTTCGTAAAAAGCTAGTTCGCACCAGGCCAAGGGTGTGCTGATTCAGGCCTGGGCCCACTGCCCGCAAGCAGTCGGTGCTTGTGGCAACAGCACGCCAACGAGAACTCGCTAGCGCGTCATTAACAGTATGCGCGCGTTCTGCGATCTCGCTCGTGGAGCAGTGAACGTTACGGCCCAAAAATGGCGAACTCAGTTCAGAAAACATCGGCCGCATACGAAAAAATCAACTTACCCTCGGGGATTCGAACTTACGACTTTCAAAACAAATTCCAGCGCCTCAGACCACTAGGCCACGAGCCGGCGCTGGCCGGTTTGGATATATAAGGTTTATAATGTATGACCAGTTTACACTTTTATTTATTTTAAGCATTTTAAGTATTTTATGTGACTATTTGTTGTATATCACTCCTGCAGTAAGTGTCCCCCAGACTTCCACAATATCTCACGTCTAGCAATTGCATTTCTTTGACGGAAAAGCGTTCGCAGACAGTGTGCGGTCGTGCTGCTGACCGCTGTGGTTGTTTACCCAGCGCAAAAAGTGCTTCCTGCTCCCTAGTTTTGCGCTGTACGGTAAAAGTTTCAGTTGATTTTATTTTCTTAGTACCTATATTGACTTCGCTGACTCTTCTCCCGCCTTCAATTGGCCTTAGATTTTCCTACTAGCGTAAAGTCAGCGAAGCGTCGCATGTGCACTTGTGCAGCGCTTGTGTGGAGCGACCCGGACTCTGAGTTTGACACAGTGTACAAACTAACAAAGTAAGGAAAGGCACATTCTTTCATTCACAAAGTTGTTGTGGCTTAGTTTCAATTGAGCGAGCGAATAGCGACGACCCGTCGGCGGCCGGCGGACGAAACGCTGGGCCGACTGACTCGATCGGTAGGTCGGCTGGTCGGCGAACCGTGCAGTAGCGCAGCCATTTTGAGCTCATCTCCTGCTGACGTCACACGAAAACGCCACAGAAAATGGGCGAGCGTAAAGAGAGGAGGACAGCATTTTCGAATTGATTTTTCTACTAAATAAATTCGCGTAAACGCGGCCAGAGTGGTCGAAACAATGCCTACGGACTCCGAACTACAATTTGCGCTGGTAATCCCGCAATGTTTACAAATCACTTCAGTGTCCCTTTAAGAAATGTGAACAACGGAGCGCACAGCCTCCGACGCATGCTGCACCATCTGGCTGCAAAGTCAGTAAGCTGCGCGCATGCGCCATTCTTCGTGAGCGTTTGAGAGAGTGGCTGAAATTTATGGGAAATACTGGTTCAAGAAGCGACACCCGTCGTTTATTTTGAGGCGCCTTTTCACGCTGCGTCACCACTGAGAGGGATTATCGTTCAAGGGCATCATGCTAGCTGCACTCAGCCTGCAGCTCGCTTGGCTTCCGAATGTAGTAGATAACAGGACGCTCAGTAGCGAGAGAGCATGAAAAGACGCCTCAATATAAATGACCGGCGTCGATTGTTTATCAAGTATTTCCCATAACAGTAGGCCAAACTCTCGAACGCCCTGAAAGAACTACGCATCTGTGGAGTTTACTGGCAGTGCATCTAGACGGTGCGGCATGCGTCGGAGACTGTGCGCTCCGTTTGTATTTCTTTTAATCCCCCTGTACTGTCAAAGGTATTGCAAACGTTTGCCTCGTCTGCAAATGAAAGCTGTAGTTGCCCTAAAGGCTCCATTAAGGAAATTGTGGACTCTTTCAGGTTTCTAGCAGTACGGTTTTCATTGAAGTATCTAACAACCGTGTCAAGAAAGGCACCTGCTCAAGACTTAAAGCGTGTGTTGTTCCTTGTGCCCCTTTACCGATCATTGTATAGACCTGTTCCTTGGCCAGGACATGTTATCTCGTGTTAAGAAGAAAGCCGTCCCAGCCATAGCATCCCTGAAAACCTTTTGAGCTACACACCGGTACACTGCCCGTTAAGACGTGGATGCAGGAGAAAGAATATATGTAGCTGTTGGCTCGAGTGGCACCACTAGTTGCTTGACCTACAGCGTGCATTTAGTGCAACGATTCGCTAACTGTCGAGCGGGTCGCCCTTTTGGCGTCGCAGTTTACTTTGAAGCCGTTTTCAGCTAGCGTTGCAAAAGCATTTCTACCATAACCCCAGAAGCACCAGGCATACACGTTGCGGGATTGGGGCTTGAGTAGTTGCGCGTAGTGAACGTGGCGATTCCAAATTACGTGTGCACATATTTCATCCTAGATTCTTACTACCCCCACTACTACTGCAATATTACTCAATATTAATTACCCACTGCAATATTGCTCAGCCTGCGCTTGCGGATGCGTGATTGCTCCGTGAAATTTCTTCCCAGTGTTAGGAAATTTTCCTCTTTGATAAAATCTCTTCAGAAACTCCGACATGCCGTGCCTTCTGATTCTTTAAAGCTCTGTGAGTCCAAAAATCGCCCGCCTTCGCTCTGCCAAATGCGAACCGATTTATTTGCACTAATTTAAGAGTCATGCTGGCTGGTCGCAATCAGTTGTTTTGTTGCGCGCAAAGGAAACTTCACTTAAATTGCCGAGATTACTCTAGGCAAACAAAAGTGCACAGGACTGGCAAGAGAAGCCAGCTAGAGCGCAAGTGGGGGAATCTTCCAAGGACTGTGCCACAGATCGTACTATTTAGACAACTGACACACACGTACAGATTACGATAAATAAACGTTTATTTAGGTAGGGGTGGCGATTGCTTCTATTGGGGAGCAATGGTTAAGTGTTGGGGAAGGGGTTAATCAGGACGGTGAATGGGCTCCAATGGAGTAGGGACGCTGCCTATGAGAGATATGAAATCTCGGGCAAGTTGGTGATACACAAGGCAGGCGCTGCGCCAGTCGCCTGCTTGTTGTCCATCCATCAGTCCCTGACCTAAATTTACGCCGTGCAATCTTGTCGACGATATCTATAACCGCAGCTATATATGCGCGCAGGCTGCACGGCAAAAATGAAGGAGTTATAGGCCCCACGACAGTCACTACTACTGCCACGCAGTGTGTTGCTTTCTGGTTTAATTCTCTCCCGTCTGATCCCACCCTCCCATTCCCATGTCTGATCCCATTCCCTGAGATTTTTAAACCACCTTCTCTCTTATTCCTGATAGAAAGTGACATCTCTTTACTGCTTTGCCCTTACCACTATTTCGACATTTAAGGAACGATTCTTTATTTCGGTATTATTATTATTATCATTTATTCCTTTTTCACAGCGGGTTATTTCAACAAAATCTCCCGGAAAGCTAATTTGCTAAGTCCGGACTACAGTGCTCTATCCGAACCTAGGTGCTGCCTCATTTGTTGTAGCAACTCTATGGTTGTAGCCATCTTCAGCTAAAAATAAGGCCTAAGCGGTATTAATTGTGTTTAGAGGCGATATCGAGGAACACGAAGGCACCTACCGTTATTACTAAAACAACGCTGCCTGTTGCCTCAAAGTACTACCGCTTTGCACCAATTCAATTTTTCGCGCTACTTTTATTGTATTGGTAACGCTATTGTGGGGCCATCTGTCGCTGACTTCACAAATGCTTGGACGTTGATGCAGAGCACGCAAATGCAATGGCGGCTATGCGGTGAAGTGGACATTCATTGATGGTGTTTTACAACAAAATAGCCATGTGCCATCCGCTGTCATTCATGCTGCTAGCAGGTAAGAAAGTACTGGGTCTGAGGGCCTACGTCCTCATGCTCTTTTCATATAACTTGTGAGCACATGTTCCGAAACTTTCTTTTGATAGGCGTGCTACTTTGCGTGCCGGTCGCGTATGCCAGCAAGGTGTTGGAGCTCAGTGACAGGTAGTGCAATTTTTCCTCTTGAATTCATGCTTGAGTGTTTACAAGGGGATGATGATTGCAGTGGAGATATTTTCTGGTGGCCGTGTTATAATTGCCTCCACAGAGCTTGTCTACAGGAAAGTGAACGCATTTATGTTTTTCGAAAGTTTTTCCTGGTTCGGACTCTTGCATGTACGGTATCGCCTGAAGCAGTCATGAAAACAAACATGTCTAATTACATTATGATTTGCTTCTTTCGGCAGGTTTCTCGACGTAAGACATGAAGGATCATGGCTTGTCAAGGTAGAATTCTGCGCTGACTACGCAAGCGAGCTGTTTATATCTGTGATGTTTTTGTAATCCCTATTCTGTAATATTTTTGTTTTCGTCACGGCACAGTTCTATGCACCATGGTGTGGGCACTGCAAGATGTTGGAGCCCATCTGGAGTCAAGTTGCTCAGAGCTTAGCAGATACGGACATCCGCGTCAGCCGTGTGGACTGTACGCGGTTTACGTCTGTGGCGATGGAGTACAGCGTCAAGGGTTTTCCGACTGTGCTTTTGTAAGGCTTTCAAATTTTGTTTGGTTTATCTTACCAGAAACTCTAAAAAGGGACAGTGTTAGCACGCATCAATCCAATTCAAAAACCATGTCTGGCAGTTGTGCGAACTCGTATAAAGTTGTTTAGGAATGGCAGTTGAAGGAACGTTCAGTATTTTAAAATAGAGCGTGCGAGCAACTGACGACGTAATAGAAAAATGCGGTTTTTTTTTTGCTATTCCGTCAGGGTTCAGCAAATTCTGATGTTAAGACGAGTGTGAAATGTATATTTTAATTCGATTACTGGTTTTGTAATTGTTACGGACAAGCAGTCACCACAATGCTTTAGTGTGCTGCACTTTCTTTGTTTTTATGGCTGTTTCAGTGCTGTCATAATAGATGACTGTTTAGTACCAAGCGCTTGTATGACCAAAATATACAAGCCTTACAGCCATTCATTGGGATCGATAAAAGGGCAAGTAATTTAAAGATGTGCTGAATTGTATGCGGTGCGAAACTGCTAAAAACAACTTTGAAAGACAGTTTAGTATGTTCTGTTTGTCACGAGTTCTGTTTAACGGAAGTACTACATGCTAACAAGGGCTGTTTTGAGAAGCAAGCAAATCAAAAGCTGTCACTGTTTCAGCGACAATTTTATTGTAAGTTTCTGTTGACCTAGAGTCTGCTGTCCATTACAGTTTTTGCAGTGATAGTGTCTTCAATAAATGCTTAAAGGGGCCCCTGCAACATGTTTTGAGCAGTGCAAATAAACGTGCGCGACGTTTAGATTACACTGCCAAGAATACCTGAGCCAAATATTGCACATGCACGTGAAACGGTGGGCACACAAATCGTTGTGAAAGACGCGGAAAAATCAACCGCGCTCTCTTCAGTTTCCCTCATTATGCACCACTGGCACTGGCTGTCCTATTGGCTGTTGCTGGTCAACTTTCTCACATTTCCTTTGATGAACCGCCTTCGTCAGCGCTGTGCACGAACTTCTTCTATGCCTGAAACTGTACGAACAGTTTGGCATTTCTTTTGTGTTCTCAATGCGCGTGGAGTTCGAGTCACGAACTTAATACTTCCCTTTTAACCCGACCGCTCCACAACAAAGGTTTATTACTTCAAAAAATGCCCTACCAGCCTTAACGCGTGCTTGCAAGCAGGCCGCCATGCCTGCTTTTCTATTGCACCACACCAAAAATAGACCCCTCCACGCTGCAGAGAAAAGGAGGAAACTCCCTGGCCTGTGATATATCGAAGGCTGCTGAAGAGAACGCAAACGAGCCATTTCCTCTCCGAGAAAAAGCGCTCAGCTTTTGTCGTGTAGTCTGTGGTCGAGTTGATAGAGAATGATAATGCGGGATTTCTCATCGCGTAGCTTCGATGATAGTGAACGGATTTTTATAATTCTTGCGGGAGGATTTTGCTGGCACAACAGACTTTACCCCAAAATACATTCCGAGCAGTCGATGGTAAGTGCTGCAGGGTCCCTTTAAGGTGAGCTGTAACAGCCTCTGGCCAGCTGAACTAGCTTCTGCTCCTGCAGGTGAAGCTGTGTATGTTTTCTGCTACTTTCTTCAAACTGCATGACGTGCATGACAGCTGGTCTCCTCAGCCTGGTTCTGTCTTTTGCCTCACCTTAACTACATAAATGGATAAAGTGCCATGCGTGCTCGGAAATTGTCCACAAAGACTTGACTCGCTGCAGTGTTAATTCTCTTCTCAAAGTAATGTTATGCCTGATTGTTAAACCCTTGGCTCCCGAAGACGAGTCTGCTGTTGTCCATATGTGCTGTCCTGTCTGCTGACATTTATGAACCTGTTAGGCATGGTGTAGTATCTGAGGACTAGCGTGGCTATTATGCACACACGATGCTGTGTGTTCAAAATGTGGTCGTGAATGTTTAATTCTGCTGGAGGAAATACAATACAAAAATGCCCAATGTGCATGAAAATAATGTACATAAAAGAACTCCACATGGTCTCAGTGAATCTGCAGGCCAGTGACAGCTTCTGGAGAGGGAAGGGGGACTGCTGCCCTTATGGTTGTGCTCCGTCGCCTTTACCCAACCGTACCAGTATGGTGGGGCAAAGGCCACCCTAAGGGTCACTCTGGGTCTGCCTCTGAGTGCACGCTGCTTGAAACTCAACGGCATGTTTGGCACGTTAAACCCCAAATGTAACACCTCGATATGTTATCGCCAGTAAAAAGGGAAGGCTAGCATTGCTGTGGGATTCAGGCCACACAGTTTATTCGGACACATGGCATGCACTCGCTGCATTGATAAGATAGGGACAAAATTCCTCTCTAGAGAATTGTCTCGGATGTCAAGTGCCTGGGCATTCTCAAAGTGGGTATGGTTGCCACATTTAACCCGCCGCGGTGGCTCAGTGGCTAAGGCGTTGCGCTGCTGAGCACGAGGTCGCGGGTTCGATTCCCGGCCGCGGCGGCCGCTTTTCTGATGGAGGCGAAAAGCAAAAACGCCCGTGTGTACGAGATTTCGGCGCACGTTAAAGATCCCCAGGTGGTCAAAATTAATCCGGAGCCCTCCACTACGGCGCGCCTCATCGCCTGCGTTGCGTCGGCGCGTTAAACCCTACAATCAATCATCATCTTGGTTGCCACAGACCTTGTATGCTTTAACAGCAGCTCTTGTGGTGAAGGGGTAGAAAAAAAATTAAAATTTTACTGAACATTCCTTTTGGTGTTGCGCAAGGTCAAATGCTTGTCTGGCCAGAAGGGAAAACTGCCTGCTGAAATGAAGTCGGCCGAGAAAATGTTTAGTAACGCGGAGCTCCTCATCAGAAGAGGCACTTTTTGGATGTGTAGTCAGGCCTGGCCTTCTGGAGGTGGAGTCGAAAAAACAGTTTAATCGTAAGACAATCATGTTATTTGGCTGTGCAGTGCTTTTCCTGTGTTTTTAAAAATTAAGGTCTTTGTGTTCAGAATTAATTTACAGTTCCTAGCTGAAAACTTTTTGTGTGACACTGTCATGGTCTTTATGGGTGATATTCTTTGATAGCAGTTTAAAGGAGCCATGCAGACAAAATACAAGTTTGTTTTATTCGAAACATTTCGGGTTTCATAGTGCTCCAGCGCTTGTCTGGCAGCAAACGATGCCGTATTCACTGGGAAATTAATCAATTTAGGTTAAAATTTTGATTCTCCCACAAAATCGTGTGTTTTCGGGATGTCTGCCGAGAAGTGACAAGGACGGTTATGCAAACGAACTTCCAGTGCGTCATTGGGCTGTGCAGCCTTGCTTACCGTCAGTCCCAGATGGTGCTACCATACTGAGCCGCAGGCTGTTGTCCACCGTTGCTTTGTATTTGACCATATTTGCACCTGGCTTGTTTTTGTTACGGTAGAGAGTAATCATTTCATGAAACATGGGGTATGCTCGACAAACAGGGTCACGTGAGACAACGTCGCTTACGCCAATCGCCCAGTGTCGTGTAAAGTGGCAACCACATAGAGTGTTTTGCTCGCGTCTGACAACCGTCAGCATCTCCTAGCGGCGACGTAAAACCCACGTTGGAGAAACCAAGATTCAGAAAAATAAACAGCCAAATTGACCAATTAGGCAGTTTTTAACTAACAAACCAATGTGGCAGATGTTGGTGGAGTAAATTGTGCTCTCCAACATTTTTCGCGTCGCCACCAGGAGACGCCGACGGCCGCCAGACACGAGCAAAACACTCCATGCGGTTGCCACTTAAGACAACTCCAAAGCGGCAGGCTTCTGTGCAGCTACAACAAGCATAGTACACCCAGTACCAACAGCAGTGCACATCGGTACTTCTATGCTTATGTGTATTTTTGTAACTTTCATTGTTTACCCCACCATTCTTACTGCAGTAAAATGAATGTGCACTACATTTAGGCGCAAATAGCTCGTTCGGCAAGCTTATAAGCCCTGCCTAATTTGCGTTTGCTTTTGCCGGCCTCAATTGCACAGCTGGGCATATGACATTATAGGTTCTGTTATGGGAAATGAGCTAGTGGGTCGCATGGCCATTCCCTTTTTTCGTAATTATGTAGCTTATTTGAGCGAAGTGTGCGTTAAAAGTTGTGTCAGTATGATTCTAACGAGGCAAGCTTTTGAAGGAACCCAACTTGTGTGTTGTCTGCATGGCCCCTTTAATTGCACTTATAAAAACAGCATGGTTTTCAGTAGTGCTTGTGTACCTATATACGTAAATGATCCAAAATCGTTTGTTCCGAAAGATAAAAAGTGTGCTCCAAAGCTGCGTTTTACCTACCCCAGGAATCGCTCCAAGCTGCTCTTTGTCAGTTCCATGACTGTGTGTGGCTTTCTGGGACTCTTTTTAATTGGCCCTACAGTCTTATTTAGCTTGTCTGCGGATTAAGGGGTCTATTAGTTCATTGGCTGGCATTTGTAGCTTGCGAGGTACAATTGGCTAGAGAATGGTATGGGTAATGCACATTGCTGAACACTTAAGGCATGGCAGGAATGAGGACACCTCTGAGGCAATAATGGTGTGTGCAACACATGTGGTCCCTGTTTCCTTCTCCTTCAGAGTCATGTATACATTCCAAGCTACTGTAAGAGGACTCGGTGCATTTTTTATGAGTTTGTATTTAAAGGTTAACTGAATTTCTATCTTTTTTTTTTTTCTTTCAGCATCAAAGGTGACAAGACAGTTGAATACAGGGGGGACAGAAACAGGGAAGAGCTGGCAGAGTTTGGACGAAGGATGGATGGGTGAACACATTTTTCTCATCATTGACCACTGGTGCCACTAGTTTACGCAAGTGGTGATAGCCTGTTCTGATATTACATCATAGTATCATTATATTATATCATTCAAGTGTTAGATAATTGTATGATCACAGGAAATTTTGAGAGTAAGCTGTTTTACGCCACCCTGATGAAGGCAAGTCCTCTTGTCAAAGCGTAGCCACGAGGCTGATCGAATTACTAGAAGCTGGAATCAACCGTGAATAAGGTAGAATTGATTTCTTACATGGGGTATGAAAAGATAATGTAGTCAATAATTACCCATTTGGCAAATGCTTAACCAAGAGCATTGTAACTGATGGGCTTACGCAAGGCATACATTTTGAGGCAGGTGTAATACGTCAGAGTTGGGTAAAACCTCCTTAACACTAGTCTAGAATTGTTTAGCAAATCTGCATAGCTTACCTATATCTCGGTGCTTTTTTGTGCTTACGAGATTTATTTATAGTTCATTTCACAAGCTGCATGCAGCACAGTCCATGCTACGTTGTTGCCAACAGTCTGCTCACTGTGCACACCAAACTCGCCACGAAGAAAAGCGATGGCGTTGGGGCCTTGGATTGAAATTTCCGTTCCCCCGCTGGTCAGGGGGAACCTCGAGGACCCAAACGCCTATTGTCGCTTTTCTTCACGGGGAGTTAGACGTTCTCAGTGAGCGGACTGTTGGCAACAGCGTAGCATCGACTGTGCTGCACGTAGCTTGCGAGACAAACTATAGATGTGGACTCATGCAGGTGGGTACCAATTTCCGTGCATTGCAGCTTTGCATGAGCCTCCTGACAGGAGTGACCTTTGCTTGACCAATTGCTTTGCTTGTCAGGCCACCGGTGCATCATCTGACAAACTGCGATGATCTGAAGGCAATGCGGGAACGTCACAAGGTGTTCTTCATCTATACTGACGGGGAACAGCCAAAGGACGATACCAACACTCTGAAGGTGCTTTGTTGGTACTTAATATCTGATTCTGATTCTGAAGCATTGTTGCTAGTCAAAGAGCAGTACTGCTGGTTACCTTTTTGTTTTTGTTTTTGGTCAAAAGGAGACACATTCAGTTGAAATGAACTGAGTAATCCGATTCCACAATTGGACCCATGTGTTTACATGTGTAATTCGAGGCACTCAGTCTATGGGAACACTCTGTGTTTGGTCACGTATTAGGAAGAATTAGTCACTAGTGTTCCATGGTCACATTTCTGTCATTTTAGTGTGGACTTCCTTCAGTTGCTGTACAGGAAAAGTAAGGCTAGAATGTAATGCATGATGCAGAAGGAACAGCTTGGTGTGAGGCCTTGCGGGCACCTGTTCTCGTGACTTATTCTCGCGCCTTATTTTTGTGCTGTTCTTTTCTCCGACACATTCCGTAGTAGCCCAACCCTGCACTTTACATTTAATGCTGCTGCTGTAACTCCACTTTTGACTGGCATGATGCTGGGAAGCGGTAAGGTTTGATGCTTTGTTGCAAAGCTACTATTTTTGCTCTGTCCACAATGCAGATGTGGCTTCCAGTGCTAAATTATGCTAAGTTGCTCATTAACTCACCATGTCCCTGTCTTAAAGTCTTGTTGCATAGCTGTGTTTCTGAAGTGCCCTCTGAAGATAAAAAAAAAAACAATGAAGTTGTCTGATGTGCTGCTCTTTTCATTTTCATTTTAGGAAAATTTTACAAAGATGGCAGAAGAATTCCAGCCAATGAACTACTTTTTCACCGTGCCTCCTTCATGCATTAGCCAGCTTGGAGAAAAAATCACTTCACCAGCATCGCCCGCTGTTTATGTGGTGAAAGACAATACTGCCTTTCTTTTTGATGGTGAGTGTGGGTCCATTGGAGCAGCCTCTCAACTATGTCTGCTTGAGGTACTGAAAGAAAAAAAGAAAAACTCAAGGGGATGCAGTTGCCAAATGTCCCGCTACTTTTGTACAATTCAGAATTGTTTGAGAGTTGTCGGCCAGCTCAGTTGTTGCCCATATGTACCAGTGCAGACTGATAAAATAGAAATGCTAGAATCTGAATGCAAGCGTGACTTCTGAGACTTGGGTTGGCAAAAGGCAAATGGTGCCATAGCTCAGGTCTAATAATACGGTCAGCTCAAAATGAACCACTGCATCACTCAAAATTTAGCTGACAAATTCTTTGGAGTTCTGTATTTACTTTCATTTTTGCCTTCACGTTAATTTGTCAACAATAGCTAGTGCGTGCATCTTTTTTTTTTTTACTTCTATGTGGTTCACTTGTCTTGTTTGCCATGCCTAACCAATTGTAATTGCTGTGGTTAATTGTGCATGGTGATATTATAAGGGCATAATGGCAGTAACTGTTAAAAGATGTGTGCCTTTTGAGTGAGCCTATATGGGCCTGCATCCGGTAACTCAAGAACTACAGTGTTCCACTGTTACACTTCAGTTTGCTAGGTAAACGATAGGTGGCCGTAGCCATATTTCTAAGGGGGGGGGGGGGGGGGTAGTAGTAGCGGGGAATTACAATGATACTGCAGATTTGGGATTTCTGTGCAGGCAGAGCCCTTTATTAAAGCACACCTTACAAGCCTGATGTTTTGCTGTTGCTCAACTTGCCAGACCTCTAGCACTAATGAAGAGGGTTTACAAAAATTGGGGTGCAGAAATCTGCACTTGTGAGCGGCGAGGTGTACGCTACAAATCATTTGATTTTAACATTTGAACATATAATTCATTTAGTCCTAGCGTCTTGTTTTTAATGTCACCTGTTATGGTTGAAAACAAAGAAGAATTTATTGAAAATCCTGCCAGGTATGATCGCCGAAATTGCTACTTATGTGCTAAGGGTGATGGATATTCAATTAAGTTCGCAATGAGCTTTAACTCTCCTAGAGAAAAGGGATCTCATGCAAAAAGCTGGTTGAGAAGCCACGTTGGTAAGGCCCTGAGCCCCCTGTCTCCTAATACTGTGATGTTCGTAATACCGCATTTGCGCAGTTCTAACGCACCCCCATTCTAATGCACGGGTAAGCTTAATTAGGGAAACTCTAAAAAATAATTGGATTCTACCAAGCAGATATAAAAGACATGACACCACGTACCTGGCAGAAGACATTTTATTTAACGCATGTAACTGTAGCAGCGGAAATTATTTTTACTTCATAAACTTCCTGCTGGCATTAAAACTGGAAGGGTTACATTGAAAATGCTTGCAACTTCAAGTGCCTAGACCTTCTTAATTTTAGATGTGACAGGCTGTTGGATCATTCGCTGTTAATTCATAAATTCCACCTGGAAGTCTTCAAGTTCTTGAAGGCGTCCGTGCTCGGGGCTGGTGAAGCCTTGCGTGAAAATATGGTTTTTCTCTGTTTAGGTCAATCGCGCACTCATGTCTCCGGGATGCCCAGTGTGCATGATGCTGCTCGGTTCATAGTGGTACCTCTTTGGAGCCTTAACGACTGAAAGCAGCAGAATTATGTGCAACGGCTAATCGAGGAATGGGTGCACCAAAATTTACTCGTGTGATGTTGACGGATTTTTTTGGATTGCATTTAGTTGCATTTTGGGAGGAATTTGGGTCCATAGCAATGCTGCTGAGCGCTTTGAAGCTGACCTCAGTTTTGAGCCTGATTATAACTTGCACACGAATTTGAAGGCCACTTTTAGCAACAAAAGACGAATGTTAGAATCGTGCAAGCGGTCTAGCAAAAATAAAGCACATTTGCTTCCAGTCAAAACCTTCACTCATTGACGGGCACTATGGCCCCTATCCTGTTATTTAGCATGCATGGTGCATTAAACTGCAGTTTCCTGTAAAAACTAGAGCTGCACATTGATTCTGGTAAATACAATACTCACACCTAATGTGAATTCAAATCCATGCTATGAGTTCTGATTTATCCCCTGTTGCAGAGCAATTTAATTATCTTGCATCCTATGGAAGTTTGCTGCAGCACATGCTTTCATTTTTCTGCCGGTTACATGTGCACTTAGTAACTGCCACTGTGTATTGTGGGCTTGCTCTAAAGTTCAACATTGTTACAGCAGAGCAACCTGTAATAAACAATTATATGTAGGGAAGTTCCGGCCACACTACTTCTTTGCAATGTTAGTGGTAGGTGTGTACAAGGTTATAAATAAGCAGTTTCGGCTTCTCCAACTTTCTTTTTTCGCTAGTGCACTCCACTCGAGTTTAGCTGTACCAAGTTAAAAAAAAAAAAAAAAAAAAAAAGAGGGTTAAGCAGTTGCATGAATGCAGTCTTCATTGGGTACATATGGGGCTTGCTTGGAGGCTATTAGGAAAAGGGCCACTAATGTGGTAACTAGTCTGATTAGCTAAACCCTGAAGCCTGTGTTAAGTACTTAATTTTGAAACCCAGATTCCAGGGGGGTAGGAATCAAGCTTATTTTGAAAACAGCCATGTGCCCGTGGTTGCTACACAGCGGGAAAATTCCGCTTCAAGTTATTAAGCCCAAAATTTCAGGCTTTCACAGTGCGAGTATTCGGAACCAGGGTTCAGTCACTTGCTGAACCAGCCACATGATCAAGGTGCTGGCGGTCAGTCGTGCCATTCCGACGGGCATCAGTTATCGCATTGTGTGGCCTTCTTCAAAGGTGTTAGTCTGGTGCACCTGTTGTGGTCATGCTACCAGTCATGTTAGGAAAGGTGAGCCTGCTCCAGGCAAGCTTTATTCTCATAAATTCTTGCTCAAAGTAGAACTGTTTGTTTTTGGCGCTGCCAATGCCATTGATTCGCATTTGAAATGGGCTGCATTTTCTGATTTGGTACCAGCATGCAAAATAAAAAGGGGATCTGTTAATTCCACAAACTGGTGTGAATATTATATTACATAAAAGCTGGACGCACTATCTTCTTCCTCCAGTCCCTCCCTTTTTTTTTTTTTTTTTTTTGCTACAGCTATCGTTCCATTTGCCCGAACTGCTAGCACCATGCAGTGGGGTTTCGACATGGAAGAGCTGCTAGTGCAAGAACCCGCAGGTTGAGGGTGGTTGTCGTTTTGATTTCATGAGCGCCTGAGGCAATGGCTTAATGGCTGAGGTTTTCTGTAGTCTTTGCTTTCTTAAGGTCTGGTCTTCAGCAGCCACATATCAAGGGAGGTTGATTTCAGTAACACCTGTGTTCTTAAACTTAAAAAAAGCCCGTATGGCATAAATTAATCTTTGGCTTTTATTGCAGGCCTAGCAATGAATGGTAATTTAGGTTTCACTGAGAAAAAAATAGTTTTCTTTCCTGTAAAAAGTAGCACACTAATGTTGAATCATGGCTATTAAGGGAATACCGGTGTTTCTGATTTTTTGTCTTTGTTTGGGGTATTGTCAGTGACATGCAATGTTGTATTTCAGAAAACAGTGCCGCCGAGCAGAACATGACATTTTTTGACTGGATGAATAGAGAGAGATTCCCAACATTTCAGAAGATTACTTATGGGAATTTTCATCAAGTACTGAAGACTGGCAAAAAGATAGTCACTGCTGTCCTGGAGGAAAACCAAATTGGAAAAGTCACCATGCGCATGCAAGAGTATGTCTGCCTTTGACAGTCTGCTACTTTCTTTTTCTCTGTTGCTGAACTGTTCATGCATTTCACTAGGTTATACTGCCTGAACTGTTCATTGTGTTCTGTCTAAGGTCCAAGAGCAGGAATGTGATTCCCATGAACTTGTTTAGTCTTAGATGCTTGCTTTTTAGTAGCTTTGATTCTTGACTTAATGTGCAGTTTTTTACACGCCATGTGCCCACACTTTATATTTGTAGGCTGATGTTTGATGCTGCTCAGGACTGTAGCGGGTACTATTGTTGTAAGAGGTCACAGAGATGAGACTAGCATAGTCGAGAGCAGGAGTAGAGCTGTTTGTTGCACAAAGCAAGTTGGTTGCGGTGGGCTTTGCATAGATGGCATGGGCTGTAGCGTGTCCGGTTAAAGGAGGGGACTTTGACCTAATGGCAGAATATCGAGAGGAGAGTGATGCTAGTGGGTACACATATACAACACAGACAAGAAAAGTTTTGCCGAAGAGTTTGTGCGTAGTTTAGCAGTAGAACGTGAAGTCATTTTGAGAGACTGTGAGGATTAGTGGCCACGTATTGTCATGTTGTGGGCAATTACAATGCAACGAGACATTCAGCTTGCCAGGCAGCTACAGGATTCTGTGATAGACTGGAGCGCCAAGTTAGAGATGGAGAGAAGCATGCTTGCTTTTTGTGAAAGTCTTCACTAAAAATGCTTTGAGCTGCAAAAAATTATATTTAGCTTTATAATTGGTGTGGCATTGAATGGTGAATGCTGGGTTCCCTTCTTAGGGAGAATTTCCTTTTTTTTTTTTTTTGCACTGACAGTAACTGCCTAAATGATGTACAGGCGCCGTCAAAAGTTCTTGGAACACGGTCTTGTCAATTTACTGGAAATTCTTCTTTGGGAAACTGCCTGGCTGCATTGGTGTGCATTTAGAGGAGTCCTCCCTAATAGAAAAAGCTTAAAGCTTCCTGTAAACCGGTAATGGCTGTCATAAAGCCAGCAATACAAATATTTTGTGATATTCACAAATCCTTGTTCCAATTACTTATGACGGCACCTGTACACCACTTTGTAAACAAAACACTGCATGACCAAAATCAGTAAAATGCCTTGTTAAGGGAGCCATGAAGACAAAATACAACTTGGGTTTATTAGAAAGACTGCTTAGTCCCGATAACAATGATGCCAATATCATCGCAATCTTCGAACAAATAACGGATATACTAAAGAAAACGTGTGAAGCAGTCGCGACCCCCTAGCCAATTTCCCGCAACTTCTCTATGACGTCACGGAACCTTGTTTGTGCGATGGGCGGCCGCCTAACTGACCTGTCGCGACGACACATGACTGGACGTCTGTAATGGGGCCTCTAGTTCCATTTGACCGCATCACTTGAATGCTAATGTGCAGTTAACGCACTGAAAATTATGTTTTATTGTTGGCCCGTATGACATCATTCTTGCTCATAACACGTCACTGTAGCGCAAAATTTGAAAACTTTTAAATACTTCTTGCTTTTTTTTTTTTTTTTTGTTAAGAAAACACCTTTTGTGGCTGTAATGGAGCTGAGTGAGATACTGAACCCTAGTTCTTTCAAATTAAACGAAGTTCATGGCTCCTTTAACAAAACTGCCCAAGGCTCCTTTAACAAAACTGCCCAAGTAAAAACAGTACAGGAGTGGCAAAAATAACCTGCTCTTGATGTTCCAGGCTGGTTATGGGGATATAGTCATCGTTGCTGTCTGAACGGGTCTCACATCATCATGAGACCCATAGCTGTTTTAATCATCACAAAAATCAACTCTGGGCATAAATGAATTGGGAGAGGTGTTGTTTGTAGGAGCACACACCACTCGCATAGGCAGCCGTCCTTCAAAACAACATTCTGCTGTTTTCACGGTTGGTCCAGAAATATAGGTAGCTTGCAGAAAAACAAAATACCACAATGAAACTAAACTTGTAGTCTTGTGTCCACCCATTGGATGGCTAAACGGGCCCGAGACATTTGTGGGAGCTTGAAAATGATCCTGAATCTATCAGGAATGGGATATCAATTCTTACGGGGCATGTGAGAGGAAAGTAAAAGATTGTAATGAAATTCCTCTACAAGCAACAAATTGCATGCATTTGGGCATGCAATTTGTTATACCTATATATTACAAATCATAAGCTATAGTTGTTGCAAATTGGGTAATAGCATGTTAATGTGTGGCAGGGGTGACTAGATCAAAGGAAATTCAATGTTACTCCTTTCACACCCCTGAACTACAGCCTGGCTTGCGCAGCACAGTGATGGCATTGTTTGGCTGTGCTGTGTGATACCATGGGTTTGCTCTCGCAAAGCGCATTTGGTTCTTCTTATTGTGTTCAACCTATGGGGGAAATCAAGGAGTTTTAAACAGTAATACGTAGCAAAGAATCTGGCACTGCAGTCCTACGCAATTAGAACAATGGGTAGGGCTGCATTTGGATTGGCACACTGCAGATTAGGTTCTTGCGCTTCGTAGGTTTGTTCAGTTCGTTGTTGATGTCTTCTTTACGTTAAAACACGGCCTTGCTCAATTGCCTTGGTTGGACTTGCTGTGCCTACGCTAGTCGCATCGTAGTTAAGGGGATAAGCAGAAGTGCTTGCATGGCACTTAATTCATGTTTACATCGAGGTGCGTTTGCTTGCCCGTGACGTGAGTGGAGCCAGTGTCGAAATTTTCTGCTGGAGCAATGTATATGATCACATGCACTAGTGGAAGCACTTTGCTAATTAACAGGAATCGATTTACTAGAGGACGTGAGCTAACTCTTAAAACGGCTACCCGGTGGCTGCGGAGTAGCGCGTTCTCTCTGCAGTTCCACAGCCCAACATATAGAACTTCTAAGCCGAAAGCCTGAAATGGTCCATTGGGCAAAAACGCTGACATCCGATGTCCGTAGCAGAAACAGCTCATTCGGAAGCACTTCGTAGCACAAGCTTACTCTGAAGCAGGAAGTGGCTCCTTTAGAAGCGTTCCATGGCACGAGGAATTCCACACTGCGAGCTTAGACTCGGCTGCCAGCTTGTCCCGTCGTTTTCTTCTGTGTCCTGTGTTTACCGCTGGTTTTTATTCCATTCAAACATGTACCAACTACCCCAATCCAACGCCTTGGTTAGACTCGGCAGTTGTGAGAGGTGAGGTCGCCAAGCCAGTACAGTGCAGATTGAGAGAGCGGAAGAATGCAGCCGAACGGGCCAATGGGCAAGCAGATAAATTCGCCATCGTTGCCAGCTCTCCAGTTACACGGCGGCAGAAATGAGCAGGGGCTTATTGCATAGAAGACAGATGAAAGCCATTTGAAAGCGTTGGGACAGATTGCAAAGCAAAGTGTCCCAAGCGGCAAGATTACAAAGCCCTTCGACAATGCGAGGCGGAAGCAAGACGTCTCAGGGGTTAAAGTGGACATTCAAGCTTTCGCATTTACAGCCCATATGAAGTACTTGCAACTTAGGTGTTCTCTGACTTTTTTGTTCCATGGGCCTGGAAAGGCTCTGTTATTTACATTTGTGTCTTACATTAAAGGAGTCTTAAAGGTATGTAGGGCGACCAGACATCCTATTTTGGCCGAGACAGTCCCGTTTTTGAGGTCCGCTTCAGCCATCCTGTCTTCTTGTCCCAGTGAACAATCGTGTCCTGTTTTCGCAAGACTGCATGGTTTCAAAATTTGCGCCAAGCAAGTTGATAAAACCAAATGTGTGCCGACTCCCTAGGAGTATATTTTACAACTATGACCTTAGGTACTTAAAAATATTTACCAAAGGAGTAAAATTTAGATCTACAGTCACCGAAGAATGCGTTGAAGTTCCTGTCGAAGACAACTTTGAAGAGGCACTAGGTCACCAGTGGATTATTGTCTAGCAAAGCACTGAAAAGAAGCTAGAAGACTTGAACTCTCTTCAGGTGTTTCAGATTTTGTGAGATGAGTGCATGTAGGCTGCGCTGAGTTTTCTCGCATTGCGAAACTGTCCCTCTTCTTTTCCTGGAACTACGGCTCTAATAGAGCTTGTCTCTTTTTTTTTTTTTTTTTTCCATTCTGAACTCAACTGGGGCATCAACCTGCTGTCAACATTGAGTGCCGTGTTACTTGTGCGGCTGAAGTTTCTGTACTAGAAAGAAGAATTTTACAACCGTGTCTTGCAGGGTAAAAGAAATTCACCCAGCAAAATACACCAACGAGGACCTGAAAAGGGATCTTCGAAATGAATGCACCTAATATAACTCTGAGTGAGGGCTTAGAGCAAAATGATATGTTTTAAATAAGAGCAGTTGTTGCATTAAAATGTTTTCTCCCAATCTCGCTGCAATAGACAGCACTGGTTTAGGAAGAGATTTCCTTTTTTTTTCTCCAATTTTTGCTGAAGGCTCCGTCTAGCCTAAGAATAAAATGTTGTATGTATTGTATTTTAGTTGCTTAGTGTTCACCGCATTTTGCAGGTTCAAAGACATGCTTGAGGCGATTGCACTGAACACCAGGGAACTGTACCACGAGTAAGTATGTCAAGCAGCTATCAGGTTTATTTTACGTGAGTTGCATGGAAAGGGGGATGGAGGAAAAAGTTTCAAGAGTTCTCCGCAGACCGCAGTCATGTGATGCCCTGAACCTTAGTGATTACCCGCCAGTGCTATGATTTTCTGTTTTTTGTTTGCAAGCACCGTAAACTGCTCTTAGTTCCATAGCTTCATATAGCGCAAAAAACAAAACACAGAAGTACATAAAGGCGTAACAGGCAACAAGTGCTACCACCACTCTTCTCCTAGTTGTGCAGTGAAAGATAGCACATTTCTGAACTTGGCTACATTTGTTCCCAGCCTTGCATGGGCTCTGTCTCGGGCACTTTTGAGGAAAACAGGGAAGTGGAGGTGCTGGCAATACCTCTACTTTACATAAGATGATATTCCCTTGGATGACGGGACGGTGAGAAAGAGGACTCCTCTGTATTTGTGATTGCCCCACCACGTGCTATGTTTGGAAACAGTGGTTTGTATGCTGTGCAGTGACTGCAAACAAAAGCTAGGCCCAGAATTTCCTTGAAGGGATAGTGAACACGTAGTATTACAGCGAAATTTCAGTTAATTTTCTTGGGGGATCAAGGAAAATGTTCAAGTAAAGCCATGCTCATCTGAGGTTAATGTGTTTAGATCAAAGTTAATTCAACATCATAAAATCAAGGGGGGGACGGGGCTTTCAACTTCGAAAAAATGACCAAAACATTGTTTTTTTGAAAACTGCATATTCAGCTTCTATGTTTTCTTTTATGCGCACTTGCGAAGTTTTTCCGCCGAAAACCATCGCAAAAGCAGCATAAAAAATACTTCTGCCAGCTGCGGTGACAAAATGTTAGCGCAAAAGGGTGAAAAAACGGCAATTTCTAGAGCACTGTACCTCCGCAACGGGGCCACCGGGCGTGGCCATTTAGCGACCCTCTTTCCGGTTTCGGTTATCTCATATCTATGTTCGTTCAAAAACGCATGAATAGCAGAAAAAGAAAGATGCACAAACGAAGCCAGAAATAGATGCTGAAGCGCAATTGGCCCTTAGGTCAATCCGGTGTGCCAAAACGGCCCTCCTGATTGGGCATTGGTGTGGCAACGCAAGATGGCAGCCGCCTGAATTGCGTAGTGCGCATTTCGGAGTTCATTTTCCCTGCTTCGCTCAGCCAAGTTACGGTTCAATTGTTTTATCTGTGGTTGTATTCAACACGGACACTATCGCAATGGGAATGCCTGAGATCACGAGCCAGATTACGGGAAGTTGCCTGGCTCAAAAGGCGGAAGTCATCCAATGCTTTGTGGTGCGCATGACGTTACCGTGGCCAGTGCCCAGAGGGCGAAACGCGATGTGTGCGCTTGTGATAGCGGTTTGCGAAACGAAATTTTAGTCTGATTTGCGATCTTTACACACTTAGTTATTGCTATGTTTGACAGTAGGCTCTCTAGTTTTGAAAAAGAAACGGTCGTCGCGTCAAAAAGTGCAGGGCGCACTGCATAGCCGCTGTGCGTTAGAGCATCGCCTGACTACGCAACCGGTTGTGATTTAACGCCAGTAGGTGTAATTAATGCCTGGAACGTTGCATTTAATCTTAAAAGCCACCTGACCAGCCATATCAGGGGTAATCAAAGTGCGATATGTTGCGGTAATCATGCACCACGATGCACACAAGCCATTTTGCCTTTCTTGCGCAATGTTTCCCGTGCACGTTAAGTAATCATGCAAACAGGTCCAAGTTAGGGGGAAAAAAATTGTTCATGGCATTAAAAATGTACCTTACTGTCATAGCATTTAACAGATTAATTTTTTTAAGGGAAATTATTAATACCAATGCCTACATCTATAGTTAAGTGCATATTGGGTGTGCTGCGAGTAATATTGGATGCCTTGAATGTCAATAGTACTAAAAAGTGTGCGTGTATGAAAGTTGGAGTTATGCAGAATATTATACCAAACTTCAAAGTAGCTTATTTGTATTCTTGTGGTATGTAAACTTTTGGCAATGAACACCTGCACATATGAGTACACATGAGTACCTACGTACCCACGAGTACGCATGAGTACATGTACACATGAGTACCTGCACACATAAGTTGCCGCTCCAGGCAAGGTTATCAGACATAAAAGAAGCTGAAAGTCATTTTTAAAATTTAAGTAAAATAAAAGAGTGCTTCACTTGTTGCCATGGTGACAACATTGCATAGGGAAGTTGTCCAGTGCAATTCAGGCAACCAGTTACCTACTTTGCATTGAAAGCCATCTCCCCCCACCCATTTGGTCTGCAAACTGAGCTATGTACTCTTCACAGAGGAGCTGAAAATGATGTTTTGTGGCAAGAAAAAAAAGGCTACAAAAGGCACTCCGATTTCACGGCAAGGTATTCCAAAAGCCCTGTGTTCAAAAGGACACGAAAGGCTACATAAACCTTAGCGACTTTTGATAAGTGAAATCTATGTTGCAACTTCAGAAGCAGTTTTCTCAAAACAGTTTTTTTTGCCACCTGCGCCGCTTGTTCCAGTGATTTCTTCATGACCGCCGAGTCTGCTTTGATTCCATTTTTTGCATTACATTCCTTGATGAACCGTCCAGGTCGTGACATTCTTGGTTTTGCAGGTTTACTTTTTGTGAATTTTTTCTTCAAGTAGTCGTTGACAGTCTACATGCCTGTTGTACAGCCGTGAGCTGAAGTAAACGGACCACGGGAGCGGTGGCCAAAACTAATCGCTGCGCCGTCTGGTTGCGCGACGCCTGCTGTCGAGACCGCGCACAGCGCAGGCGCGGCCTAGCAGTACAGCGCACATGCCGCTATCGCTCGCCCCTTCGCGACTGCTTCTTGCTTCGATAAATCAGCGCCAGGGGAACCACGCTGCCCTTTTGCTGTCTGCTGGTCAACACACCTGTGGAAACGGCGCGCTGGTGAAATCGGCGGCAACGCCGCTCCGCAGGGTGGGCGCGCTTTTTTTTTCCCCTCCCCCATTCTCCGCTTCATATATTTTGAAGCAGAAAATGAAGCAGAAAAAAATAACTGTGCAGTCGAAGAAAATAAGACAAACACCATCTTTGTCGGTTTTGAGGATAGATGCGAAATTATAGCCTCCCGAGAATATCAGCGAACTCGAAAAATTATTGATGCTGAACATACATGCTAAGGCTTTGACAAATACTGCTGTGTTTAGGTATGTACTGCATTGCTTTATGAAACTTCGTTTGCCGTATGCGGCATAAGTGCCAGTTCGCAAATGCTCAGGAAAATCCAGCTTTGCAATTTTTTTCAAGTTCGAGGCACCGAAACATACATTTAATGTTAAAAAACTATATTGCGAAATGAGATACGATTGAACCACGCCTTGAATGCACAGCGAATATCGAAACGAATGCAAACTACATTTTTCGATTAGATTTATTTGCACTTGAAAACATTATTCATAGTTCTTGCGCACTTCTGTGACACGAGTTGAAATTGAAGAATTTCATGCAAAGGGGGGTCGTTCAGTCCATGATTGAAGATAAAAAGATTACTAGCTTATGGTCGACGGCCGACCAGGTCGACTAGGTTCACCGAAACCACTGTGAAAATCGCCTTTCAGCATCCACATTTCTGACTGCTAGGATAATTCCAAGTTTCATCCATCAAACAAAACTAGGTTAATGGCCGACTAGAAATGATTCCGTTTAGTTTCTTGGGCTAATTTGGTTAATATACCTTCATAAAAATTTGAAAAACTCGTAAGGCGTTTTTTTATATATCCTACATCGTAATAACTTCAATCTATTAAAGTGCGAAACAAAGCAACGTGGAAACGCCAGCTTCGCTGGATGCATTCATGTTATCAATGAATTAGTGGGCCGCTATTTCTGCCTTTTGGTTTTGATAACTTCGAAGCAGTAATAAATGCTCCAAAAGCAAGATTTACTGTGTTTCACTTAACCAATCACCCGTGTGGCATTTCTTTTTGAGCCGTTTAATTTATAGGAAACATACAGACTGCCCCAAGCACGCACACGCACCGACACATTGTTCACAAAAAAGCTGTTTGCTCGATTCGGTGGGTGTTCTTGGCAAAAACCTAAGTGCTATAACAAGGTGTGGTGTGAACAATTGCGGGATTTGGTGACGGGGCGTAAGGGGTTGTGGCAGTTAAATAGGATAGGATTCACTGTAATGTGATCGGAAGCCTGTTTCGGGGACAAGTTTTCCCTGCATGAGGCGCAAATATACCAAAACAAGCTAAATAGCCCGTATACCATCTTGAGCTAAGAGAAAGCACCCACGTTGGTTGGCCATTTTTTCGGATGTATTTGTGATACTGAATAATAAAAAAAGGCTACGAGACCAACACAGCTATAGCACACTGTGTGGCAGCGTAGCACCATTGCCGCATATCAGGTGAGTCGCATCGCTTTCAATGATAGTGCGGCACCCGGCAGCATTCCTCTAACTGCGGGGCGTGATTCCCCCGGCGCTGATTTATCGAATCAAGAAGCAGTCGCGAAGAGGCGAGCGATAGCGGCATGTGTGCTGTACTGCTAGGCCGCGCCTGCGCTGTGCGCAGTCTCGACAGCAGGCGCCGCGCAACCAGACGGCGCAGCGATTAGTTTTGGCCACCGCTCCCGTGGTCCGTTTACTTCAGCTCACGGCTGTACATCAAAATTGAAAACTAAAAAAAATTGTGCTTAATAAGTGTCACGACCTTGTCCATTCATTTGGGAAGGCAAAACACTTCGATCAAGTTTTCTATCATGTTTTATAAGCTGCTCAAGCTTGGTACAAGGTGAACAGAAAGAAAATGTTATAAATAAAAAAAGTTTTCAAGATTTTTCTTTGAAATTTTTATGGTGTTATCATAGAAGCATTTTCAGTTGTGCCAATTTTCATCAAAATTCACAAATAAATAAAAAAGTTGATTTCAAAAGCCACATCCCCCCTTAAATTAGGAACATTTATTTGTCACTGCTTGCCTTATCTCGCCGATACTTCACATTTTAGTGATGTGAAAAAAATGGCAAACTTTTTCTGCATTTGCGAATTTATCAAGGGCGTATTTATAAGTTGACTGCATATGCCAGGCTCTTCTGTACCTTCCTTGTCATAACACCATTTTGAAAAATGCCAAATGCTTTCCTAGTGTTGATGTGCATAGTGCTGTCACCAGCTGTTACACAATTTCTTGTTTGTTGAAGAAACCAGGACTAGCATATTTGTGCTGGCTGAGGCTATGGTTACATGGTGAATCTAGTATGTCGCCCATTTAAGAACTGAGTGCAACTGCAGCTAGATTGTGGATCAAAAGCCATGGGCATCCACGGGAGGGTTAGGGGTGGGAGGCAGCCCCTCCCGTCTGGAGATCCAATGTCGAGGCTGTGCTTCCCTGCTAAGATTGGAGCAGAGGTTTATGAAAAAAGAATCGAGAAGCATTTGTTCAAGTGCAAGACCAATTGACATGCTGCAGTGCCCTTTCAGGATGAAGGAGTTGGTTGAACTAAAATTTTGTGTAAAAATAGTTTATCTGAAACAAACCTACATTGGGTGTAATGTTGTGTAGTGGGGTACCAAAGAGCAGTTTGTTTTTATGAGTGTTGAATTTCTTGTGAAGGTATTAGGCTACCATAGTGGAGGATGATGTTCGAAAGGTCATGTGCATAGTTTTTTTCTAGGAATTTGTCCCATTTTGCCACCGTAGGAGGAACTCGCACATTCAGCATGTGTGTGCAATCCATTTGCGTGATCCACAGCGGCTGACGGTGGTGTCGGTGCTTGTTCGCAGGCACTTTGTGTTTGGCTGGGTGGCCACGCCCGAGATTGCCAACTCGGTGGCTATGATGCACCTGCCAGTGCCCAGCCTAGTGGTGATCCAGCCCGAGACGTACCAGTACTTCCTGCCCGAGGGTCACTCTCGGGAGCAGCCCCCGTCCCCGCAGGCCGTGCTCGAGCTGCTCAACACCATCTTGGACGGCTCCGCTGTGGTCAGTGGGCTGTGCTTGGCTCTCTACACTCTTTAAGGCAAAAGAGAGTAGCGGTTCGTCCTTCATGGCAGTAGTTGTGCTTGCCACAATTATTAAACCCTTTCGGGACTAAATCTGAGCGGATTAACGGTTAGTCCGCAGCCGGTTGGTTCGTTCCAATACTCCCCAAGGTTGAACTGCCGGAAGAAAGTCTCAGGGAAAAAATTGGCACCGCAGCTGGAATTGAACCACCATCTCGTGCAACACAAGTCCAATACCTTACCAGTCGGCCACGCCACCAGGCAGGATGGTGGGTGGAAATATATGCAGTACTTCACGCAATGTGACATTTTTCGCTTGTGTCAGAATTCTTAGCTGTGCAAGTGATCGCGATTTGCTTATTGCTTCCTCTGGGGAATAGTACTATTGCTCAGCTCGATTCTAAGTAAAACCTCACAGCCATAGCTTGTTCTATTAAAAAAAATAAAATATTATTGCTCTAGTTGTGACGGGAAGCTGGGTGATGTGGCGACTCATTTGTTTCGGCACAAGTTAGTGCCAACCAGGTATATTCTCAGGGTTCGCTACATATCCTTAGTGCTTTCGGTGCCATATATGAAAGGAGTTGTCTGTGTAAGTGTCAGAATAGGGAAACAGACCACATTTTTCTGCATAGGCGAAACCAAGCTAGGCATTCATTAGCCTGAATTCTTCGAGCTAGCGTTGGCAGATGATCAGGACGGGGAAATGCAGCCGGGTCTTAAATGGGCCATGCAGACGAAACACAAGTTTGGCTCATTCAATGTATTGGCTCATTAGAATCATACTGACGCCACTTTTTTAATGTTAACTTCACTCAAATAAGCTATACAATTAAGAAAAAATGGAATGGCCTTGCGCCCCACTAGCTTATTTCCCACGACAGAACCTATGATGTCATATACCCAGCTGTGTGATTGGCTGAGGCCAGCAAAAGCAAACGCAAATTAGGCAGGGCTTATAAGCTTGTTGAACAAGCGATTTGCGCTTAAATTTAGGGCCCATTCTTTTTATGGCAGTAAGAATTGTGGGGGGAACAATTAAAGTTAGAAATGAACACGTAAACACTGGAGCAGTTAGTGCGGCACTTTGCCAGCCGACACTGCCTAACACAACGTCGGACGCGTTGGACTTGTCGGACACAACACTGACCAACTGACATAAGCGACACGGTCACTTACATGACCATGATTGTCAAGTCATAGCTTATGTTTTAGGAAACGATTAGTATGAACCCTAATAAAAATAGAGCAGGGATAGAAGTCCGGCCAAAAGCAAAGTGCGAACACTGACACTTCAGCAGTATTGCAGCATCATCTATGGAATGCTACAATTCTGCGCGTGCGCAACCATATTCGCGCGTCCTGCAAAGTTTTGCGAGTGCAAGTCTGCCTCAGACAGATCACAACATGCTGCAGAATGGCTCGCGCAAGGGCGCCTCATTGTCGGCGTGATTCAAACTTTGGCGGTGGCAGATGTGGCAAGTTGAGAGTTGCCCGTAGGATGCGGACGCTACAGCGAACTCCTCTCCCCCCCTCTCTCATACTCGGTGTGCGCTGCTACTACCAACCCCTCGCGAATTCTGGAAAGAGTGTTGTGTGTGTCCGAACTATGTTCGCGCCATGTGCAAAAAACAGGGTGAGCACTTGTTTGACTGTTAGCGCGCTTTCGACATAAATGCGGGGGGCCCCGAGCGCAGAAGTGTATTCGTTTTGGAGCAGCTAATCAGTGCTGTCACTCTGCTCGAGTCCTGTACTGTAACCTCGCCCAGAATGGTATTATTCTTGTCTTGCTTCGGCTCATCGCTCGCCATGCAGTACACCAGTTAAGTTTGCTTCCGGCTTCTTGTCGTCGTTACCAAGGCAGCAACTTTTGCTGGCCGCTCTTCACCACGCTACCTCGCATGATGGAGGCGGCAGAGCCCGGTTTGGGGACACCTGTCCGAATGTAACGGGTTTCCAGTGGTGGGATCGCAACTTCGCAACAGAAAGTGGGCAATAAGCTAGATAACCAAGTGGCCATCTGTGAGATGGTAGCAGCCCAGGTCAGCAGGCTATCTTTAGTTTTAAGGCCCTGCTCTGGATACATCATTGTCGACGTCACGAAAACACACGGTTTAGCGGGAGAGTTGAAATTTTGGCTTAAAATGTTTATTTTCTCAGTGAATAAAGCATTGTTTGCTGCCAGACAAGCTCTGAGGACACTATAAAACACAATCTTTTGAATAAAACAAACTTGTATTTTGTCTGCATGGCCCCTTTAAGGCAGTTGCAGCATTGTCATAGCTTTTGTACGCAAGGCATTTACTGTGTACCTATAGTGAAAGATAATTTCAAGTCGCTAAGCTATAGCGTACACTTTTATTGTCGTAATTGCCATCAGTAACTAGTGCATTTTTCTCGTCTATTGAACATACAGGCATTCATTACTTAACATTTCATTGCGCATTCATTACGCTTAGCGAGTAAGGTTTTGCTATTTTTACTAACTGTCTCATTGTGTGACGCTTTGTGCAATGCATCATATTAACATAACCACTGAGAAGCATTTGTCCAGAGCGCATCGCCGCTTCATTTAGCCCAGATGCGTTTCTTATCACAAAGGGACACTGAAGGCAAGAAGGCAACCAGCAAGTTCGTTTCAAATCATACACTGACCTTCCTATAGCCATTTTAGCGTTGATTCGGTGCCGAAAGATGCCTTAATTGCTGAGAAATCTCTAATCAAACAACACATTTTCCTCCTCATTTCCCTCGCAGCAATTTAATGACGCAAACAGTTTGCGTCACAATAAACCTGAAGCAAGCGAGGCAGTGGTGATGTATAGCGGTATAGGAGCAACTGAATACAACGCTACCACGTACCAAGCGGTTTCGCCAGTTTTGGTCAAATTACTTGTGCTTTCCCGATCTTCCATGTCCTTTGCTGCTCCGGACCGCTAAGCAAAATGGGACCCTTCATGGGATCCATGATGAGTATTGAAGCTTTGTTGAAGAAAAGCATATTGTCCTTTTTGCCTTAAAAATGTTGGTGTCAAACCAACCACTCGTGCACAGCCTTCGCACGCCGCCTCGCATAGCGGCTCCGCCGCCAGCGTGGAGGAGTAGCACCATCCAGTGACAGCCAGGGAAGATGTTGCCTACGCCACACGTTTCATACATTTTAAAATACTTACTTTAGTCACAGTAAGTGTTCCCGTGTTTTTCTTTGCGCAGTGAAAGCATGCAGAGAGTCATCCGTCATAACGCACAATCATCTGGGCGAATATGGCACCAGGTATTGCACCGAAACTGAAACGAACTTGTTGGCTTTTGGGGTCGCCACGTGATCTATCGACTGGGTTTCATGATATTGTTTCCAGCTTTCTTTTTGTTCTTCAATGCTCGAACATGACGCTAGAGAAACTTCAAGTTAAGTTTATAAACTTCTGAAGGTGTATTGTTAAAGTATTTGTAACGCAATTTTAACCACCTCCGGTGTAAGTTGCACAGTATGGCCAGGGGTGGCGATACCTGTGTTCACATTTTTGCTATTTTCTATCTTATTTTAGACGAGCTACATGTAGGAGTGGTATAAATCTATCAATTTAGAGCAACTTGTATTTTGTCTTCAGTGTCCTTATAAAATTGATATTTTATCACAAGGCACTATATAAAAGACCCAATGATTCCAGTGACTTCCGTTTTGCAATTCTAAAACTGTACAGAGGCATATGTGCCAAATTGCAACAACACCATTACAGGGGATTAATGACGCAGCAACGAGACTAAATGTGTTTTGGCTTCCCATTGCTCTCTATAGATCCGTGGGGATGAACATTTACTCCACATTTGTGCATATGGCGCACAAGCTGCCACAGTTACTCTACTTGAAGACGAACGGTTGCCCATTGAGACTAACGGCTGTATTTGGTCCCAGTCTACTCTCCCGTTGCTCTCTTTTGCCTTAGAGTGTAGATGGCCTCTCATTTTTGTGGCCCTCTCTTTGACCTTGCCCAGCACTTGGTGTATCGCTGTTTTATAACAGCGATACACCATCAGCTACACCATCAGATACACCATCAGCGATACACCACTGTCAGCTGTTCAGTGTAGCTTTGAGTACCGTATTTACACGATTGTAAGTCGACTCGAATGTAGGTCGACCCTCCAAAATTGCATCTCTCAAAAAAAAAAAAAAAATGTGAGCGCCGCCTAGAAAATTGTATCACAAAGCATGGCCTCCGCAATTTGCTGCCGGCGGCGGGCTCAGCACCGCCGGCAGCAAAGCGCGCAGGCGCCGCCGGCAGCAGATTGCGGAGGCCATGCACAAAGAGAAGCTTTTCCGTCAACCCACACCGCGGCACAACCCGCTCGCGGTATGCGCGGTAGATGTTAAGAAAGAAAGGCTTTTGTATAAGCACCCGGAATAACCATTCGCTGTGGGTTGAGTGGGAAGAACACATTCGCTGCGAGATGACAGCCATCGAAGCAACCGGCAGCGGCCACTGCCGCGCGATACCAAAACAAACAACATGGCGGCTGACGGAAGCGGCCGCGCGCGATTTACTTTTGAACGCGTTCGGAAGTGTACTGAACAATGTGATATGATATGGGCTACGTTAGCGCCGCGTATTGAATCAAGGGATTCGCTAATACTCATTTTGTTTATTAGAGTTGAATAAAACACTTCTTGACGCGTTTTTGCACGCAATTCGTGCGCGTCGGCATTGCGCGGACGACTTTTTCACTCCTGCGGCAACGATTCCGCGCGCGCGGCACCTTCTACTGCTTTTAAATTCTACCAGTTCTACCTCGGCAAAACCAGCAAAACGCGCACCGCGCGCGACACCGGGAGGAGCCTGACGACGCGCGCTCTTCATCAGGACAGCCGGCTGGCGCCGCCGGAGATGTTTATGCTTACCACGGTGGCGGATATTTGATTGGCGATTTCCCTAGCGGTGCGGATAATGCTTTATAGTGTCGTTTTCGACCATATTATCAGCTCCTTTCCTGCACAAACGTCTTCGTTTGTGCCTTCAGCGATATCTGAGAGAGCGGTTAGAAGCGGTCGCTGGAGCTACGCGCACCTCTTCGCGAATGGTGCCGCCATGTTGCCGCCGCCGATCGCGTAGCGCGCAGCATGCGGGGATGCGGGTGGTATTTGCGGCAGCGTCAGTGCGGCGCATTTTCACGAGCAGAAGACGCCCCATGCGGTTCATAGTTTAGACCATAATTATGGGAACGAGGGTGCAAAGCTGTCCCCACCTCGTAGCACCCCCGATTTCTCGTTTCTCTTGCCGTTACTAGCGGTAGACGGTTCGACTTCGATTCTAAGTCGACCCCCCAACATTGGATTGTCAAATTTGAAAAAAGGGGTCGACCTACAATCGTGTAAATACGGTAAATGGAAAACTAGGTTTTTTACTGAAGAATGAGTGCGAAGTAGGGGTTGTGAAGCTACAACGTCACCTCGTTACAAGAGACACTCAAGGGACCCGGGAAACATGTCTCTCGTAACAAAAGCCTCTTGTAACCAAAAATTCTAAAAACAGTGCGGAGTCGAACATGACCACTTTATTATAAATCAGTACCAAAGTGTATTCAAACCGGTTGACAGGAAAATTCTCACTATGGCTTAAGAAAGGAATTTAGTTTAAGGACTGCAGATTGTATTAGCTCCCTTCCCAACTTTTGTAGGTAAAGCACTTCACTTTGCAGGCATTGCTGTTCTCACAATACCGTTACAATACTCTTTGACAATTGCCAGTCCTGGCACTTTCTGTCCTACAATACCCTCGTTATCCTACTCCTCTGGGTCATCCTCTATGGCACCACTTACTTGCACGAGGGTCACATGATCTGTAGGCTCCTCGAACACACAAGGTCCACATCTGCAGACACAAACTCCTCAAAAGTTTCTGGAACCTCTGCGGTCCCTTGGATGCAGGCTGAAGCTTCATCTTCAGGGCAGTTTTCCACGAGGTCCTTCATATAAGGCCCCCCTTCCATCGTGTCTCTTCTAAATAGGGAGGAATTTACTCTAGGGACCCAAAAAAGTTGCCCTTAGTAACAGAGTGTCTCTTGTAACCATGTCTCTTGTATGCAATGTTGCTAACGTGGTGAACATAGGAAAACCAACCAAACCATTTTCAAATGTCTCTTATAACCAATTGTCTTTTGTAATAGCAGTGCCTCTTGTAACGAGGTTCTACTGTATAGCAAAGGCAGCATTAGTGAAGCTGCGCCAAAGAAGCAAAGACTGCGAAAACAGTGTTCCAGCTGGTATTTTTGCTGTCACACTTGGTTGGTGCGTTCTTTACATCTCGTGGCTAAACCAATAGCTCGCACTCCAGCAAGCCGTCATGCAGAACATGAATGCTTGCCGAGGAGCATGAAATTGATGTTCCAGCAGGGAATACCCTCATTTTCTCACTCTTTTGCATTTTCTTAGCACAATTTGCTGATGGCAGAGGTTGTTTTGCTGGCAAAAGCGTGGCAGAATCTTGTGCGGGGCTGCACATCTTGTGCCTGATACAGAGCTGCTGGAATAAGCAGCTGTCTTCATCAACCTTGGTTGTATCTGGGGGCATAAAATGGCAAGAGAAGCCTGAAAGAGAGAGAATGATTTTTCAAAACCTTTCTAAGTGTAAGGATCCTCTACACAAAACATACTCTGTCTGAGACAGCAAGGTACCATTACTGAGCCAACGTTAGACTTTTCTTATTGTTTTTTTCCTACCTTTGCCTTTAGCCGTACGGGGGTGACAGCTTCCCTTATCGGCTGTATCGGGCTTACTTCGAAGCCAAGACAGCATTAGCGGTGAGTATGTATGTTCACGTTGCTTGATGTTGCGTTGCCTCTTAAAATTTCTTGTCACAGTGCTTGCCTTTTTAAGCTGACCTTTCGGTTGTGTGTTGCATGCAAGAGTTTGTACTGTGTTCGTGCTTTTCAGGGGATGTTGAGGAGTTGTTAAGTACATTTAATTATGGCACTAGCCTGTAATAGTGAATAGTATCCCTTCGACAAAGCGTCTTTCCTTTAATATTTTGACCAGCTTATAAGCTTTTGTTTAGATTACCTTTGAGCTTGAATTGCTTGTAGCTATGTCTTAAGTAATAATTTACTATAAATAGTGAACTTTACAAAACTTATTGGGGAAAAATAAATGATAAAACTTTTATTACTTTATTATTAGCAAGTTGAAGCATCGTTATTTTAGTGCCCATATGTACAGTGCAATATGCGTCGGGCTAGTGGTTTTTGGTTGCAGATTCTGCACTAAGTTGTAGCAACTAGATTTGTACGAGTGTGGTTAAAAATTTGAAACAAAGTTCAAGTAAACAAAAGCCTTCTTGCTGGTTTTTTGTTATAATGTGAACAGAAACACCATTATATCGCCTAGAAAATATGCCTTTGTAATTTTGTGTTTTGCTGCCATGAATGGGCACCTGATAACTCGGTGGCTCCTTTCACATGGGTTGGCCAATCAAAAACCTCTCGTATATGTGCGACAGTCAGTGGTGCCTACTTGGGCAAGAAATCAAACGTAGGGCACTTGCATGACGAACATGCCCCATATTATAAATAATAAAAATGTATGCAGAAGCAGCCAAACCACCGTGTCATTTGCTGAAACAGCTGCCGTTGTGTATTTACTTTGGTGGGCATTATGCATGCTATCAGATCCCCTTCGCTGCCGCAGCGCGAGGTATCTGTGAGCACTGGTTGCACAGCACACTTGTAATGAGCCATTGCAGGTAACTGTGCGTGCAGGAGGCCTTCAGATGTTCTGTTGCTGGTTCTTGAGTAGCTTCTTGTACCTGGTAGTACCTTTGATGTACTAAAATTCTGGGCAGCAGGCTCCTGCCGTGTGCAAGGTGATGAAAAGTTGAAATTGAAGCATAAAAAATGCGGAAATGTTCGCATCACGTATTGAACCTAAGCCTGAATATGTGTCCGTTTTGTGGAATAAAAAGTGTGTTCATTAATTGAGTAAATATGGTAAGTGTGCATGCTATGTAAAGAACTAAAGGAGGTGGGATCTGAAAATTTTTTTCCATGGGCTACTTGCTGCATTGCTGCCGCACATAAAGCACGCACAAAAGAAGACGCTGGGAAGTTAGTGAAAATTTGTTCCGAACGCCGTAGAAACGTTCTTGTAGAGTCCCAGTTGAGAAACGCTGTGATAAAAAAAAATGCTCAGTTTGATATGCATATGACATACTAGTATAGGCATTTACTCACACACAGCGACTAACTAGCTACTGACTAAAGTTGGTAGCTTTGATTACTTAATCATGGTTAATGGAAATTAGCACTCACTGAGTCTTCACTAACCGAACCTGCGTTCAGGCTGCCAACCTGATGTGCTGACTAAGTAGTCAAGTGCAAGTCAGGGCTGTGCCGCAGGCAGAAAATGCTGCGCATGTGCTTTGTAGATTCAGCCCTAGCAACAGGACAGCGGCTGTGGCTGTAGCTAAAGATATGCCTCACCACCCACCCTATTTCGTTTCGATTTCGCTGCCTGTCACGTCGTGAACTTCGCATTTGCTCCAATCGGTGCGCTTGCCTGCCCATAGCTCAATGTCCTGTGTTTTCTCCATAATGCTTGGTGTGCAATGTGCGTGCCTGTTTATGCTTTGCCTAGGCCTGTCGAGCTTTACTTCAATCTTATGTATATTCACTGTTAGTATTGCTTGGTGGCATCAGTCATAATCACTCACGTACCGAACTGATTGTTGTAGAGGTTTCTCATGTAGACTCTTAAGTGTATTTTTGCAGTCTTTCTTGCTGGGCAGGCAGTGGGAAAGGCATTGCGGGAATTCCACCTAATGTGCCTTGCATTTGCTCAGCTGAGCGTTGAACTGCTGTTCGCTCCAGCCGTTGAAAATGCATTCTTGTTTTCCCTTGCAGGGAATGTGGCGTGGGAACCCAGTCTTAACAGCAGTGCTGTTTGGCCTTCCACTGGGCTTTCTGAGCATCATATGTTACACCACGTGTTGCTGTGATGTCCTAGAAGCATCTGATGAGGACGACGAAGCAGGCAAGTGCTCTCTTTTGAACCAAGTGCACAGAACATGGCTGCTGGTTTGTTAGTTATGCCCTGTCTTCCTGCTATTTGCAATGCCAGCTAAAACTGCTATTTGCAGCCAGCTAAAAGAAAGCAACGTTCAAAAGCCGAGGGGGGCATAGCATGCTCAAGTGAGAGTGGAAATGCAAGCCAAAGTCTTGCTTTCTTACGTTTTATAGAGTTGACTCCTGTAACGAGTCATGCGCAAAGCGGCGAAATAACCCCTCGAGACGCAATAATAAGTAAAATTGTGATTCCTTCAAATATGGCTTTTAAAACAAACCCAAATTCAGTGATATAAATCAAAATAGGTTTATTGATCTAAGAAAAAAAATTTCTGATGTGTACATTTGTACTCATGGCCCCCCTCTTCAGTAAAGCATGTCAATTAGAATTTGCACAATCAAAAACTATTTTCAAGTACTTGACTTGTCAGTAGTATTCAAGAGTGAAATTTCAATGCCTCTAAGATTGATTGCTTTGACGGTGCTACTTTCTGATGTAAATCCAGAGAAGCAATCCTTTGCGGCACTGAGGCCAAGGTAAACTTCGCATTTGCGGCAGCGAACCCGAGACTTCGAAACAGAGCTTGTGTTTCGACACCTTTGGGGGAAGTTAGCACTTATGTGATTGGGCCAGTGGTTCATTCTGTCAGACCTTGTGAAATTCATTGGCATGGCGTGCCGACATGCAATTTGCAGACAGGCTTTGGAGAGGCCGTGCTTGGCCTTCCCCTCTTGGGTGGCGTAGCTTTGTTGCTGGCAATCAAGCTACCGTATTTACTCTAATCGAGGCTGGCCTCGATTCTAAGCCGACGCCCGAAATTTAGAAGGTCAGGAAAAAAAAAAAAAAAAAAACTTACCTCGATTGCAAGCCGAACAAAAAAAGGCTCTGGACCAAGACTCGAACATGCACTTTATTTATTGCGGTGCTTGTCGTAGCATCTTCAATGCTCACTTGCAGGCTGAACCCGAACCGCTTCATAGAATGAGTGACCTAGACCATGCTGGCCTTGAACTGAGCCCGCACGACGCCTCGAATGTTTGGCATCTCCCTTGCCTTTGCCTGTATTATCTCCATCATCACAGGCATTCCACCCTCTGGTTGTTGCTAGGAAAGTCAGCGACTTCCTCCTCCACCTCGTGGTGTAGGCCTTTCTTGCGTCCTGTGAAGGCCATACGCTTGGTGGTGAAGTTGAAAAGTTTGTTCCGCTGTTTCCGCCATCGGCGCACATTTTTCTCATTGACTCCAAAGTCGTGCTTTGCTTGGAGGTTTGAAGTTCTCTCGGCCTCCAAGACTACTCTCCGCTTGAAATCCGTGGTATAGTGTACTAGCCGCGTTGTAGTGGCACTGCTTCGTGGGCGCCATTGTGCTGCGAACACAGGCTCTTCTCAAGGTCACACGACAACATACACAAGCAAGCACGGAATGCTGAGAGCTGGGTTCACAACGTTCAAACAGACAAAACGCAGCCTGAAAACTTGGAGGAAAGAGAAGTTTTTCTTCCTCTATGCCTGAAAACCAGCTCCAAGCCTGTGGCTGCGAGATGGCGTTGAGCGTTTAGCAGTGACAGGAAAGCCACATCCTCAAATGTAAGCCGACCCCCAACTTTTGTAAATGACATTTTAAAAAAAGTATCGGCCTAGATTCGAGTAAATACGGTACGTGCAATGTCTAACTGAAATGCCATGACATCTTTCACTTTTTTTGGAGGGAGTCCCTCAGAATTCGCATCTCGTGTGTATTTCAGCCAGCTGTTCCCGTCAGCAATTGTGGCCAAAAGAGCTTAAGCCGACGTCGTCGATGTTTTTGCGACTTATTGAGTGGTCTCTTATACCTATAACAGATGCAATACTTGCATAAATCCAGTAACACAAGTTAGATAAAAATGAAATGCAAAGACAAGGTGATCTGGCCAGGCAGCATTCAGGCGCCATGTGTACAATTGTACGCACGTTTTTTTTTTTTCTCCGCGGCATAGTGCCATCTTTTACAGGAGTCACAAAACTTCTCATTCGTGACAAGTCCAAACCTTGTATGTTATGCTGCTATGGAAAACTTTTTTTTTAACATTATTAGCCTTAAAAACAAAAAGAATCGCAATGCACTTACTTGCCTTCCATAAAAGCTGGAGGCGTCCATCTTGAGTGTTTGTTTTGGCTTCAGCTTCGGTGCGAAAACAAAAGAAGATAGTAGCTCTAATTGTCCACTTAGAAGGCATGCGGCAGTGCACACGTGAAGTACCATTCCATTTGAAGCAAAGGAGCTTGTGCACCGTGGCGCCAAAATTGATATGTACAATTCTACACACTGCCGCTGAAGGGGATAAAGAGTTGGGATGCAGGAATAATGTCTGCTCATAGCTACCCCTGAAGTTTAGAAATCTACTAGGAGCAGGACCCAAGTAACGCCCTGATTATGCAAGTTCTCTGCACGAAGGCACCCTGGACCTAATGATTTCTGCTTGTCTGAAGTTCACAGCCGGTAGGTCAGCCAGGCACAGCCCCTCGAAGAATCCTCGCAATGGATTTACTGAAAAGGGACAGAGGAGGTTTTGCAGGATGAGCGGCAGTACTTTCTCGTGTTACTGTTTTGCCCTCAACCTCTCTGAGGCCATTTTCTTTTACCAGGGGTCGAACTGCATATTAGAACCAAAATGCACATTAACTTTGGGCTATGCTATATGCTTGTATTCAGAGTGATAGGCTGAACTTTGTTATAATATCCTAGCTTGCTTGATTAGGATCGAACTTGTGTTGTTCGGGCATATGCATTTTGTAGATGGACTCATCATTAAATTTCATGCACTGAACCTGCCAACCTTTCCACTATTCAGTGCAGCAGGTTTCGTAACATTGTGTCGTACTCTCAATTTCATGAAAACAGTAAACTCTTGAAAATGTTCTCCGAATCTGCCCAAAATTAAACTCCCAAAATGCAAAGCTGCACTCATAACCCCCTCAAAACCTCTACTTGAGTTGAAATTTTTATGGATGTGCATTCATTATGGTTTCAACTTTTGTGCCTATTTCAGACGAATCAAGTCACGAGAAGAAGGAGTAAGAGCATGTCCGAGGAGCCTGTTGCGTGGGGAGAAAGCAAAGGGCGTGCCTCTGCCCTGCACGCCTTCGAGCAGTGGACATCACTGGATATCACTTCAGTAGATGGTGCAGCACCTTGCCAAGTGACCCCAGAGCAGCTGGCAGGCTGTAGCCCCTGGCCATGGTGTTAAATGTTTAGAGAACACCTGGTCAGGGAGCAGTCAGCGTCCCCCCTTCTTGGGCCTCTCATTCGGAGGGCACCTGGAAGAGGATGAGCCTTGTAATCGAGGGGCGTGATCAACCAGCACATGTGCAGCCATGTCTGTGGGTTAGTCTTGGTGCAGGCTGTATTCTGGCTCCATTCAGGGCTGCAAACATGTAGCCTTTTTGTTGCTTTTTCCTTTTTTTAAGGAAAGGCTGCTTTTATGTGGGAAGAGAGGAACAAATGTGTATACTGGTTGGCAGGGTTGTACTGGGGTAAAGTGGTTTGAAAGCAAGAGGGGGCTCTAGTCTTGTTCACGCTGTGCGTTTTTATTTTTCTATTGTTTTTTTTAACAAAATAAGTGAAAGCTATGTGGGCACACAAGTGTTTAGGTGCTGGTTTAAGCCTCAGCACCATCCCCCTGCAAATAGAGTCGGAGAAAAAAAAAAGAGGCTTACCTGAATTGAGCGCTGAACATAACCTTTTCTTTTTTTTCCCCCCCTTTCTACATGGTTTTATACCAGGCCTTTAGTTTAGGTCAGAGATGGATACTTGGTTATTTTGTTGCGTGTCTGCTCCTTCATAGACCAAGTTGTATGTCCTCTTCTTTGTAGTGTTTACATTTTAAATGCACACCGCAGGCTTATTTTGCTTGCACATGATGGGGAATCTAGCTGTCGAAGGTATGTTTCGTCGCAGGACTCTCTACACCCTTCGGGACCTGTTCATTGTGTATGCGTTGTGACCTATGTGATGCAGGCTTGTGTTTTGAGCCTATGAAGACACCGGTATGTGCTTTCGAAAACTGCTCTTGCACTTCCATTATGTCAGAGATGGATAGCAGTAGTACCAAAGGCCATCCACAACAAAATTTGACCTGGGCAACATTTAACTGCTCAAATGGGCAGTCTATGTCACCAAACGGTTCATGACAAAGTTTTGGGCAACTGATGTGCCTGGTGCTTTAATTGAAGCCGTCAAGAGGGCCCAGTGGCAGATCATTCAGCCCCTTGTTAACTGTTGCCAGAGTCGCTGGTTGGGTGTAGCCTCAAGCCAGGGTGTTAATTTTTAGTTGAAAACCTGATTGGGGAGCAGTCCATTCTGCAAGAGGTGGGAGGGCTTGCATCAAGTCACGCACAGATTCTATTCTGTGCAGAATTCTGCAGGTGACGGACATATTTTCCTCTGCACCTTCCATTTGGTTGCAAGTTTTTGCATAATGCAGGCTATGATGCGTGTCTCGCTGTTTCCTTTCAAGATTTAGCAGGCAGCTAAAAGAGGGAACATATAGTATCTCTTCATCAGGGGCTGTAAAATGGCACCACATAGCAGCCTTTTGTGGCAGCAGAAATAACAGTGCACATCCTTTGAGGACTGGGTTGGGCAGGCACAGTGCTTGTGCTCCCTTTTTGCGTATCACGGGGGCACAGCTGGTAAGCATTCTTAAGTCCTTGAAACCTAATGTAATATATATATCAAAAGGACGCAAATGCAAAGCACACTTCTTCCGTCTAGTTGTCGAGAGCAGTAGTTCATTTTAAAAGCTGTTAAGTGGTTTGCAGTTTTCTATGAGCAATATACACGGCATGACAAAATTTCCACATCCATCATCATTCTGGGACAGAGCAAGTGATATTACAGAACGAAAATAGAAGGAAGAAAGCACATGGAGATAGCGGCCTTTGAGAATGGAGAGGGTGGCGTTGCCCAGGAGGCGCCTATTGATGAGCACCTCCTGTTGCGATTTCCTGCCCTTCTTTCCATTGAGCATGCCTATTGAGTTTGTTTTCATTGGATATTCGCTTACAGCAGGCCTTGCGTGCTCTACAAGTAAGGAGCGCACAGCCATCATCGCTGCACTCAAAGCGTCAGCATCATTTCTGGCTGCCAGTAATTGCCTTTCTTTTTTTGTTTTAAAAATGTTGATCTTTTGTGGGCTGTTCTTGATGAGTTGCTGCGTATTTGTGGTGTCATATTTTGCATTTGACACTTGTTGTAGTCATGGTATTAGAAAAGAGTGGTCTTGTTCAATCAACAGTCCCATACACACACTGCCCACGGTGAAACCTGGCATTCATTTTTCACACATATTCCTAATGAATCTCTTCTTCAAGGAGAGTAGTTTTTAAGGTAGTGTTGTGCCACCCCCCTGCCGTGCATGGCCTTGATGTTCTTGGGGAGCACCCACAGGTCACTTACAGTGCCCCACCACCCAACAGTAGTCGCAGGTGGGCTGCTGTTGCAGGAGGCATGTGACAGTCTGCTCAGAGTCGTGCTAGTTGGTCCTTGATGTCTGTGCCGTGCTCTTCCTTCAAGTTGCAGGCCTTCAGGCACAGCAGTGCCACACGGTACTTTGAAAGGGCCTGCTTGATCTGTTTCTTGTAGAAGTCATTTCCTTCCTGTTTGTGACCCGCCGCGGTAGCTCAGTGGCTAAGGCGTTGCACTGCTGAACACGAGGTTGTGGGTTCGATTCTCGGCCGCGGCGGCCGCTTTTCTGATGGAGGCGAAAAGCAAAAACGCCCGTGTGTACGAGATTTTGGTGCACGTTAAAGATCCCCAGGTGGTCAAAATTAATCCGGAGCCCTCCGCTACGGCGCACCCCATCGCCTGCGTTGCGTCGGCGCGTTAAACCCTACAATCAATCAATAAATCTTCCTGTTTGTGCACTCTTGGGATGGCGGTAACCTGCGAGAGGCTGTCGAGGCCTCCGATAGGCGGAGCTTGATGGCTGTGTTGAGCTCTTCAAGTTGCAGGCCTTCAGGCACAGCAGCGCCACACGGTACTTTGAAAGGGCCTGCTTGATCTGTTCCTTCTAGAAATCATTTCCTTCCTTTTTGTGTGCTCTTGCAATGGCAATATTCGGCAACAAGCTGCGAGGGCCTCCGATGGGTGGAGCTTGGAGTCGCTCGGCCGTGGCTCAGAGACCGAGTCTGCTGCAGCAGCAACGTCGGCCATGGTGGTGAGCAACTTGCTCATACTGCTGGAATAAACTTACCGAGCTCCTCCATCACAGATTTGACGGACAACACTGGGATCTTAACAGATGAAAGGTGCAGTCAGATATTTAATTCATGAGAAAGCTGAAGCCTGACTGGGAATGGCTGCCGTGCTCCCCAATCACACTCTCTCAACCTCCTCCTCCTCCTCCGTCACCTCAGATAAGGTCTGGTGACAATCGCTGATAGGTCATCACGTGGCTGGCATTGAAGGCGAGAGGATAAGTATAATTGACAATGGCGACAACATGCAGTGCAAAATTTTGTTGTGGTTGGCCTTTGTATAGAAGAGAGATGCAGGTGCAAGAGGATGTGTGATTGCTGTGCGTAAATAGTTTGTGCCATTTTCAATATACATAGCGCCACCATTTTTACACTGTATGCTTGCCTTCTTTCCTTTTTGTTTTTGATGACAAAAAAAAAAGAGATACAACTCCAGTGCGTGCATTCGAGTTCACTGTATTCTACTCATAAACACTGGCATTTGGACACGATGTCAGTGAATTTTCCATAGACATTCTACTTGATGAGCCCTGGGAGTGCCTTGCTGATGAGGGGATCGTGCTTCATCCTCTTGAAGTACCTCAGAATGTTTTTGTGTTTCTTTTGTGCCTTCTCAAAGTACCGTTCCCACAGGCCTGCCTTGTAGATTGCGTGCAGAAGTACCATGAGGTAGATGTCAGCCGCCGACACGTAGATTGAAAAAATCCAGGTCTGTGCTGCATCTGCTAGGGAGAAGAAAAAGAGAGAACAGGCTTGTGAGCCCTTTAGCTTGAGGCTCTATCTATTGCTGTTGCAATGGACTAGCAACATAAACCTGTTGTCACTCCGAAAAGAAATCGCCGGGTAGGCTGGGACAGGCCATAAAAACTGCCCGTAGTTGTGTGCGGTGAGCTGAATGGGGAATGTATTGCCAGATCCCCTGTGCAGATACACACGTCCTAAATGGTTTTGTTGCTACCGGTAGTACTGCTACCTCTATCCATGCCCAGGGCCTTCCCATTCTTCTCGGGCAAGTTTTTTTTTTTGTTATTTTAATATCAGGCTAGGTATGGGGCTAGATATAGTCATATATCTTGTATAAAATACAACATATATGGCTAAGATACGAAGTCATTTCATTTCAGTGATCTTGCTGCCTGCTGCACACTGTTCAGATGAATGCGAGACCGAACTAGTGGTAGAAACTTCACACACTCATTTCTAGTTTGTGGTGAGCTTCTGAGGGAATTAGCTTAGTGAAACTTGGTGGTACTATAGGTTTTTCCGAGCTGACAAAAACGGTTCTGTTAAAATCTGTTACACGGCACTACCATGAAATGTGATGACATTACTGGAACAGCTTTAGTAGTGGCGGCTTCATTTATTTGTGTGTTTGTTTTAATTAAAACTTCCACCACAAGTTATCTGTCATATCAACTGAGGTAAAGCTACCCATGGTTTGAGTCATCTCAGCAGCCAAACGTATAGAGTTTGTTTTGGAATGGTTGTTGTAGAACATGAGTTACAATTGTCTCGAAAGTTCCTCCCAAAGATACCCGTGCATGTATTAACAGCGGATGACAATTAGCAAACATCTATAGCTCCACTATAAACTAATTATAAGGAGTACGTGGCACCTGGAGCAGTGATAGTCGTATTAGAGGTCGAAACATATTTTTTCTAATGTATCCATTATAGTGCAGGTTACAGACCATTCCACATACAATTGGTTTTATGCAAAGCATATTTGTTGATGAATGCCAGCATTGGCAACGGTCTCGCACAATCCCGGCGACAAAACAGCATGGCAGACAACTCTCAAGAATGGCAGCATTCTGACAAAAAAAGAAGAAAAGGTCGACTGTACAGTGGGAATTCCTTTTAAGTCTGTGTATTGAAATTTTATGCCTCGGGACAAACATATGGCAAAAAAAAAAAAAGATGTGTGCAATAAGTACGGATTTCCTCACTTTGGTTTGGAGATTTTCGAAAGAAAAAAAAAGATTGACAACACTGTACTAAAGCCGTGATGGCCGACGCACCAGGCGTGGTATTTCCGGCGATCTTCCTGGTGTTGAGCAAGTCTTCCATGGCGTCAAGGGTCTTCTCAAGGTCATCAAGCTCCTTGCTCACTGCGCCCTCGGACTGGGCCAGGCCCAGGAAGTTGTCGTACGCGCGCTGCTTTTCCACGTATGAGCTCACGTAGTCCGGGTTGCGCTCCATCAGCTCGATGATCTGCGCCTTGCCCTGCTTTACCAGAGCTGCGTAAAGCCGGAATTTTTATTTTTAATGTCTCTATATCATTAACACATTATATATTTTATTAACGTCTCTAAATTCTCTCTAACCACATTTGTGAGGTCACCTTTGGATATATTGATTTAGCATCTGCTTTTGGCAATAAATTAGTTGTGAGATTAATTATATTTTAGATTTCTGATCCGGCCATACTGTCCTGCGAAATTTCCGTGTTTTAGGTGGGGAGAAGGGCGACTTCGCTGACTCTGTCTATAATCCAGCAGTGACTACTGATAGTTATGATTTCTGACCTAGCTATACTGTTCTGCGAAATTTACGGTTTTTAAGGGGGCGAGTTCACTGACTGTCTATAATCCAGTAGTGGCTACTGATATAATTTCTGACCCAGCCATACTGTCCTGCGAAAGTTCCGGGTTTTAGGGGGGCGGGGGGGGGGGGGGGGGGGGGGGGTAAGAGTTCACCGACTCTGTCTATAATCCAGTAGTGGCTACTGATAGTTATGATTTCCGGCCCAGCCATACTGTCCAGCGAATTTTCCGGGTTTTAGGAGGGGTAGGAGGGCGAGTTCACTGACTCTGTCGTTCACTGACTGTCAATAATCCAGTAGTGGCTACTGATAGTTATGATTTCTGACCCAGCCACGCTGTCCTGCGAAATTTCCGGGTTTTGGGGGAGAAGGGGGGGGGGGGGGGGGGGGGTAGGAGGGCGAGTTTACTGACTGTCTGTAATCCAGTAGTGGCTACTGATATCTTTCTATCACTCATATGTTGCACTAGTTAAACTTACACAGCTTGAATGTCTGCCTTTGCCACAATGATCAGTCATTTTGTGGTGCTTTAGAAAAAGAAAACGAATACCATAACAATCGAAAGGCTGGGTGGAGTACGTCCATGCATCCTGAAGTCGTGGGTTTTATCTCCAGATGCTGCAGCTGCTTATATAACGTATGAGAAAAACCAAAATTCCCGTATGTAGAGATTTTGCCACACATCCCCAGGTAGTCTGGATTAATGTGCAATTTTCCGCTATGGCACCCCATACAGTCAAGTTGCTTTGGTGCGTGAAACCCCAAATTTGGGGTAAAACCATGTTGAAGTTGTGTGCATTTGGTGCAATTAGTTTGTAGAACACACATTTATTCAATTGTGGCTGTACAATTTAATGTCAAAGTGGGAGAGAAACTGGTTTGTGGAATTTTTAAGCAATGAATTAGCCCTTTGGTTATGTACAGGCAATCCAAAAGTTAAACGGAGCACGCGAGCGGTGGGGACACTGGGCAATACAGCACACCAGCGTGAACTATATGAGTAGGTGCACCTGACCCGCCGCGGTGGCTCAGTGGCTAAGGCGTTGCGCTGCTGAGGATGAGGTTGCGGGTTCGATTCCCGGCCGCGGTGGCCGCTTTTTTGATGGAGGCGAAAAGCAAAAACGCCCGTGTGTACGAGATTTCGGCGCACAGTAAAGATCCCCAGGTGGTCAAAATTAATCCGGAGCCCTCGACTACGGCGCGTCTCATCGCCTGCGCTGCGTCGGCGCGTTAAACCCTACAATATATCGAGTGGATGCACCTGAGATAGCGGGAGTGCGCTGGCACATCTGGCTGACCCATCTCGATGTCTTGACTCTCGTCTTATCGCCATCCCGAGCGAAATCGCGCTGCTGTAATCACTGCTTGTCAAAGGCACTTTATCGCGTTGCGCAAGCATTTGTTTGTCCTCATCGTGAAGAAAACTTCGGTCTTTGATGGCGTGCGCTAGTGTCACTATCGTGCACGTTCTGCTTCATCAGGAATGCCGCCACTTTTAATCTGCATGATTGCTGTGGTTCTGGGGGGTTTAATTTCTCGTAAATCAATGTGGCAAGCGGGGCCAAAACCATGGTTGGGTCAAGGGAATGCATGAAAAAAAAAAAAAGTGTATTCACAGCATTGCTTTTAGCATACAAACACGTTCTCAACGGAACTAAACGAGTGAGTCGATTGCGGACGAGCTACTTCCCCACACATTGGCTTTATTCCACGACAGAAAAAAATAAATGATCTTAGATGTTTTATCTCTGCCGCAAGACCATAGCCCCGTTCACTGTGCACGGGTAGGGAAAGCCTTGCTGAAAGAACAGGTTGTGCGGCTATTTAAGTGGATGCCCAAGGACAGTGACATGAATATAATTAAAATGTTCAAGAGAATCCTGAAAGCCGTATATATCGTGTTAATCATAGCCCATGTTCAGGCGCCCTAAGCAGTAAAAGGATAATGGGACAGTCCCCGTGAATGACCAGTGCATTGCTGCTGTAAATGACATGGGTAGGGACTTCACCAGTTATTGAACTGTTGCGGTATAAAAAGGGATTATTTTCTAGAATGACTTAATTGCAATTCTTTGTTTTATTTGTTGCCACCTACCTGCCGCGGTGGCTCAGTGATTAAGGCGTTGTGCTGCGGAGCACGAGGACGCGGGTTCGATCCCCGTCCGTGGCGGCCGCGTTTTTGATGGAGGCGAAAAGCAGAAACGGCCGTGTGTACGAGATTTCAACGCACGTTAAAGATCCCCCGGTGGTCAATTTATGCAGAGCCCTCCACTACAGCGCGCCTCATTGCCGGCGTTGCATCGGCGCGTTAAGCCCTACAATCAATCAATCAATCAATCAATCAGTCAGTCAGGCTGTTGCCACCTGTGATTTATTTCTGCCTGCATGTTTGAAAAATACAACCGGTCATGTACTTCTGATGGAGGCACACCCTTCTTTTCTAGACTAATTTAAGTTTGTTTCCCCTTTGGAATAAAACGAATTTGTGAAAAGTAACCATTTTTAATCGGCTCACTTGCTTAGTGCTGTTGAGCGCCCGTATTTTGTATGGGAATGGCAATCGCAATACCTCATGCAATTTTTTTTTAAAGACTATAGTCTTTCTTGGGCTACTTAAACCCAGAAATTTTGATGTCTTTTTTTTCTTTATTGCCGGTCTTCGACAGTGCAACACAACATAAAGGTACTACAGAAAACACACGGTCTACAAAAAGGCCGCCATGCCATGCTGGACTGGCGTTGTCATTTAAAATTCCCTAAGCATGGCGAGGGGTTCCACCCTTGGCAACCACTCAGGAACAGAAAACTTCGCTCTCTGAATTTCAATGAACTTGGAAACAGTTTCGCGGAAATATTGTCGCGTCGGCCGCGCGTCTACATCGCAATTGAGCCATGCCATGCGCGACCGCCAAATACTGTGCAGGCCCAACAACATGACGAGATCGTACGGCACCCCATCCTCTCTCTCTATACATAAAAACCGTATTCCACTGGGGTTCAGTGGAAAGTCCTTTCGCAGTGTCCTTTGGAGGACATCCCATAAAAACACTGCTGCCCAACAATGGAGAAAGACATGCTCCACCGTTTCCGGTTGTTTGCAAATAGAGCAGTCAGTTCCCCATGGCATCGAAATCCCCTTACCCTCCATCCATGTTGCAACTGAAAGCGTGCCCGTGTGTAGTTTAAAGAAGAAAGACTTCGCTCCTGGTGATACTTCCATTCGCAAAACGCTTTTTAGAACATCTTGTTCTGGGCCTGCACAGTATAAAACTCTATATATATACATTGGTACAGGTATGACCACATCGCATACATCTGTCTGTCCGTCTGTCTGTCTGTGACTCGATTCAGCCACCCGGCCAAAGTAAAAGAATGCCTGCGCAATAATATAGTCACAGCTAAATCTACCCGTCTAAGTCCGGTGTAATGTTCATACTTGTCAACATTGTTGAAAAAGAACAAGACATTACGCAAATATAAGACAACAAATCAATACAGAAGTGATATTTGCAGTGTTCCTTTATAAAAATTCAAACATGCTTGACTTTTGCGAAATTAAATACTTCATCAACTGCAGAAAAAGAATTCACTCCGCCGTCGCCTGCTGTCGCCCGCGCCACTATAGCTTCTGGCGCCATTTTAAGAAATCAACCGGCAACAGTTACGCAAAGTTCCACTAGATAGGTTCCACGTTCTGCTTGCAACGCACGTGGAGTAGGGAAACGCGGTTCTATAAACGTTGAAGTAGGCCGCCTCGATTCACGCGCGTCTTCGCCGTACGACAGCGTTGGCATCGAGACACCCGGTTTGGAGCAGTGGAACGCGGGAAATTTAAAATGATTTATGCAAACCTGTGGCGTCTTTACCTTGGAAGGAGCGCGACGCAAGCGGAACAACATGAGAGGTGAGCGGAAAAGCGAAGGGAGGCATTTACTTGGCAAAAGTCGATGAAGACTATCGTCTTTTGACGACATTTGCAACGAAAGGAGCAGATACGCGGCCAATTTTTTCATTCGTTTCCCTGTGCTAAGCATAATTTCGGATGCACTGGCCAAATTGATCTCTCATTGTAATACCACATTGCACAACAAAGTCTCTGCCAAACAAATTACAAGCCACCTCAGTCACACAGATTGAAAATGGTGTGTTCCTGACAAAGCAAAGCCGCTGAAGGCCGAGTCTTATTTAGGATGGCAAACAAGTGCTTGCCCCAGGCAAGCATGGATGGCCGCAGTCCTGTTTTACTCGAGTTGACGATAAGGCGAGCATCTGAGAGAGATGGGCCAGCCGGATGTGCCTATACGCACTCTCGCTGTCTGCAGTGCTTTTACCTCCTACTGATACATAGTGCTGGCATTCAGTTTTGTCCAGTTTGGCCATTGCTCGCTTGCTCCGTTTACCGTATTTTCGTGCGTATAATCCGCACCCCCACTTTCAGCCCGCCGGAAAAGAAAAAAAAAAATCTTCGCGTATTGCCCGCACATTTGATACAGGAAAGGCTGCACCAAAGCTACTGCTCAAGCAACACATTACATACTGTGTAGACAGAAAAAGCGTATATTTAGCAAGTAGAATACACTGACGACTGCAAGGCGAAAGTCACAATTCACTAATAAAATTCAGTTAGAGTGCGCTTGCGCTTGTTTTTCCTTGCCCTTGTATGTTTTGCGCAATCGCTGCCATGGAAGGCTTAGTCAGTGTTACCGCGTAGGAGCTTCCCGGCACAACGCGCATTGCCGTGAAGCTGCACTAAAAACCCCGCGTATAATCCGCACGCATACTTTGCCACTGAAATTTTCCCATTTTTGGTGCGGGTTATACGCGCGAAAATACGGTAACTTTTGGATCGCCTGTACATACCGTGAATAAGTTTAGACTAGGATGAGCACATGTACAGACACCTTTTTAAGTAGGGTGCACATGATGTCAAATGTACAATGTCTGTATAGAGTAGTCGCTAACTACTTCACTAATAGTAAAGCCGTAATTTTAGTTTTGGGTTAAAAGAATTTTGATGTGTTTCTCGTCATCATAATTTTCGCGTGCGTGTGTGCTATGGTAACAGCTGAGGTCAGCAGGCAGTGCTACTTATTTCGGGTTCAGCAGCACACGGCCTGGAGTTATTTAGTAACCAGATCGTAGGGCCTGTGCAGTGTGTGTGTGCTGTTTGACTATACTGAACCTCATAGCTCCTGGTGCCCTTAAGTTACTGCGGGTTCATCACTGCACCTAAAGCAAGCTTAAAACACACAAGAGTACACGAAACTTCTGCAAGGTCTGCCTATGCTGAAAGTGGCGAACACTGCCTGCAGTGTACTCACCAGCTCTCTTTTGGTCGTCGTCCGATTGACCTGACGAGGAGGTCATTTCGGGGTGAAACAAGGCGCCGTACACTATCAGCGGCATGTTAATTTTTCCCAGCTCCCTCACCAAGTTTTCCACCATGGTGCCGAGCTCGGTTCCTTTGTCGGGGAACAATTTTCCTACCGGATCTGCAGAGGGCGAGAAAGCGGTAGTTTACATTCCTTTACCTGGACATTTAATTGAGCACAAAGCCTTTACACTGGTTGGTCATTGCGGGAAAGTTCAGCGCCGCTATTGCACAGGCATATTTTATCAGACACACCCGCACGCACTTACCAAGTTGCTCTGACATGAAATTGTGTCTCAGAAAACGACTATACGTCTGCGCTGTGCTTCCAAAGCATTAAGAAAATAGGGCTACGTCACATCATCTCAGCCACACGAAAACATGTTTCTACTTTCTGCATGTCCAAAAACTAATACTTTTAATGCGAGAGCACTAGATGAGCCGGTCTTAAAAAGGCTGTGGCTCTGAAGGGTTCTGTAGCCTCATGATTGAAAGGATGCCAAGCTAGCAAGAAAGAGGAGGGTGCATCTTCACAGCTGCAAAATGCACCGCAGTGATGGCTGTGTGCACAGCAGCTCGCCTCCTGAGCGAAAGAAGGCCAAAATTGGAAGAAAGAACTTAAGCAGAAGGTGCGCCTCCGTTTTCGCCTTCCTTTTCCTGGCTGCATTGGCATTCTCCCACTCGGCAGGCGAACTGCCTTACTTGGCTGTCTGTGATCGCTGCTGCCGATTGTGTGCACCTGATCTAGAGCTCTCACACTACCGCCACATTCAGCGAAAAACCGCTCTCATTTCTTTTCGTAAGTTGCAGATGAGGTGCAATCTTGCGATGTGCCCATGTTTTACAGTGGAAGGCACGCCTATGATGGCAGCTCCATGTTTTACAGTGGAAGGCACGCCTATGATGGCAGCTCTGAGCTAATAAAATTGGGCACACAAGGCTATCATTGCTGATGTCCTGCCACGCAGCTTCTAGGGAAAAGGGAAATGTGGTTCTGGAAGAAAAGAAAGCCTATAGAGAGCAGCAGATAGCTATATGTGCGGCGCTTTTCTCCTACGTTGTGCTTGGTGCACTGTGCCTCTTCGCGGCTTCAGGAGCACCTCGCAGCTCTTGGTGATATCCATAGTCATTTCAACATTTCCTGGTACGATACCATACATGCTGTTTCCTGATGAGAATTAAGCTGAGTGAATTCACGATTCTAACAAGCCTGGGGGTGTCTAACAGGTCTGTTGGATGTTGTTATAAGGCACGCAACCCCAGGGAATCACACAAGGCTCTTGTCTTGAAAGGCGAGATTTTGCCTTCAGGGTAAAAAAAAATTTAAAAATAAAACAGCAAACGTTGTTGCCTTCTCTACCACTACATCATACCACGAGTCGAGCAAACCTTGGACGTCAGTATGCAGGCTCTGTACACATTTGAATTAACATAGTGAGTCTTTCCTGACCTAAACGTGGGAAGAAGCGACATGTGTTGATGGTTCTTCGATTATCTATCTCGAACTTGCCGCAGACTCCCTGCGAAGCAATCTGGCATTCGTATCTCGCATATATTTCTGTGGCATGGGGAATCCTCAGACTACCTGTGAACTAGCCGCAGTGAGCACGAGGCTGCAAATCGAAGAGCCGCAGTGAATGATCGGTCATCGGATCGGAGTTACAAACAGTTCGTTTGACCCAATTTTAGAGGCGCTTATTTCACAGAAATTTGAGCTCCCATACAGTGCAACAGTGTTTTGTGCCCACTTTGAGTATGCATTGTTTATGCTTTACATTTCACTAACTGCCATTCCTTTATGTTGAAAAGAGTAATAAGAATGATGTGGTAGTTTCACATCAGCCTCTTCAGCCGGCCATGATGGACATTTTTTGATATGCAGCATCCTTGAAGTAGTGACTTTGAGGTGGCCTCTTTATCTGCATTATTATGCGGTCACGTAGCAGACAGGTACATTTAGGTTCCATCGTGATTTTCATTGGCAGGCGTTGTTGGCGTTTGTTAGCAGGCTGGCTTACAAAGTTTGCTTTGCCACAATGCGTTTTCTGTTGGACTCAGTCGCGGAAGTTTTTGCCACGAGATTCTAAGGCAGTTTTGTTGTAAAGTACTCGCCATCTGGAACAAAAAAAAAATGTGCCCTTGCACTCCGTACAGGGTTAATCGGCATAGCTGTAACGTGTGGGCACCGGACGGCATTTACTCTGGTGCAGTGGTTCTCAAATGAGTGGGCCGGGGACCCTTTTCACTCTTGCAAAAGCGACGGTGTCCCCACGATGAACTATTGATCCCTGTCATAACGTTCAATATTTTGCAGTTGCGATAAAAAAGACCCACCATCTTATTCAATGTCCGCCTTTGTGTCTGACTTCTGCGCTGATGCACATCATAGTCACACATGTGTGTGGCTTTTCCGCATAGCTGGCGTGTTGGGCAAAAATTCAACTTTAAAGCATGTTCTACGCGGAGAAATGGAAGAAATTTAACGTAAAAGTTATGTCGCGAAGCCACCTATTTGAATTACCAGCAAGGTTTGGCATAAGGGAGAAAATAATGGTGGGAGGGGGGGGGGGGTGGATGGGGGAAGAGTTTTGAGGAGGGTTTCGCGGACCTCGGGCCCTGGGTTCCGCGGACCCACGTTTGAGAACCACTGGGGTTGCTCCTTGTGGTTCATTAAAGTCTTTTTCGTAAAATGGTGCACCCCTCCGTCTAACGATGGCGATGGTTGAACGCGAAGCTTTTTCTTGATAGATTCCTGGACTTTTGACTCGCCGACGGTTCGAAATTTTGATCGCAGGGGCTTTGACGTTGATCCTTCGCCATTTGATTTCGCACGAATAAAAAGCTTCGCGTTCGACCATCGTCGTCGTTAAGAAGGTGGTGTGAATGATTTTTCTGTCCAATTTGACACGCCCATACTCCCCTCTCCAAATTCAAGCTGCTTCGACCGTTTCGGTATGGCGCAATCGGATAGACGTCAGCTTCACAATGGAAGGGGCCCAGGTTCGATTGCGGGAAGCGTTTTTTCTTTCACTTCACCCACGGTCATCATCATAGACAGAGAAATTTTGCCTTCCTGCAGTGCGTTTTCGACGCGGCACACACCATCAGTGAGATATAGAAATCTTAATTATATTTAACAGGTCGCGTGGTTGTGGTATTCCTTTCGTTCCCGTTCTTGCTCGCGACGTCGATGATTGTAAGCTGCCTGCTCCTCAAAAGCACGTATGACGCGTGCCCCCCATCCGTACGCACCCACGTTGACGCTCCTCGTCCCGCCCGGTCGCCGCCCCTGCCCGCCGTAGCTCGCTGCGCGCGTTCTGTAGCGAACGAGGGTAACCTAGCCACACCCTTACTCCTTTCCAACGTGGTTTTTTTCACGCATGCTTATCGGGTTTCGACGGAGGAGTTTTCTGCGCACGCAGGACCGCAGGATTTTTTCTTTCGCCCAGCCTTATAAAGCTTCGCTTCAAAAACGTGCAATGTTTCAACTCGCCGCCGCAAGTTTTTCTTTTGGTCGCCTGGACATAAAGGGCAGCTCTGCCGGGGCAGAGCCTGGCCTCCAGGCTGTGGTCGCGCACAATAAAGAGTAGGAGGGGTGGGACAGTTGGGGGAGCAATAAACGGGACGAATCGCATTATTTTCGTCATTTGGAACGTGGGTGTTCATATGGCCTATCACAGTCTTTAGAGCTGGCTAGTGTTCAGCTGCATATTCAGACACGTGTTTGCGGAATATGCTAGCACGCCCGGATACAAATTCCTATTCCGCTTGAACAGCGCCCCCCCACCTCCCTCAAGAGAAGCCTGGCTTTCTCGGGGGCCATTTTCTTGATGGGGTCTGTTGGGTTCGACACTGGTTGCCTTTGCCCTTATTCACGCTTTTTTCTATTAATTATAGCATACAGCCAGCTGATACAAAACCGATTTTTGTCTTCGTTGTTCCACAGCCGCGATGAAAAAAAAAATTTGCCATCCCTTCCTAAAGAAAGTTGAGAGAAGAGCTAAAGCTAGAAGTGCGTCCCGTAGATCGTCAAACCTTCAAAGAGCCAAATCGCAAATGAAGAAAGAACCCATGCGAAGAATTTTCGCGCACTCAGTAAGTGCATCTACGAAAGATCTAAAGGTATACACGAAACGTGGTTAATGAGATGGAGGTAAACTATTGTACTCCTTCCCCATGATCGATGCGTGTGCTGTCTTATCTAGAACCGTCCCTATTTCGCGATTTTCAAGTGACCGTTTTGACACAATGGAAGCCCGGTTTCACGCACTTATCCAGAGATATTCTCAGAGCTTTTCGTTTTTTTACCGGACGCCTTCGGTCCCACAAAGAAAGATTTCGCTTTAATATATATCGTACAAGTTGAACCTATGACCTCGCCCGCTTGCGCGCGAGGGTTCGATTCCCCGCTGAAGGGGCTTTATTTTGATGGATGGGGAACTTCGAAAGTGTCTCTGTGCGCAACCTTTCGGTGCACTAATGAAACCCGTGTAGCCTGCAGGTTTCCGCGGCGCGTGTAAAGCTGATGTGTGGCTTCAAGGCGTTAAATCTGAATTTCCTCAGATTTACGAGACGCAGCGACGCCACGTCTCGTGTTAGAGCCATCTACGCCGCTGGCACGCTTTGGTCTTTGCCGGCTTTAACCGCCGCGGTGGCTCAGTGGCTGAGGCGTTGTGCTGCTGAGCACGAGGTCGCGGGTTCGATTCTCGGCCGCGGCGGCCCCTTTTCTGATGGAGGCGAAAAACAAGAAAAAAAAACTGTGTTTGATTTCTGTGTCATATAGGAATCGGTAAAACACGAAGTGAAATGGGCAGCGAAATCTGCAGCTTAGCATGATTTGCGGGTCGGCGGCTGTCTAGTGGGTGTGCTTGGCGAGCGACGTCCTGCTCACGGGTCGCTTCGGCAAAGGTGTACTGTCGTCATTTCCGTGACCGATATGACGCCAGTGAAATCTTGGTGCATCCCGGCATAAACCACTTTCGTGTTAAAATATAAAACCCTAAAACGAACATCCCTAAGCATAACGTACTCTTTAGTACTAGCGGTTGCTTCCCCGCAAGAAGACCCTGTGTGCAGGGGTGCACCCTTTGCAGACCGCTTGCTTTGTTGTCCTAGCGTCATTTTCGTGACGGATATGACGTCAGTCAAATATTTGTGCATACCGAAATAAAACACTTTCGTTCGTGATTTCGGCGCACGTTAAGGGTCCCCAGGTGGTCAAAATTAATCGGGAGCCCTCCACTACGGCGCGCCTCATCGCCTGCGTTGCTTCGGCGCGTTAAACCCTACAATCAACCAATCTTTGCCGGCTTTATGTTCCTCCTTCACTCTTTCCTGTCGAGACCCTCTCTCTTACAAGCTGTTTTGCATGCTTCGCTCCAATGAAGTTTTGCCTTGGACTCCGACTCGCAAACACCTAAATGAGGCGGAAATATTTATGACCATTTTTCACTAGAGCAACTTTCCTCAACCTCTGATGGAATTGCGTGTAATGGTTGCTTTATTTTATAACGAGTACGTCGGGTCGTGGCAAAAAAGATGCCATGCCGTAATAATAAAAAAAAGAGTCATGTAGATATCTCGCCGTGGGTGAACCGGTGTTTCAGCGAAGCTGTTATTCGTGTTTGTGCTAATTATTCGTTAATGTGCAATGCAAAACTAGTGATGTTTCGGCGCTGTCTAGTACCGCGATTGTTCACTGCCGCATTGTTTAGATATTTTTCCACTTCGGTATTACGACCCAGTACGGACTCGCCTTCAAAGTGCTATCCTTTGCAGCGTATAGAATCTGTTATAGTGCCTAGAATATACTAGGCACTATAAATCTGTTCAGCAAGTGGAATTTATGATGATATTTACTCTGTATGTCATCAACTCAAGATTGCCTGTCATCCATCTTCCGTTACAAGCAATGCGCGTTGAGGCTACGCGACTTCGCCGTTTGGTTCCATCACGATTAGGCAATTTCAATGCCACTGCCTAAACACAAAGACAAAGAGAACAACCGGAGGGTTTTGTAGAGGGCGGCTACTATGCCCTGAGAAGTGTCTTGATCACGATATACTTTTTTTAAATTTCATGCTTCTACATTTTTGTTTATTGTTATTTTTCTAGTTTTTTTGTGGGTTCGGTACGGGGGAGGAGGGGGGGGGGGGGGGGCGTACCGAAATCCTGATTTGATTGATTGTGGGGTTTAATGCGCCGACACTTCACAGGCAATGAGGTGCGCCGTAGTGGAGGGCTCCGGATTAATTTTTTTTTACCACCTGGGGATCTTTTCCTTGCGCCTAAATCGCGAAAGCACTGGAGTTCTTGCTTTTCGTCGAACCGATATCCTGCGTACGCCACCGCGTTGGCCGAATCTGCGTGGTTTAAACGAGCCGAACGCAGTTCCATGTTTTGTGTTTATTGTGTTTGGTGTCACTTGGTTACAAAATCGTGAGGCAGAATCTTATTCGTTATTATTCCGTGAAAATATTGTTGTAACAATATCTTCTTCGTGAAAATATTGTTTTTGTTCCACTTTTATCTCTCCTCTCTGCGACGCCGCTTTTGACTCAGACAGCGTTTTTTTCTTACGCCGCTCGCGACAGTGCAAGGCAGAGTCTTTTTTATATATTTTGTTTTTGTTGTTTTATCTCGTCTGTGTTCGACGCCCTTGTTTAACCCGGTTTTTAACTTGTTTTCCTAAAAAAACCAACCTGACGTCAGTTTTGTATTAAAAGAACTCTAACTTTCGTTTACGTACCTTGTGTTTTATCTTAAATTTGCCCAAGACTACCTCTGCGCTAAGCAGTGTTGATATCTACGACCGTTGTGACCCGTGGTACTAGTTAAAAAATGTTTTGCCTAAGTATGCTTCATCTTCAGGCTCGACATTATGGATAGCAAGCAGGTGGGGCTAATCGTTTTTCGCATCAGGACAAACCACTGCAAGCGAACAGCGCACTCGAAGAAATCGCCACGGGTGAGCTTCACCGGAATGCCCCAGAACTGCTGGCAGCCCTGGGGGGAAGGGCTCGGCTGCTAGACGAGCTCCTATTATGGAGCCACCATACTCCTATGGCCACCGGGCAACACCAGGGAGAGGGACAGCGTCCATGGGGCGCTGGGCGGATACCTGGACGCCTCTGGGCTCCGCCTGGCGCTACACTCCCTGTGACTGTGGACCCAGTGACTGTGTGTCTAGACTTTTACTTTCTTTTTTTTTCCCCTCTTATGGACCGGACGTTGCGTTTGCGTGTGTGAGTGTGCTCCTCTCTCCGCTGTCTTCTGTAAATATGTCACTGCTATCCTCTGTCTCTCCTCTCTATGAATATCTGCCCCAACTCCCACACCAGCAGGCGTTCCGGTGTCCACCCCTAGGTGTGACAATTTACTCCTGCTGGTGGTCTTTCCTTTCCTTTTCCTTGTCAATAAGTTCATTCATTCATTCCCCGTCACCGTGACCAAATATGCGAATTGGGCCAATGACGAGACCCAGCATGCGATTAACGTAAAAAATAGATTCTGCGCTGGCACAACGGCGCAAGGCGCTATTTCTGTTTTTTATTGTACTTTAATCGTATGCTTCGCCTCGTTTATTCGCCAAATTCACATCACTGGTCGTTCTGGGGCATTGTGGTGAAGCCCACCCGCGCCGATTTCTTTTAAGTGTTGACAAAAGTTTGGCTCGGACCCCCCAAAACCCAAGGTTACTAGCCAAAAAATGGCACGAATTAAAAGTTTCGAAGGTTTTGTATTAGCACAGTAAGTTCCGTAAAAGACAAGAAGCTGGCCGTACGTTTACCGACGCGTTTGCCTCTCCACCGCTTACGCCACGTAAGCAAATGCTTTGCCTTCGCCTTCGACTTTTTTTTTTTTTTTTTTCTGCGGAAGGGCATCTGCAGTAGTGAGACCACGCTTGCCCTCGCTCTGGAGAGAAGGCCCGAGGTTGGGCCCTGCGCCGTTCTGACAGGGTCTATATCGCATGCATTCAGTTCGGAGGGAGGACAACGAGCATTTATCCACTCCGCAGAGCCGCCTAGCCGCTGAATGCATCAGTGAAGCAGCAGTGTGCGTGCGACGGTACGTGGTATAGGAGCGGGGATCTGGAGAGGCCAGCGGGTTACCTGGGGAGGGGCATATCTGGTCAATGTAGAGCATCATCTGGTCAACTTCCGTGAAGACGGTGTCGCCATGCTTGAGCACTGGCAGCTCTCCCAGGGGGCTCATGTCCAGAAACCAGGGCTCCATCTGCTCGCCGTGCTGAACGTCCATGATTCGGGGCATGAAGCTCACCCCCCGCGTGTACAGGACCAGTAGCATCTGCGTGCGCAAATGTTTTCCAACTCGTTCTGTGAAACGGTTTGCAACAGGCCCGTGTTTTCGCTAGGCCAAAACTGACGAATCTTGTATAAAATGCGTCCGTATACCTCAACTCAGCCTGTAAGCAGGATTTGCGTGCAGACGCCGGAGTGAATAAACGGTGCTCACTCCTTGAAGTTCCTACGAATAGTGACTATAAATGTGATATTTGTTGGGAACAGTTTTGCGCAACGGGGGCGGAGAGGCTCGACCCCCATTTCTTGTTTTTCCTTTCACAAATCCAACCATTTCAGTACCTGTAAAACACCGCAGCATATTTGATATGGACCCAGATTCTATGTCGTTGGGGTAAGCTTGGCGACTTTGGTCAACGGACAAAATGTTGCATAGAGATTTTCGCGGGAAACCTTTGCGGCGAAGCATGGTTGTCTCGAACTTCGAAAAAAAAAAAGTAAAGACTGTCTTAATGATAAAATATGCCATGTTTGCCCGCTAAGAACACGCGCATATAGCTTTTCTAGGTTTCACAAATTGCGTGTGATTAGTTAGCAGGGGCGCTGTCTACGTTTTGGGAGTTCTCGCGCGCCGCATAATGGTTTGCAGGGGAGTATCGTTCCATAAAACGGCTTTCACTCGTGTTCCAGAACAGTCATCCTAAAACAAGTTATACAACGTTCGACCGACGGCTTCATAACCGTAGGGAGCTTTATCTCGGTACCATATATTATTTGTTTTCTTTTTCCTATGAAATGAAATACTCAGTCGTCAGTCAGCGCTTGTCATGCGTGTGTACATACAGTATGTCTCGTCTTTTTGCCCTTTCAAAGCAATGACTTAGGGCGGACTCACTAGAATGCCTTGGAAACAAAACGGTGACATCGCAAGTGGTTTGATCATTTGAGTGTAAAAGTCCTACTCGCGAGACAGCTTCATCATTTGTGAAATGCAAGTTGCCTGATAGCCTGGCACCGTTTTCTGTTTCTTTCCAGCTTTCTCTCGATTGCACTTAACAATCATTGTCTCAACATTATTTAGCTTGCCTTAACGGCAGTATAATGTTTGTACTCGCCTTGTGTAGGCAATTCACTCTCTGGAAAAGGTGGCTCAGAAAACTAACTAAAGAAAACGAAACCCGACTTCCCCTGGTAGGCATAAAAAAATAAGGTCGTTAATGAAACAAACTCTGTTTGCTCGCGCTGTAGGCACTCTCCGAATAACGTAGGCCTTAAAATTTAATCTCTTCGCAATGCGGCAATGCTGCATGCGGCCGGACGAGTCTATTGTAGTCATTGTGTAATGTTCTATTAGGGAAGCCACCGTAAAGCCTAATTTTCCTCGAAAACAAATGTTCCCGTAGAAAGAAAACGCTGGCTATTTTTTTTTTTGGGGGGGGGGGAGGGGGGCAACACTTATCAGCCAACGCAAGAGTTATTTAAAAAATAGTTTGGTAACAAATGTTCAGCTGTAGAAAAAATTAACGCGTTAATTTCTGAGGCTGACGTTCTCAGTCTTTTCCTGTTCATGATTCTCGGACAGTATTTAATAGCGTTTTTGGGAATAGAGGTTATTTACGTATCGTTTTACTCGGCTTACAACCCGAGAAAACACGTGGCATGGACGGCATCGATATACGTGACCTTCAACAAAATTTTAGCGCGCTTAAATCTGTGCTGGTTTTCATGGTGAGTAGTCAAATTGAACATTTTATTTATTCCTGATGATTTAAAAAAAACGTATAGTGAAGCCACTACATAAAAGAGGTTGTCATAGGACAGTAGAGAACTATAGACCTATTTCTATATTGCCTGCGGTCAGCCAAATCACTGAGAAACACCTGTTACTAACAGTGAACAACGTTCTTGTTAAGAACGGCCATATGGGGCAGGCATCATATTGTGCCTGGGACTTCCAAGGGAGGAGTGCAGCCACACTGTTATATAAGTTATCTTGTGTTTATTCTGCTTTCGATGATACCTAAACATGTGCGCGCTTCCTGAACGCAAGCAACGAATTCAATTCTATAGTTCATAAATTACAATTACGAACTCTGCTTCCGGTCGTTTTTTATAGCTACTATCGAGTTCCAACCTCCCTTAGGCGGTTCGTATTGGAATCAACACAAGCGGTGATTAAACACTTAATTTATAGGAGGAACCCTAAAAATCGATGTTATCTTCTCCCTTATTTAAATTGTACGATAATGACCACGTAGGCTCCACAGAAACTAAGTATAATATTTACAGTGCTCCTCGAACGGAGGGCTCCTTCTGAAAATCGGCTCTGTAACGTTTGTGGCGACTCTACAAAATGATAAGGGAAAGCGGGAGCCGGCCAGAGGCAGGTGCCCTTGCCTTTCTCGAGCCAATGGTGTTGGGGTAGTAGAAGAGGATGAGCTGCTCGTTGGTGTACGGCATGGTGGCGGCCGGCGGCCGCTGCGGCCCGCTCTCGCAGGGCCCTAGCGCTCCGGGACGGCCGACCCTTCCTGGCCCCTCCTCCAGACCGTCGTCGTCTTCGTCGCCCGGCCATGCTCGGGCATGCCATGGTAGCGGCACTCAACCGACCGACGCGCTGTGGCCCGCAGGCTACGAGCTGATGAACTTACGCGATACGCCCTCTCGTCGCCACGCTTCTTTATACGACCACTATTAAACCGGTAACGAAGACATTCGATTGCCGTAAGAACGCTTACAATTCAGAAAGCAATCCTTTGTGCATCCATTCGCCCGCCACCCAGGATCGCTCGGAATAGTCTATCGTGTTTTTTTTTAAATTAAACATCTGTTTGCTTAGACGCCAGTGCGTTTGACAAGCCTCTCTTTAAATAAATACTGTCATGCATAGTTTTAATCGCAGCGGCATTTATACCAGCTGCTTCCGGGGTTTTGTATCAATGGTACCATCAATCCCCCCCACGAGTCCAAGATGGAGGCGAAAGGGTACGCAGGAGACAAATCTATCTGCACTTTGAGAATTTTATAAGTATATAAAGAAAATCACGAGACAGTTGCATGAATTATTACCTGGTTGATTGGTGAGAGCTAAAATTTGCGGCCATGTTTTACGTACTTGTTTTGCAACTGTTAAGTTCATTATGTGTGCGTGCTTGCAGGCGTGTAGAACGCCACGAGTCAAGAAAACTATGAAGACATACGGGAAGTAATAGACATACACGAAGCTTCTCTATCCCCTTGCCTTTTCTGGAATTAAGTGAATCCCGCGTTTAGGGTTGGCACCATTTCGAAATTCCTATTTTAGCAGCCATTGCCCTTGCAACCACCGCGGGCAAAGAACATATGTCACCGTCATATCGAACTCCCAGACTGCGCGTGGAAACTTCCAAATTGGACGCATTTCACCAACAGCTGCAAACATATTATATATCTACCCAACCTCATCTACCGGACATTCTCATCATATGGACACCAGTTCATTCATTCCTGAAAGGGAATGAGGCGTCTCCTGCCGCAGCCCGAGCTCACGCACACAGGGCGTCTCCTTCTGGCATTGCAGCCATGAACCCGACACGGGAAATTATCCCCATAAGATACACAGACATCCTGGCCCATTACCGCTTGGGACGAATAACCTTTCCGCCTCCACGTCTGGAGATACCTTGCGAAGACATGGTCATCTATACACCGACAGTTCCAGGCAAGCACATATCCACATCGTTCTTAGCACTTTTCATACACCCGACGTTATCGACATCTACAACTTTAAATTCTGCCGAGAGCCACGCACTTTCTGCCCCATTGTGTGGCAGTGCCGCCATCCCACCTCCATTTGAGCAGTGGGAGGGTCGGAAGACCGGCTCCAACCGCGATCACCAACATCTGGTATACCGGGCGAGTCAGGCCGCCCAGACCCAGGGCTAAGCTGAAGTCCCCCACCTGGCGGTCAACCGAAGTTTGGCTGCTCTAATAAACGTTTATTCCCCCTCCTTCTTCACACAGAGGAGACATGCCTTCCCTGGCGTCCTTGACTGTTGGATTTCCTTTCTCTATCCTTTGGACCAGCGCGTCATTACCGAATATGATAGGCTAAGTGCATAGCGAGGGCCTCCGTTCTGGGAGTGTTGGAGCCACAGGTTGCATACGAGGGTTCCTGGCCAGCCCGGCACATACCCGCGCCCCCCCTCCCCATCACGCTGCACCGCCAGCAGCGACGGAGACGCAATTGCTAAGGCTTCAAATTCACGAAGGTAAGGAAGAAGTGATTTCGCATACTAAAAGATCCCACGTTCCTCATGCACGCGGGTCAGATATGATCCATGATGACCTGTGTTGCGCGTATTCTCTACAGGTGAACGTGTGGCTCCCTGCCGATGGGTTTAGAATAGAACACAAAGCAGGCGATTTCTCCTTCTGCGGCCCCGGCGCTCATGTCACCTTGTTCCGGTCTTTCTCTGCTGTCGGGCTGTGTGGACGCACAAGCACTGATTGTTCCCCATAAGACAATCCGTCGTTACAAGTGACAAGGCGAAGGAGTGGAGTTCCACGAACAAATTTATTTCAGTAAGCAGGCTCATTGCATCCTTCAGTGTAGCCGCTTCGTACTCCTGTGGTTGGGTGATGAAAAAAAAAGAAAAAAAGAAAACAAATTAAACACGTAATACAACAAAGTGCTCGCGTAGAGCAAAAAAAAAAAGTACTTTACTTATGAAGTACGCAATCAAAAGCTGTCAAGAAAACTTCAAGGCCTGTATTACCGCGTGGCGGGGGAGGGGGGGGGGGGAATCAAGTTAGCTGAGTGCCTCATGAGGTTAGAAGTCCAGTCGGAGTGGAAGCAAAAAACGTGAGGCCAAAAATTGCTCTTTGGTGTTTGTACAAAAAACGTGAGGCCAAAAATTGCTCTTTGGTGTTTGCACAATAATGCTAACGACATAGCGCCGCAACCGCGTATTCCGACCCCAAATAATAATAAAAAAGAGTGACCTTGCAGGGTTATTTCTCTTTAGCCGCAAGCGAGAGAGATCGGTAAAACTCCCTATGCATACTGCCTTCAGTCTTCGCCATTCACATTAGTTTCAAATGTGAAGGCAGTAACGGGAGTGCAGACGCCGTGGAAGGTGGAGGAGTCGGCTGAGGAGTCCCCTCCGAGAAGCGGACACGTCCGCCTTAACAATGCCGCCGTCCACAGCCGAACCCCTGAGGTGTTGCAGCACCAACGGTTCCCTCACGCTCTCGTAGCCGCTGCCGTTATAGCTATGCTCCAGCGGCTACAAACAGGGTGCTAAGGCACTACCGACACTTTGACAAGTAACTATTAAATTGAGAATTCAATTAGATTTTACAACAGATAAAGAGGTGCAAATTGAACTGCCGACTTGTGGTGCTACCTCAATGACCAGCTTGCTCATTTGTTACGCTCAAACAGCGAATATTTGCTTGTACATAATAGCACGCAAGAAGTACGGTCTGCTAAACAAGACGGCACGGCGTGTGCTAAAGCATATGGCTTTGGTAAACGCCGTAATGCGCATACGTTCAATAAACATATTCATATACATAGCCGTGACCGCCTATCGCGCGCTGAACGACACGAGTTATGTTCTAAGATCAAATACGATCCCCACTTTTCGTTTCTTGCCCAATCTGTGAGCAAAGTGTGGGCCTTGTGGCCGGCTACGTTACATCGCGAGGGTGGTAGCATGGGCAAAAGCTGTCGAACCAATCAAATAAAATCCTTAAGGATTAGCTAAAACTGGTATGGGGCATAACAGTAACAGTAACCGCCACGACACGAGGGGGAAGCCAAAAAAAGAGGAGATTTTGGCGATCTGGTACCGAAAAACAGTGCAGGGACTGATGGAGCGAACTCATCTGGGCACTCTCTCACACCCGCGCTGCTCTTTCCTTTTTGCCTTTAAAACCCTGAAGATTCCGCGGGACTTTCTGCGTCGACGGCCGCAGGCGGAATTTCAATATTACTCGTTTTATTTCGATTTCTAAGCCTTCTGAATTGTTGGAACTTGGCTGTTAACCACGGTGCAATGATTCTGACTGAGCGATTTCATTAACTGCAGACATAATTTAATTGTGATCTCTGAGAACAAGTATAAGGTCTCTTGGTATGGAGGTTTAAGTTACTTGAGAATTTTACAGTGATGTCTTCAACGACTGAGGTTGCTGGTCACCCTTACGCGGATTCTAGGGAACGGAACTGAAATAGCGCTCTGGCCAGTTCGGGTGTTTCATACATGGAAAGCGTTACGTTTCTTTCGTACGCGCGCCGAAAGCTGCCTTCAATGAATTCACCTCACAATCCGTCCACGCATGTGAAAACGTCCGTACGGTAGAGCGTGCAGAACGTGCGACATATAATAGCAGATCCCCTTTCACTTCGCTCATGCTGATCAAATACGTACCCGAGAAAACGGGCTGGTTGCGTCCCGCGTATGCTAGCCGATGTAGCCAGGGTAACCGTAGCCGACACCGTACGGTCGGTAACCGTAGCCGACACCATACGGCCGGTAACCATAGCTGTAGCCACCGTAGCCGTAGGGCCGGTAGGGCCGGTAGCCGTAATAGCCGCCTCCGTACGGTACTCCGACGCCGTAGCCAACGTTCAGTCCCAGGCCGACGGTAGCCACCACTACCGCTGCCAGCGCCAGTGACAGGGCGACGATGAACTGTAAAGGGGAAAGAAAAACGCGGGAAAGTAGCTCGCTCAATAAGCGCGCATGATTTCCGCGAACATTCGCATATTCGGGGTGACAAAACATTGGCACTAGCGCGCAACATGCACGTTTCAATGCAACGCTTGATAACATACGCAAGTACCGAAGGCTCCCGTATGACATCAAGCGTTTGCACTAATGGGCGCCACTCGTTACTCTGTAATACAAAACAAGAGGCCGAACATCCAATACTCACAGCGGCCTTCATGGTTCGCCGGTGTGTGCAAGCGGTCGAGAAGCGGAAAAGCTGTTCGTCTGGCTCTGCCGGGGACGTTTGAGGATTGCGCTTTCGGTTGAGGGGTTCGTGTTGCTTTTATGCGTTGGGCCCCTTTGGGAGGGGAATGAGCCAGCCTTCGCCTCGAGGAATGCCCCCGAAGGGGCACAGGAGGGGGGGCCCGCACCCCTTACCTCCCCTCCTTTTATTTTCCCGGGGCCGTTCGCACGGTGTGCCGAGTGTTTGCCCCGTCGAGACGATCTTTCACCCGGGTGGGGGGGGCCAGGGCCCCCTCGTCCATGCGGCGGCGTCTCATGCAGGGCAGCCCGTCGGAAGCGCGCGGTCCCTCGCGCCCCTTGTCTTCTCCTCTGGGCGGCCATTTACCAGCCGCGCTCTTTGTCAGCCTCGGCCAAGGCCGCCACTTATCGGCTGCGTCATCCCAGCCGAGACCGCCAGCGACCAGGCCCCTGCAAGAAGCCCTTTCGGGGGACGACGATGCGCCCTTCGGCGACCTGTGGTGTCCACCCCGCTTTACAATCACCTGCGGGTTTTACCGAGAAAAATGGCTTCGGTCACGTGGACACCCACTTCTTAGAAGAAGCCAGTCTCCGCGAGTCTGCCCATGTACGCAAGCACGCAAACGCACATACAAACAAGGGGCGAGGTGCTTGTGGAGAGTCTCTGGAAGGCGGTCACCGTGATGACGTTGCACTACTACATGAAATGGAGAGAAGAGGGGGGAGAGGAGGGGCCATGTTGCGCCCATGCAAGTAATAAGCTACAGTTGTATTATTTCCAACAAGGAGGCGCGACCTGAATCCAGTCTATTTTGCAGTTAAATTGTTACAGCTGCAGCGGACTTCTTGGGGAGCTAAGAGTTAAAACGAGATTTTTGGTAGTTGCGCACTAACAGCTTGCGCACTAACAGAGCGTAACTTTCAACTGACGCACCAGTGTAATCACCCAGTGCAAAACTTTTTCGGCGTTAGGCTGCGCGGTACATGCTCATGTGAATGAATCCTTAGCTTGTCATTTGTTTTTGTTTTTTTGTTGTTGTTGTTTCATCACCTGTTGCGCAGTTATCGTGTATATTTGCTCGATGGAGGCATAATATTCAACATCCGTGTACCCAATGTTTGGTGCAGGTTAAAAAGCCCTACGTGGTCTAACTTATAGCAAAGACCCTTCGCTACGATTCACCTCAACATAAGATGCACTATATTTACATTAGACGAAGTTCAATTTTCAAATTCAAATTTTGGGAGGTTTACGCACCTTAGCTACACCAGGGCTATGAGGCGCGCCGTATTGGAGGGCTCCGGATGAACACCGACCACCAAAGAATCTTGAACGGGCGCCCAAATCTCGATGCACGGGCGTTTTTTTTTATTTTCGCCTCCGTCAGGAAAGCGGCCGCCGTGGCCAGGAGTCGAACTCTCGTCCTTGGGCTCAGCAGCACAACGCCTTAGGCACACTGAGCCACCGCGGTGGGTAACAAGTTAAATTCAAAATCAAATTTAAATTTACTTCGTCTTTGTTCCCACTAATACCCTTTTCGTTTCTTCTCCCTGCACCGTGGTACTCTAATCTCAGAAGCAGCCTATGACGTATTTTCGAACATCTGTCGCTTGGATTAGGCTCGCTGGCTCCTTGCTGTCATGGTCCCGCTGCTCCCATCCCGTTTAGGCATCTCTTTATTCTTCGAGAGCAAAGCGAACGGCTCCTTCTGGTTTCGTTATGGGAGGTTATTATAATAAGCGGCTTCGGTTATCGCGTTAAGTGTGACCATGCCGTCTAGACAAACCTCATCAGAGTCGCCGCTGGACTGTCGCCGATAGGCATCGTCTTCACTTTGGACGCCTCTCGGTGCGCCTAAGTGGACAGAATCGCTGTCCGTATCTCCTGCTCTTCGCTCCCAACTTCCCACGCACCGTGGTCCGTCCGTCGTGCGGGCAGAAGGACTCGGGGAGACACAAGTGGCCGCGCGCACATCCACATTTCGCTGGGTGGAAACGGTGGCTCGCTCTGCGGCACGCTGCGAGCTTCACGCGCGAGCCCTCAGGATTCTATGGTGGTACTAGGACTGAGGCACTACTAGGACGGGAATAAATAGACGCTATTTATACACTGTGCTTGTTTTTTTTTTTTTTTTTTTCAATTCATCAGGCGTTTAAAAGAAAAGTGGGGAATGTGAAAACCATCTCGCTTTTTTCTTTTTTACGTGAGCTTACGTGTCTCGGCGAAAACTCGGAAACACAACTGTAGTACTTGCGTAATTAGCTAACAATGTCAATTGTGTATTGATTGCTTGTTTCGAGGCCCATGCATACTTTCAGAGAGCGGGAGGCGTGTTTTAAGCAAATCCAGACCCACTGACAAAAATGCAGGTTCTCGCTGTACAGCGAGAACCTGTAGTTCGGCATACTCGTCCCTAAATAGTATCGCCATCAATTACTTGCTCATGTTTTGGTGCACCGCCTAGTCACGCACGGCTCTCTTATCCCGGGCTGCAGGTATTCCAAGAGTGTATATTTGGCTAGACCATTTTCTTTTTCATATAGTTTTATTTTTGAGAAGAGGGGGAAAAACAGTTTTACTTTTTTCCTATTACTACTTCATTTCTAAATTTCAGGAATTCCAATACGATAGCACCCCAGCTATACCTGTAGACATTTTATCGTAACTTTCAATACATTCTTTGAACTAAAAGTTCAGTTCGCATGCGGTACACGCACGCACACACGCGCGCACTCGCGCAGGTTTCATGCATACCGCATACGGTAGTTTTGCGCACTTCACACGAGACACGATCAGCCAAAACGGAATTTTCAGTTATTCGCGTTCATTACTGTACAACGTTACATATTTATGCCTAGAGGGGGCCATTCTGCAACACGGACTGGTACACATCGTAACTCAATCTGTATACACTCCACGTTTCATTTTCCTTGTTCTATTTTATGCACACGTAATCGTAGCAGCTGCTGTGAATGGGAATAAGTAAAACAGCTGCGAAGAAATTATCTCAAAAAATACCAATACCGAGAAAACGAAATAAGCATAAGGAGCATGCATACATTATTGGGGTTGGGGAGGAGGGTCTGCTTTTAATTTATGCGGTGTTACACAAGAACAGATCCCGTGAGCTGATGTGCTTAAGGAATAAACGAGTAATAAATGTATAGATGCATTCTTATTGGTTCTAGTTATGGGGTTTAACGTGCCGAAACTACACAGGTTATGAGGCGCGCCGTAGTGGAGGCTCCGAATTAGTTTTGACCAGCTGGGGATCTTTAACGAGCGCCGAAATCTCGAACACACGGGCGTTTTTGCTTTTCGCCTCCATCAGAAAAGCGGCCGACGCGGCCGGGAATCGAACCCGCGAGACGTATTCTTATTAGTCACATGCATGAGCCATTAACATCTATACAGCTGATCGATATTTTTAACAAATACATGCCGCGTAGATACGGGAGACTTGCTATCCTCTCTAAGGAACTCTCTCTAAGGAATTCTCTAAGGAACTTCTGGGATGTTCATGTAATTAAAAATTGTACATGATAGGCTCCGATGTTTGATATTTGGCAGCAGCCAAATAGACTACATTTCATACCGAAAATATTTGCCATAATTGGAAGCCAATCGTTATTTCATATAGCGCACTTGGCTACAGTTGCGGTACAAAGGCAACCCTGGCGTCTGTCCACAGAACAACGCGAGCGAAAAAGAGAACCTTTCCTGCATAACTCCTACATGCGGGCCAGGAAATAGACTGGCGGCAAGTACTGTATTCATGCTTCAGTCATCAGTCGATGATTTCTTGCTATTAAAGACGATAGTCTTTCTTGGGCTACTTAAACCCAGAAATTTTGGTCTGTCTGTATGTCTATCTGTCCGTCTGTCTGTCTGTGACTTGATTCAGCCACCCGGCCAAAGCAAAACAATGTCTGCGCAATAGTCTTATATAGTCAGACCTAAAAATACCCGTCTATGTCCGGTGTAATGCTCATACTTGTCAACATTGTTGAAGAATAACAAGACATTACGCAAATATGAGACAACAAATCAATACAGAAGTGATATTTGCAGTGTTCATTTATAAAAAATCAAACATGTTTGACTTTTGCGAAATTAAATACTTCATCAACTACAAAAAAAGAATTCACTCCGCCGTCGCCTGCTGTCGCCCGCGCCACTATAGCTTCTGGCGCCATTTTAAGAAATCAACCGGCAACAGTTACGCAAGGTTCCACTAGATAGGTTTCACGTTCTGCTTGCAACGCACGTGGAGTAGGGAAACGCGGTTCTATAAACGTTGAAGTAGGGCGCCTCGATGAACGCTCGTCTTCACCGTACGGCAGCGTTCGCATCGAGACACCCGGTTTGGAGCAGTGGAACGCGGGAAATTTAAAATGATTTAAGCAAACATTTGGCGTATTTACCTTGGGAGGAGCTCGAAGCAAGAGGAACAACATGAGAGGTGAGCGGGAAAGCGAAGGGAGGCATTTACTTCGCAAAAGCCGATAAAGACTATCGTCTTTTGACGGCATTTGCAACGAAAGGAGCAGATACGCGGCCAATTTTTTCGCCTGAGTAAAACAAAATATATGTATAGCGCTCATAGTACATTTTAAGCCAGAAATTCCTTCACCTTTCGGGTTTTCATTTTCGTTCCGAGCATAGCGCACACGTGGAATTATACCAAACTACCACCATTTCCTTGATTTAAGGTATGCTTAGTTCACTGCAATTAGTAACGTAGTACTCATAATGCCATATTCTTGTCACTGATAACTTATGATCTTAGTCAACTACAATGCAGAATTTTTGTAAATCTTTCTCGCGCTGCATTCATGTGGTTAAAACGGCTTAAAGGAGTACTGACACGAAATTTCAAAGCTGAGATAACTATGTAAAACGCTTCCTTTTCATCAGGAGATATCTCCCAGCAAGTTTCAACAGCAACCGTTCAGCGAAACATGTTTAAAATCCATTTTAATCTTCGCCCGCACGAGAAAGCCCAGAGCGGGCCGACGTGACATCATCTGCTACGTGCCCCAAACTGCCGACGTCGGGGCTCCCGTGACGAAGCCGACGCGCTGGCTGTGGTTGGCGCGCGCTGCTCGGGCGTGTGTACACGTCATGGTTTTGGGACTGACGTCATGCTGCCCGGGCCTGTGGGGACGGCGAAAACCTCGGCCGGTCTGGGCGCGCGCGTGCGCTCGCTCGCGCGCGCTTCCAGAGAGGCAGCGATACGGCAAGAATGGTGACGTCATGTTATACATGCTGTCATGGCGGCCACTCGGCGTTTTTCAGTCGAAACCGAAACTGGCACGAATAAACGACGCCGTAAATGAATGTTTGCGCTGCGCTCGACCGTCTAATCTGTCATTCTATGATTAGTGGGCTGGTAGGCACGCATAGCAGCGAAAAAAACGTAACATAAAAATCTCGTGTCAGTACTCCTTTAAAAGCGCGTGTTCTCGCCGTTGTTGCCTCCGGGTAATTTAACGGCTAGACTTGCGAACATGCCGGGTAAATTTGTCATTTGATAATAGGGCACACTTCTCTGATATATTCAGCTTTTTCATCAATGCAGCGCAGGTTGCTGATGTAACATGCCAAACACAATCCCTGTTTCATTAAAAAAAAATGCGGCCTTTTTCATTTTCGTTTTTTTTTTTTTTCCCCTGTGACGCGCGCACAGAACAGGTTGCGCATTCCTGCACCAGCTCATCGTGGCCACCCCCGATGTATTGGACCCCCAGTTTTGCGTCAAGGGGCCAGCCTTGGACACAACGTCCCTGACTCAGAGACGCCGTTCATATTAACCCGTCCCTAGCACTCGCATTGCCTCCGTACAATCCTTCCGATATCCTAGCACCACATTTACTTCGAAGAGCAAGTAACTAACGTCACTTGAAAACCTTCTCAGATCAAGATGGGGAGCCCGTCGCTTCTCGGTGGCTCGGAGCACACGGGCGTATTTCCGAGTTGATCACCCTTGAGCCGGCAAAGAGTGGAACACGGCGAAGGAGAGCTCCAACCCCGCAGCAGACGCCGCAGGGCGCCCCTGTCCGTGAGGAAAGTACAAAGCCACGCTTGTCACCCTGTACTGGCGCGGCCAGCCTTTCCCTTTCACTTCTGGCTTTTCCCAAAGCTCTTTCGGGAAAAGCTCTTTCGCTTTTTTCCCGGCAAAAATACTGCTGGGAATGGCGAACACGTGCGAGGATGTGCATTGCAGCAACAGAAAACATTGCCGGCACGTTGCTCTCACCGTGTGCAGACAGGTCTTTTGAAGAGCCACCGAAAAAAAAAAAAAAAAAATGTGACGCTGGTTTCAGTAACCAGACGGAAAGCCTCTTGTTAGCCGGCTTCTTTAAGTAGGTTGACGCTCCATCAGAAGGTCAAAGGTTGCACAAGAAAGGCACAATATATTTCTTCACTAGGGAACGTTTGATGTTTTTTGTTGTGGGGTTTAACGCGCAGAAGCTACACCTGGGCCATGAGGCGCGCCGTTGTGGTGGGCTCTGGAGTAATTTTTACCACCTGGGGATCTTTAACGTGCGTCGGAGTCTCGACTCATGGGCGCTTTCGCTTTTCGTCGCCATCTGAAAAGCAGTCGCCGTGGCCGGGAATCGAACCCGCGTCCTTGAACTCAGCAGCACAACGCCATAGCCACTGAACCACCTCGGGGGGTCACTAGGGAACGTGAAACCGGATGGCGTACACGTAATCTCAAAAAGGTGGCGAGCAGGTATAGCGTAACACTATTTCTGTCTGCCCCTAAAAAACCCGGTCAACTCTGCGGTCGCAGCTGTGCTGACTTCAAATATCTAGAACGGGAAATGAATTGCAAGTCAGGCCCCACGCATGTTGTGCGATCCGTCTAATATGCGAAGTTCCCCTTTCGAGTGAGGAGTCTTATGCAGGAAAAAACTGGAAAGTGTGAACGACCGATTGAGGGAGCACGCACAAAAGGTGAAACTTAACAGAGGAGCATATTTGAATCAGCATTTCAAAGTTCGCGCATGGGACCCACGCTAGAGTGATTCGACGATTTGTGACTGGAGCCAGAACCAGAGAGTACGCCAACTTGATAGGCTTATTTGATCAAAGAAAAAAAAAAAGAGCTAGGGGGGGGGGCAATGTACCACACCAGTTACACTTCTGTCAGTTTGTGTAATGCTGAGATAAAACACTCTGAGGACTTCTCGTGAACATAAAATGTATTTTCACCTTTAGTAATGTGTGAATAGATGCAAAAAAGAAAACTTGTATATATATGTGCACTTTGCTTTGTTTCGAATACAATTGAGAACACCGCTTTTCTTTGTTTTCTTCTTTCTCCTGGTGGTCATTTCCACGCTTCTCATAAAGATTTGTAGTTTACTTTCCACGAATTTCATTAAGCCTTAGGGAATTGGCAATGCGGAATAGGCAATGCTCTCGTATAAATTTGGATGAATGCTTAGCCTTCCAATTTCCAACAAAATGCGTCGGATTGTTTCAATTTCCTTTCTGCAGGGCCACAAATTCCCCACCATTTTCGGTTAACTTGACTACAGGGCTCTTCGTTTCCAAATAACCTGCTCTGTAGCTTAGCTTCAAAAATCAAAGCAGTACCCTCGGAGTCATAGTAGAGATTTCCCTTTGTGATACTGCACTCCTTTAGCCGGTAAAAATCTAGTGACATTTTCGGTTCAGTCTTTTTCTCTGAAGATTATTTATTTATTTATTTATTTATTTATTTATTTATTTATTTATTTATTTATTTATTTATTTATTTATTTAAATAAAAAATAAGTATAAAAGGACGGATTTGGTTACCGAGATGTTAAAACTAAGCGGTTTGGAATCTCTAGAAACCAGGCGACAAAAGCAGCGCTTAAAAGTATTTTTTCAGATAATGCAAGGTCAAATAAAAATAGATAGAAGAATTTACGTACACCTCTCGAATATGATCAGCAGCCGGATAAACCATGACGCGGCAGTTCGCCCCTTCGGTGCTCGCACGGACGCCTTTCGTAATTCTTTTTTTCCCGATGTCATAGAAGCATGGAACAAATTGCCGCGATATATTGTTGAAAGTTCTGACGTTAAGAAATTTGAATGTGCTCTTGATGTTTACTTCGCCGAGAAATGAATATGCTATTGTGTTATTGTTCCAAGTTGCTGAAAGTATCAATGTCTGTATTTGCTTTCCATATCTTATGCTTCCCTCTCTGTAATGACCCTCAAGTGAGGGTTGACAGTATAATTTATTTATTTATTTATTTATTTATTTATTTATTTATTTATTTATTTATTTATTTATTTATTTATTTATTTATTTATTTATTTATTTATTTATTTATTTATTTATTTATTTATTTATTTATTTATTTATTTATTTATTTATTTATTTATTTATTTATTTATTTATTTATTATCAAAACTCGGGGTGCACACTCGAGCCCGAGCATACAAAACATGCACGAGTATTGAAGACGGCGAAATACCAGCAATGACAAACACTAACACCGACCCGCCGCGGTGGCTGAGTGGCTAAGGCGTAGCGCTGCTGAATACGAGGTCGCGGGTTCGATTCCCGGCCGCCGCCGCCGCCTTTTTGATGGAGGCGAAAAGCAAAAACGCCCGCGTGAACGAGATTTCGGCGCACGATAAAGATCCCCAGGTGGTCAAAATTAATCCCGAGCCCTCCACTACAGCGCGCCTCATCCCCTGCGTTGCGTCTGCGCGTTAAACCCTACAATCAATCAATCTATTCCACGTGCTTCTGGTGTAAAAATACTGGTGTTAATGTGCTTTGTTTTTTCATTGTTTGGTTCATGTGCATGACACAGAGGAAGCAGTCACGTCTCTGGGGGCGTTCCAAACTTTCTAATAAGACATCGCAAACACTTGAGAGAAGGTCCCACAGCACAATACTAGTTTTGTAGGTTTCTTGGAACAAGGCCCCAAGTTCATTAGCTGGCACATCGTTTAAAATAAAAGCAGAAGTCACTTGCCATTATCGTTATTTTTAAAGCATACATTAGAGCAGTATACGTTCACCAACGTTCCAAGCTCAACTCATCATACTCCACGTATAAGCTTTGTATAGGGTTTGTCTGGAAGGCACCGGACACAAGTCCCAGCCCCGAGTCCTGAGTGTAGCACTGGGTCTAACATGTTTAATGCAGTTTTGAATGCTGAGCCCTAAACCACACTGCCATAGTCCAAATGCTACTTCACTGAACAATTAAAACGCCCAAAAAGGCTCGTTTTGTCCAAACCATGGGAGTGGTGGGAAAGGACTGTTATTACGTTCACTAGGCATCACACATACTGTCACACCATAGGCATCACACATACTGTCTGTTCTGCCTCTAGTTTGGTCGCCTTGCTTCTCTTCGCTCTATCACAATTGCTCACATACTGCAACCGAAAGTTGTCATAATCTAAATGGTCTGTATTTTATGGTCAAGATCAGTTTAATGTTTGAAAAAGTCTACAAGAAGTCTACAATGACAAGTCTACAAGGAGCTACTGCATGTGCATTTTTTGACAGGCCGGCGGTCGCACCAATGCAGAATTGAAGAGGCGGAATAGAGGGGGACCGAGACCGATACCAAGTCTCGCAACTCGCAATTCGGAGCCCGAGTCTCGCAACTGTTATGCATTGAACAACCCTGCTTAGAAGGGCAGATGAGAAATATTCGATTAGCCCGGCGCCAGAGTTTGTATTTGCATCGGGGGCACCATCTACTGCGGTCATACGGAAGTACCGCCAGTGCATCTATACTTTGCAAAATCGAGGACGCAACGGTCAACCAAGCACACTAAATGGGTGGTAACTCCACAAATTTTGTCGGTAGACGTACTAAACGTACGCCAGTGTAAAACTGAACGGCACACAAAGATTTTTTCTTTCCTGCAATAGATCTTTTGCGCAAAATTCTTGGAACTACAGCTGCGTAAAAAGATAAAATACTTATCCCATCATTCCGGAGCGCAAGTGGCAAGGGAGCTTCGTGGTTGGAGTAACAGCTCTTGTGCCGTGCAGATAATGTGGAGTGGATAAAGTAAATAGTTCTGTAACAACTTAGCAGTGACGAGCGAGATTTCAGCCAAATGGGGTGTGTTAATTGTGAAAGTGACTAAGTTGCTATTTCTAAATGATACGGCTAGTTCTTTTACGTTGGAGCGAAGAGCTGATACATTGGCGTCTGTGCAAAAGCGGCCAGCGGCAAGGCAGTCGTTTCGCGTGCTCCAAGATCCTCTGCAATGAATTAAATGTAGCTTCGATCCCTTATTTTCCCCCTTCGCTATTTGTTTTTTCCCCACTTGCGTGAAGACATTTCTTCAAAGTATATACAGGGTATGCATCCGAATGTAATGCCATATATAGGCACCGCATACGAAAACCACCTCAACACGTTCATGTCCCACTAAGAACTCAAGTTTGTTTTTTAAACGTTTGCAACGGAATTGTGAATTGGTTGTTTTGCATTTTGTTGCGTTGCGGAGGTAACAGAGCACTGCACGGGCCCGGGCCGGCCCGAAGTCGATTATCGGCGGGCCCGATCCGGGCCCGGGCTCAATGCCGCGGGCCCGGGCCGGACTCGGGCTCGACGCCGTGGGCCCGGGCCGGGCTCGGGCTTGAATTCATAGGCACGGCCGTTAATAGGTCCGACGTGAAGTGTAGAAAAGAGCATTAAAATGAATATTCTGGGTTTATTTTTGCGCGCTTCTAGCTGTTATTTATGCGCATTGTTTTAAAAACGTGTTTTGCTAGGTCTGATGGTCACTATACTGCAATTTTAATGACATTTCTTTACTGCATCAAGATTTTATATTTTTGGTGTATAACATAGCAAAGATACAATTACAAGGAATGCCCAAGAGAGGAATGACTTAATTCAGATATCCTGGAGCTTTGCACCTATGTCTATGTATGCACACGTGTGTTTTAGATGTCGCACCAATAAAAATGCGGCTGCCGTGGTCCGGAATCAAACTCGCGTACCACAGAAACACCACCGCTTAACAATCACTGGAGGGGAAGTATTTCAACGCGCGTACATACTCGTTGATTCAAATGCGGATCAAAAAATTTAAGCAATACCAACTTATGGCCGAGACAACCTCGTGAAGTTGCCAAGAGTCTGGTCTTCAAAGGTGATGGTGTCTCTCATGTTAGAATAGGAGCTATTATTAAGCCGATGTGGCGTGAACTGCAGACGGTGAAAGCTAAACTACGTGCACTTTTAAACCCTTATTTTTTGCGTTTCAGTTCATGACGTGCTTGTACAGACTAGATGCTCCGTCTGATCACCCGGAATATAATAAACAAACTTCCTTCAGCGTCAAAGACCGGGCCTGGTCACACACGCGCGGGCCCTCCCTAGACCAAAAAAAATAAATAAATTACCGGGCCGGGCCGGGCCTGGTCTTAAGATGGCGGTCCCGGGCCGGGCTCGGGCCAGGCTCACTTATGATTGCCCGGGCCCGGACCGGGCTCGGGCTAGGTGTTACGGGCCCGGGTCGGGCTCGGGATTCGCGAAGCGGGCTTTGGCCGGGCTCGGGCCTTAAAATCTGGCCCGTGCAGTGCTCTATAACATGCTGCTCAGCGCTTGATAGTGCTTCCCGAACGCTCCCGGCTCATATTCAGTGGTGCGAGATTTATCACTGAGCAGGTACTCCGGAACAGTTTTTTTTTGGGAGGGGGAAGGGGGGTGGGGGGCAAGTATTGTCGTCTTTGTATGTTGTGTTTATTTTTCCCACAATATTTGCCAATTTTCATTTACTTGCCTTACAATTTATTATTCTAATAACCAGTATTATTTTATGGCATCAATTATTAATGTTCTAATTCATTTTATCTGTAATAAATTTTACATATTTGCATCCTCGCTTATTCTGCATTGATATACACTTTAAAATTGGTTTGAAGTTTCAGAAGTACTGAAAACCTGCGCAGACCGCGCAAATGGCAAAACGGGTTCGAAAGCTGCGGAAAAGCATTTGTAATAATTATTCATTCGCTCCCACGGTGAAGCAAATGTTAATTGACACAAGTGCATAAGTGTGATACAAGTAGACAAGAAAGTAAGCACTAAGTACAAAGTTATTACCGCAGATTGACGAGCTTTATGGCTGGCGTGACAAGATGGCGTTGGGCAGTTGAGGTTGTTAAAGGGAACGGAATATTGGTGTTCTTTCTGTCGTTCTAGACCCGAACTCTTTCATAATGGCATCCCAGTGCAGTTCCGAAGCTCTCTTCTTGTGCACGTGGAGGAGGAGAAGATGTGTCCGCCTCCTCTGTGTCATTAGATTTCGCAAAAATGTTTTAGTCGCCTTAGAAGATCGCTCTCCTAAAGCAGCTGACGCAGGCACAAAAAACACGAGTTTCAGGTGCCGGACGACCTGGTCTATCATAGCTTACGCATACCTGGAGACTTCCCCTGCAGAATCTGTAAAATTCATTCACTTGCGGCCGGACTTTCGTCACGCAGGAGCGTTGGGAGAAGCACGATTTGCGCTGAAAGCCTGCTGATACCAAAATCTCCAGCGTGTGCTCCTAAAAGCTCATTTAGGTTGTTTTCCCGAAGTTTCTACCTTCAGCAGCGTCAGTCAAAATGCGCTCGAGGCTAATCAGCTTACATGCAAGCCTGTTTAAATCGCCGTCGAATCTCGCTGGTAATACGATCGATAGCGGTAAAAAAAAACTGTTTTCTCAGTGACGACTTTCCGTCATGCTCTGCAGGCTCGTCAGGTTTGTCTAGAAATTGAAGGCTCCTGGGCGACTGCGAAACTCTGAGAACACGAAGTTCTTGTAGACGAGGTTCTCTTGCTCTTGACGTTTGTCCGCTGCCATAGGACGTCAAGTAAGGCGTCAGACCATAACTTGCCAAGCGGTCACAAAGAGCCTCTGCTGCTTCTTTTGCTCCTGCAGCATGGTAATCTTGGCGTTGAAGAATACTCGCAAATTGCTCACACGGGCCAAACAGGGCTATAGAAAGGTTGATGTCCAGTAAAGTTTCGAACTTCTTTAATATATACTTTATCGTATCCTTTTATGGCTCTCTTGCTGTTCCACTGAGAGAGCTTCGAACTTGTACCAGTTCCTGCAAAGTCGCCTGCACCCTTTCATAGTTCTCAATGAACCTTTCCATGTGCACCTCGTTGGACGTAGTGGTAGCTGTAGGGTGTTCGGCCAGGAACAATCCTGCTCACCGGCATCATTACCCAGAGAAAGTACAACGCTCGAAAAAACACACACGAAACATTTTACATCCATTTTGCAAAGGTGTAGTATAAGAGGAATAAAGGTGTTCGTAGGTCATTACGCCCTCTTAGGAGCGATGCCCCTTAGGGGCTGGGGCTGTTTGCGTTTCCTGTCGTCATCGTAATCGTCGTCGTAATGATCGTTTCATGTAGTCACGATACTAAAACATCGGGAACTCGTTTACGCCTCGCGCTAGAACGTAACGCGTACTAAAAAAAAAAAAACACCTGTACACTCGTTTACGCCTCGCGATAGAGAGCTTCCTGCTTCAAAGACAACAGACAGCAAAGCTGTATACCTCCACCTCCCAGCGATTTCATTTCCGTCGGTAAAAACGCCAAGTCGCCAAAAATGCACTTATACACGGCATGTTTCGCCCCTCCCCAGGTTTCACGTTAGAGGAGATGGCCCGGGATTTTTTTCTTGGGTTCCGACAGCCGGATTTGTAGCTTTATACTCTTTTTGTGTGGTAGAAAGCGTGTTTACCAGCTGCAACACCCTTGGTTTTCTGTAGGGTGTTGAAGGGATGTGAAATAGATGTTCAGTAGCAAAAAACAAAGCAGTGGAGCTGGGGGTCTACCTAGCTTCTACCGGTATTGCTAAGTTTTGCTAGGTTTCGCTGGGATTTGCTAAGTTTTGTTATGTTTTGCGATGTTCTTGCTAGGCTAGGCTAAATGCTGAGGGGTTAGGTCAAGTTTAGCCGGATTTTACGAGGCTGCTACAGTGTGTCCCCCGCACTGACAGCGGATCCAAGGGGGAAATAAGCTAGGTCGACCACCAGCTCCACTGTCTCTCCAGCCTTGCACCACTAGTGCAAGCTGGGCTAATTTTTGCGTTTGAGTATCCCCAAAAGACTTTTACCATTAAAATGGTATAGTAAGAGGTGCGCATGCGCATGCGCCCATCGTGCTCACACTCGAACAGGCGCGGAAGCTGGCTTCACTGTTATAATACCCTATCTGCGGTGGTGCACCCTTTAGAGGTGACGCAGTTTTTTTCTCTTGGTATTGTTTTGCTAACGCCTAGCTCCAGCTTAAACAGCTCCTCTGGTAATAAATTATGCCAATCCATATTGTTTTAAACAACGTGAGTTACAAAACATCCCCCCGCTTGTAGAAAATATTCAAGTCCACCCGCGAGTACCTCAAGTACAGCCGGTAAAACGCTTGTCTATAACAGCGATTTCAACTTCAACCAGCTACATCCGAAAACTGCCGAAACATACTCGTTCCAAACATGTCGGAGGCAAAAGCGAAGGGCTAAGACTTCAGAATTCCGCAGTAGTTTTATTCAAATCCCGCTCCGGCGGGGCAGGATAAGGCTGAGAGTACGAACGCTGTGTTACAAGCCTTTTACCGGCTGTATCTCCGAAGTTGGAGGTCTTTTACACCCTTTGTCTTAGTTGTCAGTCTTTCACACCATTTTTCTTAGTTTCAAATGCCCTAAATTTGTGCTTTACGCCCATGTGGGAAAAAGAGTTGAAATAATGAACACCCATCTTTGTGGGTGTTAAAATTGTGTGAAATACGTGTTTGGTATTTATTAAAAATCTATGACTTATTGAACATAATAACCACTTCACGATTAAAAAGTTTTTGCAAATTTGCATGCCGACTTGTATACGCTCACATTAAAATGCATAGTTCCAAAATTAGCTCTAAGTTATCTGATTTTTGCCACAAGCCCACCGACTCAATCAGAGGACTTTCCTGTGCTCGCTTTTATGTTTGTCCTCTAAAACAAAGCTCGAGGCCTTCCAGGTTTAACTCCCTACAGGACGCATGTCGTTCATCTGCTCTTCTTGCTATAAAAGTAAGAACAGATGTATTTCTAATTAAGTACGTACTCGCTCTCCCCATGCATCCCGTGGGTTTTCTAGCTCAATTCATTTGTGGTCAAAGTGTGACTTGTGCGTGTTGAGTGTGTCTGTATGTCATGCTGCGCGCTCAGCCGATCCACATTGTCACGCGTAGCTGCGCACACCCGTTTTTTAGGGAGTTAAGTAACCTTGATTGATTGATTGATTGATTGATTGATTGATTGATTGATTGATTGATTGATTGATTGATTGATTGATTGATTGATTGATTGATTGATTGATTGCAGGGTTTAACGCGCCGATGCAACGCAGGCGATGAGGCGCGCCGTAGTGGAGGGCTAAAGATTAATTTTGATCACCTGGGGATCTTTAACGTGCGCCAAAATCTCGTACACAAGGGTGTTTTTGCTTTTCGCCTCCATCAGTAAAACGGCCGCCGCGGCCGGGAATCGAACCCGCGTCCTCGTTCTCAGCATTTAAGCGACCTTACACCCTTATTTTACTGTGTTCAGAAGCGCACCCTTTTTTAGCCAAAACACCTTTTATAGGTGTGCGCCATGGGACAAGATTTTTACACCGTTATCGGACAAAAATAGCGTAAAAAAGTTTAGTAATCTATAAATCGGCATATGTGTGTGGTAAATTGTTGGCAAAATAAATAAAATGGATCAGTGGATAAAATACCTAATAGGCAAGAAAAGTTGAAGAAAAAGAAGGAAGAAGGATTACAAAATACAAAGCAAAGATTGCGTTTAACAAAAGAAATGGAACAGAAGAAGAAAGCGTGAACTTCAGGATACGCTATTGTACCTGACTGATAGATTTCCATTTAGTAGCGTTATCGAAGGCTGTATGCCATAAAGCCGACATTGGGACAGATAGGCTGGTCAATGATCTGGTTGATCTTTTCTACGAGGTCTCCTGCGGCTTGGTGTGTAGCCTAGTGCTTTATTATTTCATGTTTCTGTTCTGTAGCGTTTGGAAATTTGCGTGTCAGGAGTAGTCTTTCTTTTCTTGTTATGGCGCAGTCTATGAGCTGGTCATCGATCTTTTGTGCGGGTTTCCCGCATTTGCAAGAGTTGTGGTCAGTTTTATTGGTACAGTGTCCGGTGATTGCCTGGCTTGTGTATTTGTAGGGAAGTGCGATGGCATCAGGGAGATGTTTCTTGTCCATTGATGTGTTGTGTAAATCAATATTCCGTCTTTTTTTTGTGTACACCTGTTCGCATACTCGGGATTTAAAAGTTTGGCTACTGGTATGTCGAATGGCGTGCTTTAATTTGTGGCTTGTAACCGGCCATCATGCCACCATTGTACGTGCAATCATTCATCGGCCTTTTGGAAATCATTTGACTGCGCAACCGCCAGTTTGAAAATTTAACATAGCTCTTGTCGAAAATTTAATTCCAGCGTAAACGGTCGGAAAAAGGTGGAGGGGAGGGGCTCCCCCCCCCCCCTGAAAAAATGTTGGGAGGGGGGCGACCCCCCTCCGGTTCCGGAGTCCTTGTCATTAAACTATATACGACTGAGCTTTGTGGATGCAGTTCCCGCTCCATCCTTCGCAGGTATCTCCTGAACTCAGTCGAATGAACAGTGTGTGCAATTCAACCGTGGGAAAGGCATTGTGGATGGTGTGCGCCTGTTGATCGGAACTGCCTAGAGTATCGCCAACAACTTCCATATATAGCACGAAACAGCCCTTAACGACTTCTCCAACCAGACCTCCTCAGCTCAAACTTGGTTTGGTAATATTTTTTTATGCTGAAGCGTTCTTTGGTGAGCCCCGTGCAAAAAAGAAAAAAAAAGCTGACTCCTGCAGTCTGAAAAATCAATGCATAGTTTAATAAGTTAACATGTGTAATTGTTATAATAGTGAAAATGCGGATGATTGTCACATTCAGAATTGGCAAGAAATGCGGGACATGATGTCCTAGCAATGCATATTATGAGCATAGTGGTGAAGCCGACCTTATAAGAATGGCGTGTAGCTTTTTTTATGGTTACATGGGGCCTTCATACTGACTTTGCCGCGAGTACGATGTCTTCCCAGCAAAGAGGCTGAAAAGAGTGTTTAGGCATTAGTTGACAATTCTCAGAATTTACGTAGCGTTGTTTTCCAGAGAAGCATCGTCCGATTGCTTTCCAGGGGGAGGGGGGTATACCCGAACCAGAAAGTTTCCGTTGACAGAAAATCCCGAAGCCCCAAGAAAAATGTAGTTAGGGTGGCTCCGGGAATCGAACCCGGGACCTTTATACAGTGAAAACGGAAACCTAACCACTGAGCCACCGCAAAGGTCCAAGGTGTACGGGGTTAGCAACGGCGGGGAACAAAAACATATAATTAGCCAATTAGAAAGAAAAAAGTGCTTCCCGTGGTCGGAATCGAATCTGGGTCCCCGGCGTTATGAAACTGGCCTCTATCCGATTGAGCTATCATCGCATTCCGAGAGCACAGCATTTCCTGTGGTTTCGTAGCGCGGGCGTTGGCTTTGGACTTCGCCGCGGGTTCTAGCTCGTGAAAGATGGGAAATCCTGCAGACGAAAAAGTTAAGAAATAAATGGAAAGTGATGACGCATGGATCGGAAGCTTGGCGCCTTACTAAACAACTTGAAAGCAAGCTTAGGGTGGCTCAACGGGGCATGGAACGAATATCATCAGAGCGACACCTAGAAACAGGAAACGAGCTTCCTGGTTCAGAGAACAAACTAGAGTGGAAGATATCATAGTCGAAGTGAAGGAAAAGAAATTGACTGGGGCTGACCGCGTAATAATTAGGCGACATCACAATCGGCGGACTACCAGGGTGACAGAGTGTGCGCCGAGAGACGGGTCTGGAGAAAGAGGAGGGACAATTACTCGATGGAGGCACGAAATAAGGAAATTCGGGGGCAAAGAATGGACTCGAGTGGCGCGGGACATTGGAGGCCTGTGGGAGAGGCCTTCGTCCTGCAGTGGATGAAGGCCTCTTTTCCACAAGGCTTCTTGCGCGTTGTTTTTCAAACGAAACTTGAAACAACTGACTTGAAAGTGCGATGTGTGTATGTTAAACACTAACAGTAAAGCCCACCTGAAGGAGCTTTGATGATGATGGCGATGGTGATGGTGATAATAATAATAACAGTAGTAGTAGTAGAAGTAGTAGTAGTAATAATAATAATAATAATCAATCAATCAATCAATCAATCAATCAACCTTTATTTTCGGTGCCCAGGAACAACCCTAGGGTCTTGGTACTGGTACACCATACAAAAAAAAAAACACTACAATTAAGACAAGACAACACACAAAAACTATATGTATGACATAAACAATAAAGTAAAAATAGTTACAGAAATCTTAGAAAGCAAAAAAGGAAAAAAAAAGAACAGAAAGTCAAAAAAGAAAAGGCAGGCTTAGTGTTGCAAGCCATGCCACTCGGCCAGCGAAACGTTCAGTAGATGTGAAAAATAGGAACTATACAAGAAAATATTGAATCAACATGACATAGAGTATACGTATATAACCAAGGTTTTCTAACAACATATCAGGAAGTTCCAAAAAAAAAAGGGGGGAAAAGCTTCAGCATTACCAACACTGACACTAAAACGTACAAATATTCAAGCAACACAAAACAAGAAAAAGTGAAAAGCAAGCAAGAACAGTTTGCACATAATACATAGGGTACATAAATTTGGAATGACATAAAGGACTTAAGCTACAACAGTTTTCAACTCATTAGCGAACAAAGTAAAGGAGCTCAGGAATATATCAAGCCGAACGGAATATTCATTATATGCACATTGTATTCGGCAGATGGACGAGCGTCGGCTATTTAAAGCAACTGGTCTGAAAGCTGGAAATTTTCTGAAAAGTTTATTTGGCAAATTGACATTGATAAGTGTAACCAAATCGTCACACAAAATAATAATAATAATAATAATAATAATAATAATAATAATAATAATAATAATAATAATAATAATAATAATAATAATAATAATCAATCAATCGATCAATCAATCAATGTTTATTATAGTGCCCAGGAACAGCGGAGGCCTTCGTGCTGGAGCACTCAGAGGGGAAAATGCAGCACTGTAGTACATCAACAATGTGCTAATAAACACTCAGTGATAATAATAATAATAATAATCAATCAATCAATCAATCAATCAATCAATCAATCAATCAATCAACCTTTATTTTTGGTGCCCAGGAACAACCCTAGGGTCTTGGTACTGGTACACCATATACAAGCATTCATAAAAACAAACTAAAATCAAGACAACACAACACAGAAAACCGTATATATGAAAGAGACAATAAGATAAAAATAGTTACAGAGATCCCAGAAAGCAAAACAGCAAAACAGCATGACACCCGGCCAGCAAAACGTTGAAGGCACGTGAAAAATTGAAAATACACAAGCAAATACTCAATGCACATGACGGAGATAGATTATACACATAAAACAAAGGTTTTGTAACAAAATGTCAGGAAGTTTCAAAATGGAAAAACGAAGTTCAGCGTTACAAGCACTGACACTTAAACCGAACAGAAATTCAAGCAACACAAAATCAGGAAAAGTGAAAAACAAACAAGCAAGATGATGATTTGCATAAAATAAATACGGAACAGAAATACGGCACATAAATGACATAAAGGCACTTAAGTTACAACAGTTTTCAATTCATTAGAGAATAAAGACAAAGAGCTCTGGAATATATCAAGACGATCGGAATATTCATTATATGCACATTGTATTCTGCAGATGGACGAGCATCGTTTACTTAAAGCATCTGTTCTGAAAGTTCGAAATCTTCGGAAAAGTTTGTTCGGCAAGTTGACATTGATAAGTGCAACCAAGTCATCACACAAAATATCACCATGAAGAAGTTTATAAAGAAAGATAATGTCAGCTCTCATTCGTCGACACCAAAGGGAAGGAATACTTTTGAGACAAGACGTGCTGCCGTTTGCGTCTTCTTGTACATGACGGAAACGGTGCCTAAAGATAGAAAGGAACTTATTTTGAACCCTTTCGATGCGGTCACTATTGGACTTGCAAGTTCCATTCCAAACAACAGAACCGTATTCGAGAAGAGGTAAGCACAGAGCCGAATACAACTTTAAGAAAGGAAGAGGACTTTTAAACTCTCTAGAATACCTGCAGACAGCACCCAGACATCGAAGAGAGCGTCCGGTAATTTGTGTAACGTGGGAAGAGAAAGTCAGTGAAGAATCAAATAGTACTCCCAAGTCCCGAATTTCGGTCACCCTCGGCAGTGCAGTGCTTGCTATTTTATAGGAGTATTGCAGCTGTTGAGTTTTCCTACTATAGGAAACAACTTTCGTTTTTGAGGGGTTCAAAATTAAGTCGTTTTTGGTGCACCAACGATGGAATGACACGATATCAGCCTGAAGAGAATTACAGTCCTGAACATTACGCACTTCTCTGAAGATTTTCACATCATCAGCATACAACAAAAAAGAAGAATTTTTAATGGCAGAAGCAACATCGTTTATGAAAATGGAAAAAAGAAGGGGGCCCAGAACGGAGCCCTGGGGTACACCACTGGTTGCTTTGTACCTAAATGATGTTTGATCATTAACACTTACATAGCAATATCGCTCCTGGAGATAGCAACGTATAAGACCCACTAAGGAAGCGTGAACATCTAACAGAATGAGCTTGGCAAGCAATAACGAGTGGTTGACTACATCAAAGGCCTTGCTCATGTCACAGTAGACCGCATCAAGCTGGCTTCTACCAATGACTGCTGGGACAGTAATAATAATAATAATAATAATAATAATAATAATAATAATAATAATAATAATAATAATAATAATAATAATAATAATAATAATAATAATAATAATAATAATAATAATAAATTTAATTCCAGTTCCCCGGTCTATGGGTAGGCCGCGGGTGATTCGTTCGGCTACACTGTAGTTCGGCCGAAGAGCAGGCGGTTATGCGGGCACGCTTTCGTGGACGTAATCGTGAGCGGGCTCGTGAGCGGCGTGCGGATCCCGATGTTCGTCAGGCGGAAGTGGAGGACAACATTGGGCGCTTACTATAAAGATTCGCGTGTTTTATATTTTGCTTTAGAAAAGGGACAAATTTTTTTTTTGTCAGCTATGCAGTACAGTCGAGCACGATTCAAGGTTATCGCGCGAGCATCGACCGGCCAAGCGTGCCAGGGGCCTAGCGGTTCGTTTAGGAACCATGAAAATCAAGATTTCGCACTCTCCCCTTGCAGGGAAGATCTGCTAAAGCTGGTGTATCGTCTGCTTCATCTGGACAAGTTGCGCTCCCACGATAACCTTCAAATTGCACACAACTGCGGCACATTTGCGGCACATTCGTATAATATGGCAGTGAAGCAAGCAAACGTGTGTCTTCGTCCTTAAGTAATCGCCTTTTTGCTATTTTTCTGTGCTTGTAACGTCGTAAAGTACCTACATTCAGCGGAGCACCTTACTGAACTGCTGTTGAGTGTTGAGCTTGTTGCACGTTTCTTAATTTTTATTACATTTCTAGCCGTTTAGTCGAACAGACATCGTTTCAGTACATTTGCGGTTAAGCAAATACAGAATGCTGATTCTAACCAAGTAATCAATGGAATAGTGCCAAAAAAGACAAAGCTCCGCAATAAAGAGAGTTGTAGAGTTTTTTTGATGTGGGGGCAATACAATATTGGCACAAAGCAATGCTTTTCATGCAGCAGATTTTATTGAACTGCAGGAGTCAGGGAAAGACGGTGTTCGTAGGCAACTAAATTATATCACGGATTGGTAGTTGATTGAACAAAATACACTGGCATGCTCTGTCATGTTATTTATTACACCTTGTACCGTAGTAAAAAAAAACTACAAAATATAACACTTAAATCCAGATCACATGTGTGTCCATATGGGGCTTTTCCTGCTGTACCGCCGTTTCGCGGCTGTGCTGTGCTGACAGCGAAACAGCACGACCGCCTCGATCGGCTCGCGGCGGGTTCCCGGCGCAGCTCGGCGCATTCGGCACTAAATGCAGCAGGGGCTATTCGGAGCCGGGCGGCGGGCCGCGCGTCGACCGGCTGTATATGTTTACATTACAGGTACCGTCAAAAGTAATTTGAACAAGGTCTCGTAATTTACGTGAATTTTTTCTTCCGGTAACTGCCTGGCTGCATTGCAGTGCGTTTAAAGGAGCCCTGCTTAATAGAAAAGGCTTTCTGTATACCGGTAATAGCTGTCATAAAGCGAGTAAGACAGATATTTTGCGATATTTACAAATGCCTGTTCAAATGACTTATGACAGCATTTGTACAGCATCTGGAGCGGCCGCAGGGATCAGACCTTGGCATCGCCTTTGTTTTCAGCTTTGCATGAACCAGCATGTTTTTAAAACTGCAGGTTCCGCGCCTGCAGGCGACTTCAGGCTGTTTCGCAGGCGACCTAAACCTCACGCCAACCTGGCATAAAAAATTTGGGGGTAGGAAAAGTGAGGCACGGGCCCGGTGCCTCCCCCGGCTGCGCCCCTGATCATTGCGCGGCAAAGCTGAACGTTCGTCTGTTTTTTTTTTTTCACGGATAAAGATATAGGGCACTGATCGAAGCGATCTGTGACTCAGTAGCCCAACTGTCAACAAGGGCTTAACCCTATGAATTAACAAGCGAATTTAGCAGTTATCTTTAGATACGTTGAAGTGAGCGGTTTTTATCTCTGGGATTCGGAAGAGCGTATAGCCTCTCAGTTGGACTTTTTAACGTGGCCGTGACGTGGCTGTAGCGCTATTAAAACGATTGTATACACCCTCCCACGTTTTTAATAATATAGAGGGAGCTACGACGGATCGACATGTCAGCGCCTTATCACGGTGTTCACCGGCAAAATAGGCGAGAGTACGCGCACGCGCATAGCACTATCTGTTGCGTGGAGCGTCGTCTGCTCCGCTGTTCTCCTCAGGGCTACACATCCCCTGTGTTTTTTATCTTGCAAGACCGTTTCGCTACCGCCAAAGGTAGCTAAGCAGCGTGGGGCACAAGTTTTTTATTTTTATCATATTTGTTATTTATCGCATTATATCACGCAGCGTCCTAAGGCCATTTTGGGCATAAAACCGGTCCTGTTTTACTTTTATTTGTCTTTTCAGTGGCATTCCGCATGCTTTGCGGGGCAAGTGATCCGAAAGAAAAATCAAACGCGCATGACATGTGCATGTGCTTCAAATAACCACGGGTTCTCGTGAACAAAGTCATTCAGATGTAGTGGCAGGGGGTGTACCACTCTCAAAGAAACAGCGTAGTAAAACGACACTCATACAGCAGATATCCCTATGCGCGTGCGCGTACTCTCGCCTATTTCGCTGCTGAACACCGTGATAAGGCGCTGACATGCCGATCGGTCGTCGCTCCCGCTATATTATTAAAAATTTGGAAGGCTGTACTACATGTGCACAGAGTACCGAAACCGATTTAGGGCATGCATTGTCAATAGAGCATAAGTCCTCCCAAAAATACATTTACGCCTATCGAAAACAATTCGATATTAACATGCGCTGCATATTTGTACGAGGGACAGGGACAGTGGAAAAGACAAAACCAAACGATGGGGCGCAAATTGTCTTTAGTGCGCAATTGGTTTTATCTTTTCCGCTGCCCCTGTCCCTCGTCCAAATATGCACCGCACGTTGATATTGAATTCTAGACTATGCCAACTAGCCCCTAAACAAGCCATTTTAACTTCATTTTATCGAAAACACATTTGTGAGGGCACCATGACGATGCCGTTACAGTGAATTAGATTAGTTCTAGGTCGCTGCAATACCGTCGAGAGCCCCAGTTCTTATCTCGACGTTGCTCTTACCAGAAAATGCGCACTTTCCCATCGTGGGAAGTGCGCAGCCTTAGGAAGACCACGTCTGCACCACCACAACCGTTCTGTTGCGGAAGGAAACTGAAGGGGCGGCCTACAAGCGCGGTGTATTTTCTTTTGGCCGACTGACAAGAGACCAGAATGGGCGCCATGCCTCTCTTGCTGCTCTCGTTACTGAGCCAGCAGCTGGCGTGCTGCCCGGTACCCGGCCTCCCCAGAAACAGCGTGCTTCTGGAGACCGACCAGGAGTTCAGGGTGGGTGCGGCGGTCACGTATGCCTGCAGAGAGGGCTTCCACCTGTTGGGCTCCAGTCAACGCGTGTGCCTCAAAAACGGCAGCTGGGCGCCCCCCAGCCTGCCCTACTGCCTCGCCGACATCGCCGATCCGGAGGCCGTGTCACAGTCAACGTCCCAGCCGCGCGGCGACGCCAAGCTGGCTTTGGACGGGAACCCGACTACTTGCAGCGCTACCATTCGTCAGCTGTCTCCCTGGTTCGTCGTGGATCTGCATGACTCGTTTCCCATCGGCGTCGTGAAGATCCAGTTGCCCGCTCCGACAGACCCCAATCCGGGGAGATTAACTGTGCGCGTGGGCAACTCGTCCAGTGGTTTCGGGAACCCCGTGTGCACTGCGTTCAACAAAGAGACCGCTTCTGGCCGTCCCATCTACTTGCCGTGCGTATCCAGGGAGGGTGGCCGCTACCTCAGCGTGCACCTGGAGGAGTTCGGCTCCCTGTCCATCTGCGAAATGGTCGTCTACTCCGAGTACGCCGATCCTGCAACCATGGACGAAAACCGAGGAGACGCGACCACTGTAACGCCACAGACCCCAGTTACCCGGCTACCGGAAACGAAGAGAGGTCCGTTGGGAATGAAAGGACTGACCGGGGTAGGTATTGGCGCATTCGTGCTGCTCGCCCCAATATGTTGCTGCTGCTGGTGTCGAAAGTGTGGCAAGTGCTGCTGCTGCTGCAAGAAACGCCGATCCGATGGGGAGCTAGCTGGCACCGCGAACAGCGTGTTTGTGCTGAACGAGAATCCACGGGTCTTCGGATACACAAGATCGTGGGATGAGCTAGACCGCAGCGGTACGGTTCCCACTGGGTTCAGTGGAGGCACTACAAGGTTACAGAGTGTCGCCACAGTAACCTCCCCTGCAGGCAGTGTCCGTGACACGGATGTGGGCTGGTTTTGAGACTTTGAACACAGTAGGCTTGGCAGAGAATGCCGATTGCTTCATTCATCTACTTGAGCAGGTTCCATATTTCACAAGTGTTATCTTAATCTCCTTCCTTGTTGGGCAAGTTTTTATGCATCAGACGTATCATGTCCAGTCTAGTTGCTGAACGAATTTACTTGCTACGGCTTGCGCAAGCTTTGTTGACTTTATGCAGTGTTCCGCTAAGGTGTGGTACCGTTCATGTAGTGCTTTGCACTATTTTAGCCCAATTACTCAGAACGTTTAGTCAGTGCAAAGCTCTGTGTACACACGCTATTAGCCGCAAATAAAGCTTTGTGTCGATTATATCTAAAGGTGTCCTTAGACCGCGTGCCAAAAATGAGCGCCACATAGTGCGCTGCGGTATCCTGTCAACTCGGGGTTCCCATTCTTAACAGCGCCTGTATTTTGCCGCTACGTCACTGCCATTTCTCGACTTTCTGAAAATAGACATTGGTTAGGTGCGTTAAAATCAACTTCGGGCGCTCGGCATGATGCAAGCACTGCTGTGCGCTGCTCAATTCACATCGCGCAGCCAACGTTATGTGGCACGAATCAGTATACAAGCAGTGCTATAGCAGTCGCAAACGCCTTAACCGAACCGAGCTACGATTTTTGAATAGGACAACTTTGAAGGGAATTTCGCGCTGTAGTGGTTCAGCCAGTAATCGAATGATGGAAAACTTGTACCTTTCGACTTCAATTTGACTACAGTGTGCATATGGCTTGTTGCGCTATCACCTTCCCTGCCGCCACCGCCGCCACGCCATCGTCTGCTGCTATGTTACAAGTTTATGGCGTGATCACAGAAAAAGACGGCCGCGACCATCGCTTCTATGACACATAAGAGCAGCGAAGCGCTACGCCTGATAACCGCGGAGCGCACCGATGTCGCCGATTCACTCATTCGTCAAGCTCGACTTCAATCAGCGCTGTAATGAACCAAATAGTCACTTTTCTTTGTTATTTTTCTCTTGAGTTCGATCATGTGACCCAACAGCTTACTAGGACGAGTATGGACAAATGCCATGCATTGGGTTCTCTTTGTCATGGAGAGGCTTGTACTGCCCTCTTATGTTGCGGTTACGCCAAACAAATAATTTTTATTTCATTGCCAAACATAAAAGCAAAATGCTGCACGTTATTTGTATGCTCCATGATCGCTGACTTGGAAGCAGTTGAAACTATAATTTGTTACGGTATGAAACATGCTTTAAACAGCGCGCATGCGAAACTGCGCCTGCTGCAAATTGCAGCACATTTCGCGGCGCCGTAAGCTATGGCAATTTTTTGCCCTATTTTGCTTGTATTTTGCGACAGAAACAGCCGCCATTTTCAAGCTGTTACGTAGCATTACGTCACTTTTACGCAGGCTGAAGTTGCCAATGCATGACGTAATCGTTCCTGCCAACTTTTTAAATTTCGTCACGCCTTCTCAGCCAATCACAGAGGGGGTGTGTATTACAAGCAGTATTGTTGAATAGCAAAGACAGGCTTACGTTGTCATGTCCGCTGCATTAGTCTGGTTTTTCATTGCCGGCCAAGAATTATGCGCTTTAGTAACGAGAAATAAGGCAAACTTTAGAACTGGTGTCCGTAAACGGCATGAAACGTCAAAATGACGATAGCACACACAACCTCTTTGTCAACTGGAAGCACGTGACCAAAATTGAAAGCCAATCAGAAAAGACTTCCGGCAAATTGCCAGAATTGCCGGCAATTTGTGCAGTGGAGAATAGGGCCCTTAGTTGGTGAACTCTGGAAGGCTTAGCTTCTCATCCCTGCTCTGCGGCTGCGCGCGACTGACGTCGTTCAGAATGCGAATCAAAGATAACGCGTGTGGCCGCATTTCAGCAGCTGAAATGCCCAAAGATACGGCAAATGCTGGGTCCTGCCTATACGACGCATGCGCTCGGCGTTTTGGGCAAGAACTGCTCTATTTAGTGACGCTAGCCTTGCCTAGCCGTCAAAGATAGCCTGAGAACATAATCTTCACCCGAAACACATGGGGGGAGGGAGGGGGGGGAGTGCCATTATTCACAGGCCCCGTATCACCCATTATGCAATTTCGATGCTTGTTTTGTAGTTTCCTTAAACGAATTCTGAGCTCTATGCTGTATGCCTGATTAGCCTGCAGTGCGCTCAGCGTCTTAGGCCGTGGCGCTTTGGCGTTTTTGCCCACGGCGATGAAACCGTTCGGGGTAGAGGTATGCAGCTTTTCTGTAAAAGAGGAAGGTAGGTCGGAAGCGTAGCTTGAGCATTTTTCGGCCGCGAGTTTTTTTACGCCGCCATAAACATGCAGGGGGAATACCAAGAAATATAGGATCGCGCTCCCCGCGTCCGGGCCTGAACACAACACGCTGTATTTTTGGTTGCACCCGCTGTGGTGGCGCAATGGTTAGGGCGTTGTGCTGCTGAACCCAAGGACTCTGGTTCAATACCGGCTGCGGTGGCTGCTTTTCTGACGGAGGCGAAAGGCGAAAAATCCCGTCTGTCGAGCTTTCGGTGGACGTTACCAGGCTATCAAAATTCATCCTAAACCCTCCACTACGGCACGCCTCATAGCACAGGTGTAGCTTTGGCGCGTTAAACCGCAAGTTCAACACGTACGTTGTTGCGTATTTCAACACCGCTGCACAGCGGAGCAACGAACGAGTTACGGGCATTACGAGCCTAACATTTCGCATCTCACAAGGTCCATTCTTTGCGCCACTTGCTTGGGGGGCTTCTTGCTCGTTTTAATTGTTTATCGATAAAGGTAGCCGAACACGCTCCACATGCAATCAAAATCGGAGTGTAAAGTTAAGCTCAGCTTTGATGTATGATAGCGAAGCTGCATGTTCCCCGTATAGCGTGCGCGGACAAATCGGCTTTTCGTCTCCAGATATAGTGTTTTGTGTAGCCTTGTAATGATGGGTTCCTAGAGGGACGTCTTGCCGGTGTTTTGACCGGAAGGTGGTAATCATTCAGGACAGAATGTTTCAGGTGAACTGCAATACTCGCAGTTTATTTATTTCTGATTCTCAAGTTCCCCTCCGTACGCCCTCGGAGACTCGTCGTCCGTTACTCGCAGGACACGGTGAAACTGTGCTCGCACTTCTTTTCTTACACCGGGGCAACTATACTCGGGAACAAGTTAAATGCGGCAATAGCTCATGTACGGTATCACTCCGCCTAAGCGGCGGACCCGGGTGCCAACGGGTGCGCGTGTTTTGAAAGGACGTTGTTATGAATGCGTGATATCGTCTGCCTTTTCTGACGTAGCTTGTTTGTCGTCGCTGCAGTTGTTTTTCGGTATATTAAGTAAAAAAATCACAAAAACGGCTAATGCAATGTTCAAAGTATTCCCAATGACGCTCTATTTGTGCCGCGCGGAGTAACATCCGGCAGCGGTGATGAGGCACAGCGGCAACTTAGTTGGAGACATGAATGCCCACATAGAAGGTTTTGATGGATACACAGACCATATCAGGAAAACCGACTTGTAATAGTAAACACCGAAAACAAATGTGACGGACAAATAACGTGGGAAAGCGGTAACAGACAGTCCAGCATAGACTATAGTCTAGTCCCCGAGACAGTATACGAAAGGTTGCGGAAAACGAGAATAGATGAAAATGGAACAGACAGCTAGGAAGCGGCCACAAGCGGCGTACCTTGCACATTGGAGGCGCAACCTGGACAAATTTAGAAATAGGTACGACCGGAGTAACTAATTTGAACAATGAGCAGTTAAAGATCATCACTGATAGGGTGGAAGATGAAATCAATAAATACCCAGACAAAAATTAGGATTACGACGAAATGATTGCGTTCATAAAGGGTAAGATGAATGAAGCAAAGCAACGAAACCGATGGAAAGGAAAGAGAAATCCGAGAAGCTGGTGGAATAAGCAAATAAAAGAGGCTATTGACCGGCGAAGAAAGGCGTCGAGAAAAAGAACTGGTATGGAACCGGAGGTAGTGAAGGAGAAATGGTATATCTACCGCGGAAAAAAAACTAGAAGTGCAGAAAATGGTGCAAGCAAAGATCAAGCAGCAAAGCGAACAATGGATGGCAGAAATACGAAAGAAGGACAAAAGCACACCCAAGAAGTTTTGGAACCATGTAAAATTACTAAGCTAAAAAAAAACGATATCCATCAAAAATTTTTCGTTGATAAGGAGGGGGAACATTTAGAAGGAGAGCACGCGTTGGCGCATATTTATCGAGTGATTAGTGAGAAGTTTAGGGAAATAGAGGTAGGGAAGCCTGCACCGATAACATCAGCGCCACTGAAGACTGCGGAGAGGGAAAGTTTGAGCAACCTTGATTGGAAAAACGCAGAGCAAAAGGTTTCCCCCACAACAGAAGTGGGCCCAGACGGGATACCAATGCAGCTGATAAACCTGCTTGAACCAAAAAATAAGGCATCGTTTATAAGGGCAATAGGTAAGGTGTTACTAAACCAAGCAAATACCGGAGGACTGGCTAGAAAGTGGGATTAATTTAATGTATAAACGCAGAGACAACAAAGATGGTACTGATCCATACATACCTCTCACAGTAAAGTCAGTGGTGTATAAATTCGTATTGCAGGCGATAAAATCAGAAATTCAAGGAAGAAAATGAAATCCTTGAGGAACTGCAGAATGGATTTAGAGAAGACAGGTGCTTGGATAATTTGCTCGTGATAACGCAGTGCATTTAAAATTGCGAAAGCTCAGAATAGACCATTATGGATTACGTTCTTGGACATTAAATGGGCATATGGCAACGTAAGCAGAGAACTCCTGTGGAGGCTGCTGAAACTCCAGGGCCTAGATGACGAGTTAATACAGTTCCTTATGGCGATCTATAACGACAATAGAGTACACCTTACATGGGAAGGACAGAAATGCGCCCAGCAGGTCAACATCCATCGGGGATTGAAACAGGGATGCCCTTTGAGCCCAATACTGTTCATGCTTTTCATGGCAGGTTAGAAAAGAAACTGGAAGAAAGTCAAGTAGGGCTTAGCCTAACCCATATGCTGCAAGGCGAAGTGGTACAACAGCATATTCCGGAAATATTATACGCAGACGACATTGTTCTTTTAGCTGATAACCAAACCGATATGCAGCGGCTAATAAATATTAGAGGTAAGGAAGCCACCAACCTCGGGTTAAATTTCTGTGCAGAAAAATCAGGAATAATGGTTTTCAATGACGCTACCACTGACGTAGTGTCTATCCAGCAAGGCGAATTACCTAGGGTGAAGGAATATAAATATTTGGGAGTGTGGATAAACGAAGGGGATAACTACTTAAGAACTCACGAGGAGCAACTTAAGGTTAATGCAAAGCGAAACTCAGCTATAATTAAGCATAGAGCTCTGTGGGGGTATAACAAATATGAAGTAGTAAGAGAAATGTGGAAAGGAGTAATGGTTCCGGGTCTCACGTTTGCGAATGCTGTACTCTGCTTAAAATCAGACGTTCTATCAGGCCTTGAAGTAAACCAGAGAACGGTAGGACGTTTGGCCTTAGGCGCGCATGGAAAAACAACTAACGAAGCAGTTCAGGGAGATATGGGCTGGGCGTCGTTTGAAGTTAGAGAAGCACAGAGTAAAATATGCTTTGAGATGATGTTGAGGGCAATGGATCAACGAAGGTGGGCAGCTAAGCTTTTTAGGTACCTATACTTGAAAAGCGTAGACACGCAGTGGTTAAGAAAGACTAGAAGACTAACGATGAAATACGGAAAGAACAGTGGAGAATCCAAAACAGCCAAGGTAACCAAAAACGAGGCAAGGCAGATTGAAACGAATAAATGGAGGGAAAAAATGGAAGCTAAAACGTCGTTCGAGATCTACAGGGCTGAAAAATTGGACATCATAAAGGAAAATTTCTACGATAATTCCCAGGGCAGTGCTTTGCTTTTTGAGGCTAGAGCAGGTTGCTTGCGAACTAAGAGCTTTGTGGGGAAGTATTCACAAAATGATGGGGTATGAGCGGTCTGCAGAAAAGAAACAGAAATTTTGCGGCACATAGTGTTAGAATGCGAGTGTATCCATCCAAATCTACACGAGGGAAGTATTCGGCTTCCAGAATCCCTAGGATTTAAGGGTACACAGAGGAAGTTAACTTCAAGGCTGTCGAGGCGACGAAAAGAAGATTAGAATGGTGGTGGACGAAAAGCAGAGAAGGGAATATTGCCTAGGACAGTTACTACCTGTAACAGAAAAAATAGTATTTTGTGCCTAATAACCTTTTGTGCCAGCCCTAAGCAGCACTAGTATTAAACCAAAAGTATAAAGCGTAGGTATATTAGTCCTTTTTGGTAATATGACATGTCATCACTCCGCTACAAAGGGGAAAGTAATAGCAATCATCACCATCATCGTCGTCGTCGTTTCCGCTCTTAACTTGTAACCGAGTGTACAAGAAAGGGACGCAACAAATCTCTGCACCTGTTTAAACGTCCGCGTTCTTGTTCTCGAGGCCTTGCGTGGGGGTATCGCGACTACGGAGTTGGTATGTTGTGAGCGAAACGGGCGCGTCCTCTCCGTGACGCAGCGCTATGCTAGCGGCGTACCATGGAGAGGAAGGCAACCCTACATGACTATTGCGAGTTGCTCGCGGTAGCCGCTGCCAGGTGGTGAGCGCCAGGTTGTAAAGCAGTCGCGAATTGTGTCAACACGGAGCAGTCGACACGCCTCGCTCAACCCGGCAGGTGCCCGGTGTCTTCATATGCCGTGTGTGTTTGGTAAAAACAAAAAACAAAACAAAAAACACAAAAAAACGTTAAAATGCCACAAGGTAATGTTCCAATCGTTTTTAGAGCGCAGCTCTTAGCACCTGCTGGTGCGGTTGAGCACCGTCGGCGTAACCGAGCGAGCGCTCTGTTGGCACAGGGGAGGATGAAAAGGAGCGAACACGGAGTGGAGCGGGGAATGATCATGACGGTCATAGCGGAAAGAGCGCGATGAGGGAAGCGGAGGAGAGGAGGAGGGAATGAGGAACCTGAGAGGCGGTTAGGAGATGGCGCCAGAGTAGCTCGCGTGCTGTCTGTACGCCAAGCATGTGGTCTGTCTAATGATTACGTGGGTTTAACGCGCCGACGCTACACAGGCGATGAGGCGCGCCGTATTGGAGGCCTCCGGATTTGTTTTGACCACCTGGGGATCTTTAACGTGCCTTAAAATCTCAAACACACGGGCGTTTTCGCTTTACGCCTCCACCTGAAAAGCGGTCGCCTCGGCCGGGAGTCGAACCCGCGTCCTTGGTGTCATCTGTCTGCAGCGATGGCTGCGAAACGCTCCCGCGCATCACCCACGCTTCCCGTCCCTCAATCTCCAGATTAGTAATGTTGAATTACAATGGCAGATCGGGAGCGGTCGCCGAGCTCCACCGCAGAGCACCCTGCTCCCTCGAAGGGCAGGTGCTCCGAAACTGCCTTTGAACACACGAGCTCCCGCCGGAGCAAATGTCGAAGCCCGACAGGAACAGGAATCTCCTGACAGCCTTCACGTCGGCATTTTTTCTTTGTCCAGTCTCAACTAAAGTCCCTTCATCGGCTTTTTTCCGACAAAGAGACTTTAGTAGTCTCGACGGCGTCCAAGGACGCCCGTGACGAAAGTTTCGTCGGCCTTCTCGCAGGCAGGCGAAAAAAGAAAAAAGAATGAAACGCTGAAGGCGCGTTTATACGCATCTCCATCCAGTCGTCGTTCGAGCTCGTCTCCTCGCTACTTGATTCTGAGTTTCAGCTGTCGCACTCGCTTTCGTTAAGTAGCATGCATGAACGCGATAGGGCGTGCAGCATCTACCTTCTCGTTGTGAATGTGCCGTGCCGCGTATTTGCCGGAGCGGGCGCCATGGCGGTTTGAAAAGTGCGGAAGAAGACGGCGACGACGTCACGAGAGTAGAGAAGGCCCTCCGTCAGTTCTGGCCGACTCTGTCGATTTCGGGGGAGCAACTTTTCTTGCTCCACGGAGTGATCCATCTCGGCTGCGACGGCGCCCTCGATCTGCCATTGGAACAAGATTTGGTCACTCCCGATCTGCCATTGGAACGAGTTTGCTCCGGACGGAGCAAAAAAGTAGCTCAGAAAGTGCTCCTGATCTGCCATTGGAATTCTACATAAGGCAGTCGCGCCCCGCTCCGCTCACTTTGATATGTACCGCGCAACACACTGTCCGCGTCAGCCACGCCGCTCATAGCGTTCTCTTCATAATGATACAAAACCATTCGCCTCAATTCGCCGCAAAATAAAAACACGTAAACAACTGCACTCAAATTTTGCATTATAGGGAGAATCGCAAGAGCTTATGAGCAAGCCTCGTCTTTTTGGGCGACAGGGAAAAGGGCGCTGGCCGAAACTTTTACTGGAAGAGCGCGCCCTTGTTTTCGCGGCGCTAACTGCATTGGCCACCCGTCTGGCGACTCGTTAGTATTTCAGTGCGGTGTAGGCCGCAAATTAACGCCGTTTGGATATAGGTAGTGGCTGCGGAACCAGGGCGTGCGCTATGCGAACAAAGCGTGTATACCGATGGATCGGTAGTGGGTGCCGGCTGGACACGCAAGATCATGCTGTGCTCATTCCTCCTGGTGCTCTGTGTGCGAACAGTCACTTTGTTTGCCTGTTTGTCCGACCAACTCAATGGCTTTTGGACATACTTTGCAGCGAAGAGGGCAAATTATATTGGCTATGTAACTGCACGCCTCAAATATTAGCAGTCAATAGAGTTGTGAGCACCCCTTATACAGCCCGTAACATCGCCGACAAATAAAAACAAAGTTTTGACTACGAAGCTACGAAAGTGGCCTGATGAGGCGAGAAAGATAGTTGTAATGGCATTCTCTGCTACAGCAATCTTTCAGGTCACATCAGGCGTTCGTGTGCTGTGTTACGACGTTTTGGCGCGATACGAACGCCGTGTTGTGGACAACGTGCACGCGGTATACTTACGGCGCTTTCCAGTGTGCGCAAAAGAGCACTTTAAAAGTGCGTCAGAGTTTGGGTGCGCATGCGCACCTAATGCTCATTGGCTGGTCAGGGTCGAGGAATGCATACAATTGTGCATGCCGATTGGAAAGCCTTATTACATGAAATTTTCCAACTTTTATTTACCTGTGAGCGTGTATATACGTCAACCTGTGGGATAATTTGTTCCAATATGCAGCGAATGCCGCAAGCCTTGGTTTAGTTCTAGATATCGTAAGAATGAGAAACGCCTGGCACCCTTCGCAGCTGCCTCACGAGTTGCCACAATGACGTCACGATGTGAATTGATGCTATTTTAGGCTTTATTGTTTACCTATGCTATGGTTACTGTCGGCTTTGTTTTTGCTAGGGTGCAATACATATCGGATGGGCGTGCCTGAAATCTGTTCAATGCCACCCAGCGGACTTGCACGTATACGTATGTCATCATATATAGCTTACGTCAGCAAACACGGCGAGGAGTACAGGAAAGGAAAGGTGCACTTTTGCATGGGCTGTTCTCGCGAATGCACACAAATTGTCTGAATGACCTAGAAATGCGAGCTTCGAATCCTGGCCTTAAGTTCATTACGTTCTAATGCAACGTTTGCACCTATTCCTCCTTAGAAGACAGCAAAACAAAAACTCATTATCAGGATCCTGGCAATTCAGGGTTAGTCATGCGCCTTTTCATTAGCAGGGAACTTTCCTTTGGCAGGGTTTGGTTCTCTTGTAGTGGTAAGAACTTTAAAAAAACGAAAGAAAATACCCTGGATGCGGTAAACGTTATGTTCGAAAAACCAGATCTGTACCGTCGTTCCTATTAGTGGAGTAAAAAAATGTGCTTTTATTCCATTCACAGAATGAATGCAGTTGTACACAATAAATAAAAATTTGATGCATTTACACGTATGTACAAGGGTTGCGAGGGGACCGAGGAAGGTGGTGAGAGGGGGTAAAGAGCGGCCACGTGGTGTTAACTCGAGACCAGTCCAGGGGGCGGCCGTCCGCAACGGCGGGGCTGCCGCCTACCAGGCGGGCACGTGGTCCACATGCACCACGGGCTTGATGACGGTGGAGATCTTGGCCACGGGCACCTTGACGATGCCGAACACCGGCTTGTGCACGTACTTAATGCGGGTGACGGGCGCCTTGACGTAACGCACGTCGACGAGCTTGGGGCCGTAGTCGAAGCCGCCGTGGTGGCCGTAGCCGAGTCCACCGTGGTGGTGGAAGTGGTGGTAGTGGCCGCCTCCGTGGTGGTGGAGCCCCGCCAGGGCGCAACCCAGTACCACCGCGAGCACGATCAGCTGCAGTGGGGAAGGAAATCGGGATAAATTGGATGGCACACTTGTGTATGCCGCGAACACGTCAGTACTCGCGGTTCGTGTTTCACTTTCGTAAGGATTATATTATACGTGCCCCAGCCGTCTCTCTTACAGGAGCGTTGCGCAAGGCTAGTGTCGTGTCCCGTGCGGTCATGTTACGAAATTATAATAAATCCAGGGACTCCTAAGCCCTTTGTTATGAGTTGTAGTTCAAAAGCATCTATATCCAATCGAACGCCGCCGAGTGCTCCTTCGAGTCACGCTGCGAGTAATGTTTCCGAGTTTTGCGATTAAATTGGTGCGGGTTACTTTTTAGAGTTGCCAGTGGCGGCGTGCAGAGCGGGATGACTCGCTGTGGACTCTTGCGCGACTGTACGAGGCCAGTGCGGCACGTGCCTGATGCAGCCGCGGACTCCGAACGGCGGCTGCAGCCACACCGGCACTCTCCGCTTTCCACATGGCTCTGCGCGTGCCCAGGAGTTACGTAGTAGCGCACCACTGTGTACTTTATTAATGTGAAGCAGGCGCTATGGAATGCGGTACACTCACGTGGAGCCAGCCACGTGGAGCCGGTGAAGTTCGGGACCATTTCACCAACCCCAGCCTTCTCGCTCGACGAGCCTTTAATGGTTTCGCTTTAACAACGGCTGGCATCGCCACTATTTATACGCACTTGGTCTACCGCCTCGCTTGAAATTAAGCTCTGGCTCTCACTGTACGCTGCATAGAAAGACTATGACTGCCAAGACTGCATGCTGAGTGATCAGACACCTGGCGAAAGGGTTGTTCTGATACGGTGTTCCAGTGCTGTAAAGTACATACAGCTCGCGAGACTATAGAGCTGAAGCCATTCAGTTATTTAATTCATACGCGTTTTCTTTCTGCTTCTGTGATGGTGTCCTCAGATGGGGCGGCGTATTTACTTGTATACCTGTCACTTTCGCACCGATTTATCTCGCAATTTAATGCCCTAATTTAAAATTTAGCTCGTAATTTAAGCAGGAAACTCGAGGAACGTCTGAGCATGACCCCACTAGTTTCGTCCTTGTTCCGAAATCGGTTACTGCGCCGGTATGGTTCAGTTTTAATATTCGAAAGCATTCGCCACACTCTCTAATTCCACCCGAACTGCCCCCTTATTTGATATCTATGGAACACATTCTCGAAATCTGATATCTGAAGGATCACAATTATTTTTAATTTTTTGTAACTCTCGAAATGCAACTTAATTTTGTCGAACAGAAGGACGGGATGAAAACCGAATTTCCCCCTCCTCCAAACACTAACGCATATATGTTGCACATTAGCCCGTCAAATAAACAGCGTCTTAGAGACGTTTTCTTTTATAAACTTTACGGCTATTGAATTGGCCTGAAGTCTACATTATAATGAATACCTCAGGCCGTGGTAGCGTATTGTAGAAGGTGTTCCATTCCTAAAAGCACGACTACGTGGTCTGTTTCCCGCCACCAGGTGCAATGGATTATACTGACGCGGAATACAAAAAAAAAAAAATAAAGATGCCGGGGATACTTAGAGCTTCTTAAGAATGTGAAGGCAAAAACCCTGTTCGACCGTCTGCTGATCTGCTGTTGAACTTTGCGGCGGTGCCCGTCACCGCTTGACCAGCACCCTAGACAGCACCCTCCGAGGCTCGTTCCGCTCGCCATCTCTAGGAGCGTCCTGTTGACCCCCGTCGGTACCTTTACCTCTCAAGGCGGCTGCTATTGAACGCGCGGCTGTGGCCCACCCTCCTCCGGCGCTGCGCTACGTCAACCCTTCTCAGAACCCTCCTCCAGCACTGCTGCTCCCCTGTTCCGGAGCGCGACCTCCGGCTTGCGCTCCTATTTTGTGTAGCTCATGATTTTCTGTACCTCACAACGCGTGAGCGCTTGAAACATAAAAACCCGAGACTTTGCCTAGAAAAGCCCGCATGCACAAGGTTTTGTTACACGTAAAAGAAATTCAGGTGTAGCCGTTCACAACGGCGGGCATTGCAGCCATAAAACATGGCTTCGGTGCCGTAACCCTCAAACCGTATGCAGCTCATGCCTCGCGACTTAGACCGTGTTCAGACTGTTGCCGCAACTGTCCTAATAACTTTAAAGAATGACGTCATTTCACGTCTCAGCCAACCGAACTGCGTGACATGCATTTTTTTACGTCCGTAGATCACGATATGGTCTTTGCGTCGGTAGTCTGAACGTAGCCTTACTTTTGATCTTCGTATCGAAGGTTGTTACAAGCCTCAGCGCCTCTACAGTCCACGAAAATAGAATGGCAATCAATATTGAAGGTGGATAAGTAAGGCCAATGCTATGCTAGAGGCCTAATTTCACTGGCTGCAGATTTGAAACGGGGCCCACAAGCCTTTGAGCTGCCACGTTTCAGGGGACGCTAAAATTGAGAAAGCATCGGTTCACCTTTAAAAGTAGTGACGATTTCAGGGTAGTTGCCATTTTAAATTTTAAAGCGCATGCAGCACCTTTTACATAAAAAGCGGAATAGATTTGGCGTTCTTCAGTTTAGAACGTATAAATCTGTCTGTATCTCAAAATAACCAAAATCGCACGCTAATTGAAGTCACAATTTTTAATTTTTATTCTAAACAGTGCCAATCGTTTAAAATCTACGCTCTTTAGTAATACATTCGGTTTGGCGTCATTGATGACAGAAAAGCGTAAAATGGGGAGAATTTTACTCGCTCTTGAAAGGCAATACAGGCGATCCCGACTTTTTGTAAGATTGCGTACTTGTTTAATGCAACTCTGGGTTTCCTGAGGTACAATAAGGAAAGAACCAGAATTTTACACCATGCGTAGAATTAACGGCCAGAATAGATATAAAGTTTGCGCTGCACGCTGCACTACGTAGGACGGTGTGTCCTGTCCGGACGAGTTACGCCATTTACACGAACTATTGTACACTAGAGGCAATTGCACCGCGCCGACCTCGTTTGATCCTGAATGAAGGGCACATTGGTAGCCGATATTAGGGGTGTGACGTGGGTTTACGTTGCGACCCAGCTAGCTGTAGCCGTAATTCATTTTGAGACTTGGAATACGTTACGCTGCTCTAATCGCCTGAGTGAGTATCGAGCAGTGGATGCGATGGGGACAGCGCCGAATGCAGCCTCCGACAGAGAGTGGGGTCAAACTCCGGTCGGAGTCTGCATGCGAGGCGGCTCTGCGGGACGCTACTCACGTGAGAGTTCATGGTGCTGTGGTGGATCTCTGGCGGACGAGAGACGGTGACCATGACCGGGCCGGCCGAGGCTTTTATACCAAGTTCAGCCGGGTGAGGAGGCGCGGACGAGGAACAGACGGAGTGACCTAGAAGAAGGGCTTCTCTCCAAGGCCGCCCCGCATCACTTTCGATTTATTTTCTCTCGCGGAAGTCTCGCCCCTTCCTGCATCCCGAACGTCGCGGGGAAAGAGATAGCGGCCGCATTGCTTCTCTCGCCAGGGCGGCCGCCGCAAGCAAACGGAAAGGATCCGAGGGAACGGCGCCGTGTTTCTATAATTTACCCTTATCTTCGGACAACGTGACCGTGATGCGCGCGCTCCCTTCGTCGTCGGTCCCGTTTGTTTGGCTGCCACCGCGATGCGCCGCCCTCTCTTTTCCTTTTAGACAAGAACGCAAAACAACGCCGAGGAGACTGTTTTTTTTTTTTTTTTTGCTCTGTGTTTCCTCATTAACGGCACATACGCGAGACCGGCTCTTTAAACAACGACGGGCATGTTTTAGAGCGTATGACTTTTCGCGACGACTGCGTCTATTATTTCTTCTCCGTGTTCTATCCCGCCATACCTAACAAATATACGTCTAAATTTAGGTTTCCAGGCTTTTTTTTTTTTTTTTTAGGAGAGCGTTGGTGCCATCGGTTTCCAAGACAGAGGATGTAGTGCAGGAAAACGGAGAGAGGGGGCTACCAGGCGATTACTCGTTAGCCCGGTATTAGTCGGACGCGTTTAGTTGTCGCCTCTGGCTGACAAATTGCCTATGCTTGCAGCGTCTTCCACAGCGTCTTCTCATGTCTGGTCAGATATGAGCAGACACTGCATGAGACAAAACAAAACTTGCAAACTGTACACTGGGATTTTATTACAGCTCGTCTGTTTCATATTTCGCATTTCTGGAGACGGCCTCAACAATTGCGCTCAACCAATAGATCACGTAGTAGAGCCATCTCTAAAACGGGACACCTCGCAATCAGCGGGAATTCGCTTTCAAGGCGACCTAATCAGAACACTTGGGAGAACGCTTTTTGAGCGAATCCGCGGAATCGCTTAAAACGTTTGACTACGCGTACTCAAACGTTACTGCCCATACCACTTACTGAAGTTGAAAATGCACAGTCGTCTTCTGTGTTTCTGTCCCTCGTCTTTTGCTGCGCTTCCATACTTCGCGATCTTTCAAGTCCTTTACTAAACTGAATATTTCCCTCCTAAATGGGGGTGGGTGATGTTTCGGGGGTAAGCGTTCTCTCGGAACTTTACGGTACGGCGCAAAACATTCAGTGCCATTCCACTCTGTGGAGGTGGATGACCCGCGGAGCAGTTTGTGGGCTATGCGTTGGTCACAAATCCTGCTCAAACCTTGCTGCGGCGCTGGGGAAGCATTCAGGGGGATTGGAGCGACGCCGACGTCTTGTGCTTTCCGCCTCGCGGTATTCGGGGTCCCGACGGGCACCGCGATTGCTCTTAGCGTCGCGGTCAGATCGTCGTCGGTGGTCTCTTTCCGCCGCGTTCGCCCCCATTGCCCCCTTTTTTTTTTAAGGGCGAAGCACCTGAGGCTGTCGGCGTTTCATGTCATCGTCGTGTCATGTCGTCGTATTCTCATGTAGTCACGATACTAAAACACCGGGACACTTATTTTCCAATGCTTCGCCCACGAACGTAACGCGTAATAAAAGACCACACCGGGACACTCGCTTTCCAACGCCTCGCGCTAGAATGCTTCATCTCCATGGGCAAAAACATGTACCAGAAGAACACACCGGGACACTCGTTTTCCAACGCCTCGCGCTACTTTTCAGCATACTTCTTAGCTTGCTGCAGCGTGTGACGAAAAGACAACGCATGGCCAGTCTATCTCTCATTTAATTGCTTAAATCCGGTTCAACGCAAGAGAGGGCGCCACCGGCTCAGAAAACGCGCGATTGTTCCTCCCACCGGTGCTTCTCCGGCGCCCAATCAGCGTGCGCCGTGTGGCAAGAGAGAGAGTTACAATCTTCGAATACACTTATACACTGCATGCTTCGCCCCTCTCTAGGTTTCACGTTAGTGGAGATGGCCCGGAATTTTTTTCTTTGAGTAGGCTTCGTGGTGCAACACACAATATGAAAAAGCCAGCTTACAAAAACGCAGCCTGCACCGATTTTTCTAAAGTCGGCTTCACTTCTAAACACACATGCATTGCTAAAAAGACATTTTTCTGGGCACTATACGCCGTCTTATACCAAAATAACGAGTGACGAAGGCGAACAGGTGGCCGAAGGGAAATAGTGTACCGAAGAAAGGAAGAGTGGAGCAGCTTTTCTCGGTATAAAAATATATGCGGGGGAGTTGGCCTATAACAGCTACTCTGTAAAAATATCACACAGGCTTATTGATAGGTGAGATTGGTCATGTGATTCTCCGGCGCGACATCCGCGATTTTTGTCAGCTCGTTTTAGTCTTTCTTTTGCGACCACTCTGACGCAGTCCCGTAGCTGAGCTTCATCAAAATTCACTCGAATGAACAATCTATGCCGCCAACAAAGCAAATTCGACGAATGACAGAAACGTGCCTACCATTTGACCCAAACATGTGATCTGCGCTGTCACACTGCGCAATGCAGAACGCCATGCTAGCATTGCGATTCGCCGCACCGCAGACAAAACCTTTTAGTCAAATTGTATATTGGACATTTTATTGGCCAAAATTTCATCGCTGGTTGCATCAATTGGTCCACCGAGCGCATTGTGGGGAAGATGAGCCATAGGATCGCCTTTAAGCAGTTCCACAGCGCCAGCTGCTGCTTTACTAACTGCACGGTACTCTACGTCACGGCAGATGACGTCACCGGTGGCGGATGCGTCTTCACAACTGGAATAGACATCACTTCCGGTCATCGTATTAGTGACGACGCCCATTCTCGTTGCGACGTCACATCCGCCATTAAATAATTATTTTCCCTCCTTCCCTCTTAGCACGTAACGGACGCCTAATTGTAGAGTCGATTTGGCGTAGCTGTGGTGGCCCTGGAGTAACCTTGAGGTGGCCATTATTCAAAACCCTGTGGGGTCACGCGACGGCCCGGGCCATATCAGTGACGGACGCACGGACCGGACAACATTATTTATATGTAGTTACATTATCATTTACGTTGTTGGCTCAAAGTTAGCGTTCTCTTAAACTATTGATCTTAAACTATTGATCTTAAAACTATTGATCTCAATAGTTTAAGGACTAAGAATTTCACCAGGTTTGCCGCAAATAACAACTTCTTATTACCAACTGTACATACTAATTACGGCAAGAAAACTTCTTGCTCCGCTGCAATATCATTTTGGAATAGCCTCCCTTTTGCTTTAAAATCATTATCGTCTATAACAAGCTTTAAAACTTCCTTGAAAAATTTTTTGTTGTAATTAACTTCAAGTATGGACTTCCACTGTATTTTTTTTGTTATTATTGCCATTCACTTGTCTATACGTCTACATTTATGGCTTTGCACTACATTGTGTTTTGTTGCTTCAAATACTGTGCATTTATATGTAACTTAGTTTAAACCAATGTTTGCTAATCATAATACTATGCAGTTATGTGTACTTCTCTTCTCTCTTCTGTAGGTTTGCTCATGTTTATTTCTTAATGACTGCTCCGACAAACTTACTTTGTGCGTTTGTATAGAGGGTCCCGTTACAGTCTGCGGACTCTGGGACCCTCTTCTGTATATTAATATGCTTGTATACCTGTACTCAAAAATAAATTTGATTTTGACTTTGATTTTGACTTTGACTTCTGTAAGGTTTGTTTGCTTTTGCTCTACATTTATCATCTTGGCCAATCCCTCTGAGGTGGTATGCTCCATCCGAGAGCCATAGGCAGGGTGATCCGTGTCCGCATATGACACGTGGCGCAGGGCGTGTTCTCTCGGGCATTTTTCGCTGACGGACTACAAAGCACAAATGAAGGCAGCTTCACTGAACAGAACTAACTGCACGCGGGAGGCATGTGTCAAGGCTCGACAAAGCGCCGTAATTAATTTCTTTTTATGCCCCGGAAACTCCATTTTTGGTTGTACAATGACGTCAGTGCGGGAAACTGCCTCAAGATTTCAATGGTGTATGTGGAAAAGTTCGCGTGTAGGCCACTTACGCTCCCGCGAAGATACGGGGAAACTGAAGCTAAGGGGCGCACTCGGGCTTTAAAAGGACCCTGCAACGCTTTTGTTCATTTTTTTTTTTGAAATCCTAAATGCTTGCAGAACGCAGTCACCCAACACACCCAATACTTAGATTAGGGGGTTGCAAAGTACCTCAGCCAAAAGTTTCTGCTCTATGCCCATCAGATAAGTTGGAAACTCGCTCGAAAGATTTTGCTCTCTTTCCCGGTCTCGACGTACATCGACGGCTCGAATTACGTCACTAAGGCATATGTCGGCAAAACAGAAAGAACTCAATCAAACTCAATCACAATTTTTTTTCATTTTCGCTGTACTCACTCATACTCAGAATCAAAAAGCTCGTCTGTTCTCAAAATCACTCGTACTCACTCATCACATGCTCATTTGTAATCGTACTGACTTGTACTCTATCTCATTTGTCCTCACGAGCATTCGTACTCAATCTGTACTCATGAGTACTCAAACTTCAGTACTCATGAGTACTCAAACTTCAGTACTCATGAGTACTCAATTTGTATTACTCACGAATACTCAACTTATCTATACTGCTAGGTCGTGGCTCGATTGAAAGACTAAATAAAAAAAATAAAATGTTTAATTAAATAGAAAAACTGATGTTATATCATATAGATCAGAACAGAGGAGCGCGGGAAGAAAACATCTGACGCGGTGCACTGCCTAGGGCGACTCAATGCGCGAAGGTACGTGCACGTGAGAGCGAAACGGAACGTAAGCACTCGCTTTGCGTCTGGCGTCTCCTCTGGTTCTCAGGAATGATGCAACGAAGTCTGGGCCGGGTCGGGCTCAATGGGAGCTCGGGGCTTCTCTGTGGGCCCGTGGCCATAAATTACGGTTGTCTGGGTGTCTTCGGGTGCCAGCTTTTGTCGTCCGTTTTCGTTTCCGGGAGCGCTGATATTCTCAGAATCGTGCTCCGAGTCCGAATTGTGCCTTCCCCAGGCACAATTAAGTGTCTGCGTAGATTGACGTCCGTTCGTATCCAGATCCTTGTCCGCGTATTTGCAGTTGCTCGATGCTGGCGTTTGTTTTTTGTAGTTCTGGATACCAGAAACTTCGTTTAAGGGCCTTCGCCTCCATGAGATTCAGTGAATTTCTAATCGGCTTGATTTTTTGTGTGCGTGGGCCGTGGGATTTACTTCGTCGGACCTGAACTTGACAGCGTTTACGTCGTTGCGTTAGTCACGTCGCTTCCGTCGGTGATTGTGTTCGTGTAGCTCGTTGCGTGCTTGATGCGTGTGGTAGCGTAGACGTCCGTTTTGTCCGGTGGCGAGCTGCGGTGATCAGGGATGGCATAGTTCGGCGAATTGAGGACGTTACTTCGATTGAGGTGTTCGTTACGTATGGTGCGGGAGCCGGTTGGTTTTTCGGTAGGTTGCGGTGGCATTGCGTTGTCGTGGGGTGGCGTGGCTGATCGGACAAAATCGTTGCGGCTCCGTGTTCGCTTTCGCCGTGGTTGCTTCGGAAGTGAAACCGTTGTGGTGCGAAGCGGGTGTAGTTCGCCTTGTCCGTTCGGCCCACATTCCTTGGAGTCGTAAGCGTGACTTCATCGGTAGGGCATTCAATGCCTTCGTCTGAATCGGGTTCATTCGTTGCCGTTCTTGCCGTGTCCGCGTCGTCACTCAACCACTCGTCTTTTTCCCGTTGTTTCGAGAATGCTAAAATCGGTATCTCTCCCGTACAAGCAGGCTCGAAAGCTTTCCGTTCGTCTCGAGTCCGCTTGCTCGCGGTTGCGTCCTGTTGTACGAAAGGTGTTTGTAAGGTGAGTCTCGATTGGAGCAGCGGGCGCCGGAGATCTTGTTCTCGCCGGCTCGGACGCGCCGCATGCGGTGGCCGTGTCGTTGCTCGTTGACGGGCCTAGTTGCACGAGTTTAATGTCGTTCATTCAATCAACTCGGGCTGGAGCAGCGGGTGTTGGAGAGCTTGTACGTTCCGTTATTGTTGAATCGCGTGCGCTGGGTCTTTTGTTGCTTGTGGCAAGGATGATTTCTGCGGTTGTGACATTCGCTGGCCAAGTCCGCGGGCTGCAGATGTCGCGAATAGCGGTTAGTTCCTCCGTGTAATGCTGGCTTGATCGCGTTCCGGGCGCTGTGCATTTCGTTCGCCGTGGTCAGCTCCAACGGTCCAAGCTGGATATGGTTTGTCCCGTCTGGTGCGTTGTGTGCGCTGTGCGTCTCGTTTGTCCTGGGAAACTCCTGTAACACTGGTGTGCTGTCGTTCTCCACGTATGGTGCGTTTCGTGCGCCGTGCCCGTGCGTCTCGGTCGTCGAGGCCATGTCCACCAATCCGGGTGCGATGTCGTTGGTTGCGTGAACCGGAGCCGTGCCAGAACGCCGGGAAATGTCGTACGTACTGGCTCCGTTGCATTCCGCGCTTTGAGTTTCGTTCGTGTAAGTCCGGACCGGAAAAGCGGGTGACAGGCACGTGCTGCGTTGTGGCTCATGCGCGCTGCGTACGTCGCGCGTCTCGTTGCTTGTGGCTGGAAAGACCTGCGCGTGGGTGATATAGCTCGTCGATTGGCTTGGTGTCACAGTACCGGGTTCGTCGGTACTTCACTAAAACGGTACTTTAATAAAATGAAGGTCCCTTAATGACAACAACAACAAAAAAAGTCGGCAATTGGTCAGCCCGAAAACTGTCTGCGAATCGGCTCATCGAGATGTCATCGAAGGGCGATATTCTTCTGTAGCCCCTGCCGCGTAGCGCTCCTGACGAGGCGTGATCGCGCGCCTCATGAAGAGCCCCTGGCATCATACAGGCTTACGCGTGGGCTTGCGCCCCGTGAGGAGCTCGTATTAAATACAAAGAAAAAATGGCGAGCGCACATGAGCTTGCGCCTCGTGAGGAGAGCCCGACGTCGGCCAGATCAACCTTCGGGAATACTGCCCAGCGTTCGAGGCGTAATCTCTCGCGTGCTGTTCTGCTTGGCAGTTCACGTGCGTTCGCGTCTGGTGTGGGGCGTACAGAGGCCGAGTTCGCGCTACAGACGCCGGGTTCGCGAAGCCGGTTGCTGCGGGTGCTAGCGCGCGCTAACGCGCTTTACTTCGAGAGAGATGTGAAAGGCTGCGGACAAGACGGTTCGGGCCTGCCATTCATGGAGAACGTTCTGCGGCAAGTTCTAAAATCCCTGTGAGGTGCTGCAACCGGGCCTCCGACGAACAGAGAGGGGATGGCAGCTCTGCTGTTTCTCTAACCTTGCACCACTAGTGCAATTTTTTGTGTTTGTTGTTGAAACATAGGTTTTAACGCGTTTGTTTTTTTTGTTTGCGATCGCAAAAATTACCCCCACGTCTATTCTTCATTAAGGAACAGTGCGAATATCACTTTCGTATTTATGTTTGGGTTCAAATATCCCTCATGTTTTATTTGGTTGAACAATGCTCATAAATAGGAAGTATGGTACCAGATTTAGTGGCTAGGGAATATTTTGCCGATATGAAGCTCTCGATGAAGAATTCTTTTAACTTTTGGCCGAGCGGCTGAATCGCGGGGCAGAAAGTTGTCATTATGTACATAATGGCACATAATGGCACATTATGGCACATTATGGCACACTGTGTACATAATGCTACTTGGCGGCAACCCCTGTAGCTCCCATGTATACAGCGGGCCATGATATTTATTTGCAATAATAAATCTTTGACAGACAGACACAACAGACAGACAGACAGACAGACAGACAGACAGACAGACAGACAGACAGACAGACAGACAGACAGATGGACGGACGGACGGACGGACCGACAGATGGACGGACGGACGGACGGACGGTCGGACGGACAGGCCAACATTGTTGCGCTTGAGTAGCCAAAAAAAAAGGCTATAGCATTTAAAACCAGCTGCAAAGAGACGCTTCCGCCACTGTTCCGCATGCTGCGAACACTGCGCAACCGTACCCCTCGATACCACCGCCAGCCCGCAAAATAATAGATAAACACAAAGACAAAAACCGGTTAGCGCGCGCGAAGCCAAAGAGGGAGGTCGCAAATAGCTAATTTCTTTCTCGAAAAGGCCAGAGGAAATATGTACGGGAGTAGCTACAGTAAATCCCGCTTATATCGAACACGGATATATCGAATTATTGCCTGTATCGAACCCTTGTATAATTCTGGTAAAAATTACATGCATTTAAAACTTTTTATATCGAACGCGATTTTGCTCACAATAGATATATCAACTCCCCCGCGCGGGATTTTTCGCTCTCCCAGGCTTTCCCGCAATACATCGGCGCGCAGCGGTGTCGCGGGTGTCGCTTGCGACTCCCGCGCGACGGCCGTGGCAGAGTGGACCAGCTCCACGCATGCATGCTGATGATGCTTAGTGGCTTCCCCTTTGTAACGGGGTGGCGTTGCACAGCGGCCTTAGTCGCAACGCCACTGTATAATCACCTAGCCCCCCCCCCCCCCCCCCCCAAAAAAAAAAAATACAAACAAAAAAATTATGTCAAAATAAAAAGAATATACTTTTACGAAATTTCTGGGCTAGTCTGACTTCTTTGTTCGCATGTCTTCCCAGATTGTTCTCTGCTCTTTTCCAACCAACATTCTAACCTTCTTTTACTAACCTCTACTGCTGTCCAATTCACTTTTCCGCTAATTTTAAACGCATAGTTCTTCCTGTACCGGCTCGCGGATAAGCGTCTTTGTCCCCAAGCAGCCCGCCCGGGCTTCAAAAAGCAATGCACTCCCTTTGGTATTATCGAATAATTTTTCCCTTGTGATCTCCTGCTTGCCGATCCTGTAGATATCTAAGGACTTCTTCGCATCCATCCTCTTTTTCCAGGTCGTTGTCTCTGTTTCTTTCACTTCATTTTTTATTGCCTTGGTCGTTTCCCCTGCACTTCCACGTTTCATATACTTTGTCCTGAGCCTTCTGGTTCTTTTCCTCCATTCTGTGCCCACGCTTTTCATGTAAAGATACCGTAACACTTTGACCGCCCATCTCTGATCATCCATATTTCTAAGTCGTTCTTCAAAACATATTTTGCTCTGTGCTTCTCTCACTTCGAAGGATGCCCATCCCATGTCTCCCTGCACTGCCTCATTTGTTGTTTTACGGTGTGCTCCTAATGCCAATCGACCTACGGCCATCTGATTTACTTCTAGCCCTGATTGAATCTCTGATTTGACACACACTACTGTGTTTGAAAAGGTGATTTCTGGTACCATTACTCCCTTCCAGATTCATCTCACTACTTCATATCTGTTATATTCCCACAGTGCTCTGTGCTTCATGATAGAGGCGTTTCTTCTGCCTTTCATTCTTAAATGCTCCTCATGAGTTTTTAGATACGCCTGACCTTCGTTTAACCATATGCCCAGATATTTGTATTCCGTTACCCACGGTATTGCTGCTTTTTGAACGAGTACCGATTCGTTACGGGCGTTGTCATTAAAAACTAGAACTCCGACTTTGCTGTGCTAAACTCTAAGCCCAGTTCAGTGGCTTCTTCCCCGCAGATATCTGTGAGCTATTGCAGACACTGTTCGCTATCTGCTAGTAGTACTATGTCATCTGCATATATCAGTCCCGGGATATGTTGTTCCACTTCCTATCCTTTGCGGCTATAACATAGATTGAAACCTATTTCACTGCCTTCAAGCTTTCTTTCTAGTCTAGCCATGTACAGCATGAATAGCAATGGCGACAGAGGACAACCCTGCTTTAAACCTCTATTTGTGACTACCGGTTCCGTGCACTTTTGGTCCTCCCAGGTAATTTGCACCTCGCTCTCATTGTAAATTCCCTGCAACAGCTGTACAAAGTCCTGGCCTAATCCCTCCCGCTCAAGTATGCTCCATAGAAGTTCTCTATCTACGTTGTCGTAGGCTCCCTTCATATCGAGAAATGCTATCCATAGTGGTCGCTCCTGAGCCATTGACACCTCTATGCATTGGGTTAGGACAAATAAATTGTCCTCTAAACGTCTGTCTCGTCTGAAACCATTTTGTAGTTCTCCCAGTATGCTGTTCCCCTCTATCCACGCCTGTAGTTCCGCTTTTATGGCTTGCATTGCCAGCCTGTATGCCACTGAGGTAACTGTAATAGGCCTGTACGAATTGGTATCAGCCCTGTCTCCTTTACCTTTATATATCATCTTCATCCTGCTCTTACGCCAATTGTCCGGTACTTGCTTAGTTTTTATCACTTTTTCGATTGCTCGGATCAGTTGTGCCTTGCTTTTTGGGCCCAGTAGGTTGACCAGCCGTATAGGAATTTCATCCGTCCCTGTTGCCGTATTAGCCGGAACATTTTCTTCGGCTTTTTTCCAGTTTAGATTCTCCAACTTTAGCTCTCTATCTGTACGCACTTCGCTTGCCCCACTCCCTGAATGCTGTAGCCCTCTCTCCGTTCTTCTGAACTTCTCTTGTATCATTGAGCGAATGTGAAATACCGCTTCTTCCCCTTTTAGTACCTGGCCTTCGCCGTTTATGACATGACGTTGTAGTTCTTCGGTCTTTTTCCTTAGTCCCTTTACATGATTCCAAAACTTTGTCGGCGCGCCTTTATCCTTTGCCCGTATATTGGAGACCCATCGCTCACTTTCTCGTTTAAGTTTTTGCTGTACAAGTTTTTGTACTTCCAGCTTCTTAAGGCGGTACCAATTCCACTTCAAAGTTATTTCCTCTGTTTGCATTCCCACTCGCTTGGCCTCCCTGTGCTCTCTCGATGCTTGCTGCCTTTGTGTTGTAGCTTCCTTAATTTCCTTGTTCCACCAGCTTCTAGGTTTTCTTTTTCCTTTCCAGTAGTTGCGTTCTTTCGCGTTCCTTATCTTTCCTTGAATGAAACCAATCAGTTCGCTGTATTCCCAATCTTTCGTAGGTTGTCTCTCGATTTCCGTCTCCAGACTTTTGGCAATATTAGCCATTTGCAGATCGTTTAATTTCAAGTCGTGTGCCACCGTTTTCTGGTTTTGACATTCCATTTTTCCAAAAGTCAATGTTATCCGTTTATGGTCACTTCCTGAGCTGTGGGCACCTATTTCATCTATTTCCATTAGAGTCAACCTTTCATACACTCCTTCTGAAAGGAGGCTGTAGTCTATACTGGACTGCTTTTCCCCTCGTCCCCGAGTAATTTGTCCCTCACATTTATTCTCTCTGTTTACTACAATGAGATTATGCTCTTCACACATATCTAGTACGAGTTTGCCGTTGCGGTCTGTGTATCCGTCCAGGTCCTCAATGTGGGCATTCATGTCTCCCACTAGAATCACTTCTCCCTATTGTCTTAACTGATCGAGGTCCCGCTTAATGCATCCTACCAGTTTTTCATTCTTTTCTCTAACCTCCCTGTTATCACCTGACCACAGATAGGCGACTCCCAACAGCGTTTCTCTTCCCGCTATCGTGCCCTAAAGTGCCACATGGGGAGCTGCGGGCTGCGGTGTCACCGAACTTCAAGTCCGCGCCACTCGCTGCCCGCACTTGCTCGGTTCGCTGGGTTCGCCGTTATTCGCTTGTATCCATGCTTGTCTCCGCTCTGTCGAAGACGCCGAAGACTCCGTACCGCTTCCGAGCACGAGCGAAGCCGTCGCTGCCGTGGCCCTGCTACGGTGATACTGCAGTGCCATTGAGGGCAGCGGTATTGTGCTTGTCGACTGTTTAGATACCGTGGAGCAAGCAGTCACCAGCAACGCGTTGTGCTCCAAGAAACAGGCTACACTCACGCAGTTCTTCCGCCCCAATAAATTAATGTTTTCTTTCCGCGAAAGTGCCGTATCAATAGTGAACTGCAGGGTGGTAAGAGCTCAGCGTTAGCTCGTGACTCCGTCGGCAAGATTGCTCTCATATAAGTTTTTTTTTGCTCCACTTTCTATGTCGAATTTTTGCTATATCAAACTATTTTACAATCCTCGCGCTGTTCGATATAAGCGGCCTTTACTGTATTCAGTTGATGCGTAGAGATTTCAAAGCTTACTGAAGAGCGGGGAGATTTAAGCTGGAGCGAAACGTGAAAGTCATCGCGACAAAAGTATTTAAGCGAAAGCCTTAAATGACCCAGCGAAGAGAAAAAGCGGGGCCCGGTGCTTCCAGAAAAAAAAAAAAATCAGTGCCTTCCACTCTGAAGAAGGATGACCAGCGTAGCTGAGAGCAGTGCAAGGGGTCACCAAACAAAACTCATTGTCATTTGCGATTTTGCATACTTCCTAGCTAATTAGCTGAATGAAACTTGGGCAGAGTAGAGTTTTACTCTAGGGAACAAACATGGGGATGTCCGTTCACCTCAGAAGAGACGTCAGTTTTTTTTTTGTTTTCAAAATCTTCTCTTTAAAGGCAACTTCAGTAGCTTGATATACATAGTTCTATAGTATTTAGCACAGAAGGTGGTTTGTAAGTCGTTTGTCCTGTCACCGCCCAGGTAAGCAAATAAGCACCCTTCCCTCTCCCGCTAAAGCTGTAGTTCACCCAAAATGCTAAACTATAATCTGGACCAACTCCGTCCCTATTATGTTGGCGGAAATTGCCAGCCATACCTTGTTGACACAAAGAGACTTCGCCTTGACCTCAATGACAAACTTTAATCAGCACTGGTTCTTCCCTTGCGCCTGGCAAACATACGCACGTTGTCCTCAGTTTTTTTCACCTCCGCTGTTCATGTGGAGTCCCTCAACATCACTGGAACCGCCGGTGTCGCTCAGCGTAGCTCGAGCCGAAGCCCGTGGAGGATGCGTGCTACAAAAAACTTCGATCAGGCCCGGGTCTGAGTCGTCACTCTTTGTGGATCTTAGCGAGTGCTTCGGAGCGCCCATGTCGGTGATGCGGTCGTCCCAGCTGCGGCAGGGTGCGTCCAGCATTCCTTCACAAGGTGGCTCGAAATAAGTAGCTGGGCTTGCAGCTAGGGCATTGAGGCATGTCTTTGCCTGAGATCTTCGGGCCATCACGACCGGTGCCGGTGATCCAATAGTTCCCTGCGACAATTTCCTCTGGGAGTTCCCTTCCCCGATGTCCTGCATCCACCCTGTAGATCTGCTGTGACGGCTTCCGCGATGTAGAGGAAGGTTTGTGAGGTTCGAAAGGGGCTTGCGCTCCGTTGCAGCTCTTCCAAAAATAGCCGGCCCACACACTGGTTTCTGGTACACCGCCTTATCAGGGAAGCACAGGTCTTGGTACGAGCTGATGACGTCGAGGCTTACTGAGCGTAGGAGTGATTCCATGTCCTTTGTCTTGCGTCAGTTGGTAGCAGCAGATGCAGCGAGTCACAGCGACAACGCAGTGTAGACGACTATTAGCAGACGAAAAGGAACGGCACTGCAATGCTGTGGGATTCACGCTCCCTGCGATGTTCCAGCCGAACGGTGAAAGACGGTCATTTGGGTGTCTCGCGGCCTCTGAGTACTGGGCCAATGACACCGCCGCACGAATAGATGGATCGTGATGATGATGGTGAAGACGGGGACCGATGATGATGATAATAACTTTATTTTGCCCAAAACTGGATGAAGGGAGGAAGGGGAAGTGGGAGCCTTCCTGAATTCCTCCCCCTCAGATGGCGGCCTGCAGCCCTTGGGCGCGAGCGGCAGCTTCAGCCAGTTGGACGACCTTGATCTGTATTTCGGGGTCGGAGCTAAGCAAACAGGTCTCCCACTGTTCCGCACCGGTGATTCGTAAGCATGCTCGTAGAGTTGGTGGCTGGGAATCACAAGCCCAAATCATGTGAGTGAGTGTGGCTCGCTGGGTGCACTACTTGCATTGATCATTGTAAAGGTCGGGATAAATTTGGCTGAATAATGCAAGATTGGGGAATGCATTAGCCTGCTGCTGGATTGACGTCTATTGAGCGTGGGATGCGCTAGGGGATATTTCTGGCGCTCCATGCAATAGTGTTGAGTGATGTCCCGGTAGGTCACCAGCCTGTCCCTAGCCACCTGCTTCGAGCCAGCAGCGTTGTCTGGGCAATCCCGGGAGCTGAAACCTCGGGCAGCCTCACGTGCTAGCTCGTTGCCTGGGAGAGATGCATGGGCCGGTGTCCATATTATTTGCACGTTGCGCATACGAGCGGCTTGGACGGAGCGTAAGATGCGTACGGCAGTATTAGAGATCCTACCAATTTCGTAATTACGGAGAGCTGTTTTAGAGTCGCTCACGATGGTTTTAACCGTTGTGGAGGCTACGACAAGCGCAATAGCGGCCTCTTCTGCTTCCTCAGCGTGATTAGTGTAAATAGAGGCGGATGCCAGAGACTTGCCTTTAGCATCTATTGCCACGATGGCCATGACGCGCTTAGGGTGGTAGTCAGCGGCGTCATCATATATAGCATACATCAGGGTCATCTCTGAAACGCTGGTGCAGGGCAGACGCTCGGGCATGACGGCGTTCCTGGTGGTGTACTGGGTGCATGTTTCTGGGTATGGGGGAGATGTAGATGGCCTTTTGAAAGTGAGGAGGTAGTGAAGTCTTGGTTCCATGTTGGATGGCGTACGGAATGCTTAGTTTCTGCTGTAGAAGGCGTCATGTGTGACTGCTAGATAATCGCTGGTATTTGGCTGTGCACTGCGCTTCTACAAGTTCCATTAGAGTATTATGGATCCCCATAGCCATGAAGCGTTCGGTGGATGCCGTGATGAGAATACCAGCGGCCTGCTTCTAGGCTTTGCGTATTATGCAGTCAATTTTATATTGGTCAGCTTTTTTGAGGTAGAGGTATGGATTGACATACGTGATACGGCTTATAATAAAGGCTTCCACTAACCGGAGGAGGTCGCGCTCCTTAAGTTCATGGTGGCGGTGCGCAATTCCTGAAATAAGATGGCTTATTTGTAGTGAACTTGCAGAGAGGGCTTTGATGGTGTCCGTATTGGAGCCTGATTGATGAATGCGGAGTCCAAGACACGTATGCATGGGACGATGGGAATAACACGATCTTCTAATGTGAGCTGAATGTCTGGAGTACCTGGACGATATTGCTTGCCGGGAGGACTGTAGAGAAGAAGTTCGGACTTCTGCGAAGAACACATCAGACCGCGCTCTATGGTGTAAGCTTCCGCTATGTCGACAGCTTGTTGTAGGCGGTCTTCGATGTGCGCTTCGCTGCCTCTAGTCGTCCATATCGTGATGTCATCAGCGTATAAACTGTGATGCACATGCGGGATGGTAGAGAGGAGATGAGGGAGCTTTATCACTGCTACATTGAATAAAAATGGCGATAGGACCAATCCCTGAGGGGTGCCACGATTACCCAGGGAGATGGTAGCCGATTCCATGCCCCCAACCACAAGTTTCGCCGTGCGGTCCGTAAGAAAGGCCTTTATATAGTCGCACATTTTGGGGCCCACATGGAGGTCTATCAGATTGTTAAAGATCGCATCGTGCCGGGCGTGCCACTATGGCTCTATAGTGTCCCCTGCTGGGCATGACTCGGGGTTAATGATCGGATGTTGTAATTGGAGAATGACATCTTGTGCAGAGAGTCGTGGCCGAAAATCGAACATAGACGGTGGAAATAACTGGGAAGATTCCATGGAACGATGGGGACGGGTCAAGACCACGTGCTCCATAAGTTGTTTCCCTACACAGGAGGTCAGCGAGATCAATCAATCAACCGGTTTATTTTCCCAGAAATACATCTGGAGGTGTCCATGGGCTAAAAGCAGACTTAACTGCATGATTGGGCCCATGAACCCTTACACAACAGTGTCAGTATGACGCACGGAACTTTTATACAAACTCTAACATTTCAAATGAAACATATGGATAGCAAACTGATTTTTACACAATGTGATACACAGTACATCATTTCGAAAAAATGCAATTTCACAAATACAAACAAAATGCAAATATGCAACGTCATAACGCTCTGAACTATAAAGAATTAAAATGTATAAGAATGCATAAAATGTATAAAAATGCATCAAGAGAATCTATAAATGGGAATGGGTAGGGAATGTATAAAAAAGAGAAATAACTAAAGAAATTGGGTATCAGCAAAACCATTTGCACTGCAAGGAGTAATGTTTATCAATCAACAAATGGTTGTTCCCAGTTTACTCTTTGGTGGCAAAAAAACAATTTGAGCTGTCCTAAAAAACAATTAGCTGCAAAATCGTATCTATTTTGAATTAATGGCAAATTGTGCTCTAGTGATTGCAACTTGTAGTTATTGCGGAATTTTCGCTGGTGCCAGTTTTCTGTGTTACGGGTATTTATAGGGTGAGTTCGGGCCTGGAGTGATGCCGAATGTATGAGAAAGTTTTTTTTTTATTGGTAACAAAGAAAAGTAGGAGCGGAGAATTCGGAAGTCGTACATGTAATTTGCCTTGATTATGTTGTAACGTGGGAAGAAAGTCCGAGTGGAAGAAGAATAATCAAGGTTTGCGATATGGCGAACGGCTTTCTTTTGTAAGATGGGTAGTTTACTGATGTTTTGTTTAGTTGTAGTAGTCCATACTAAGCTGCAGTAATTTATATACGAGGCAAATAAACCATTGTAGATGTTGAGTTTAAATTTTTCTGGGAAGAATCGTCGCGTGCGCGCTATTGCGCCGGCTACAGAAGAGAGTTCATTACGGGTGTTATCTACATGTTTATTCCAACAAAGCTGGGATTGGAACGTAACAACGAGGATCTTGTGATCATTTACTAATTCTACATCATGATTGGCATATTTGAGCGTATATTTCAGTTCAACTATTCTCTTTTTAGCTCGTAATAAAATTGCTTTTGTTTTCGTCGGATTAACCGTACTAATTCGGTTTGAAATTGACCAATGGGCCGCATACTGTCTATGTGGAGGCTCTTTCCGGGTTATGGTAGACCCACAACGGACAATATGCACGCGGAGTATGGTCGGAAGGGTCGCGCAGTAAATTTAATTTGTGGAAGCTGCCACTGGCAATTCTTCCTCCACGTCGGTTCAGTGGCCACGCGAGGTGGCGGGGTCTGTTCCAGGCCGCGGCGGCTGCTTACCTCGCGGAGGCGCAAAACGAAAACGGCCTTGCGTGGGAAATTTCGGTTCATGTGGAAGTGGTCGTGGCCCGCCACCCATAGTGTTTCATACTAGTATACACTCGAGGGAAAACTTCCGCTCATGTGCCGTATCCCTATATATTCCAGTACACTATAGTGCAGCAATGGGGACCATCATACGTTCCATTCCTACTTGACTTGGCTTGCAGCATGGCATCTTATCACGCGTGACAGGACGACGAAGGCAGCGTTGTTGTTGTTGTTGTTGTTCCTTTGAATATTGGCGCATACCCAATCAGGGGATCGGCCAAACATCAGTCGTTAATTCGAATGAGATTCAAAGAAAATTAGAAAATTAGAATGATTCAAAGAAAATTATAAAAATTTGGAAGCTTTTCTTTTTCTTGTGTTGGAGGAATTGAGTTTGGAATTTGGTTAATATTGAAACAAAAAAAAAAGAAATAAGTAAATAAATAATTAAATAAAGAAAAATAAGAAGAGGAAGAAGAAGAAGGAGGGAGAGGAGGAGAATAAAAAAAAAAAAAACTCAGAAATGGATGCTTTTGGAGGGCTCAGGTGAGGATCCAGAACAAGATACGAATTAGGTTGTAAATCTTTTAGAATTTTCAATGAAGCGCAGAAGAGCATAACAAACATCCCGGCGGCAATATCCCGTTTCTGAAGCCCCAAATGATAAAAGAGCCGGCACTGATAATACCAACCCCAGCCGATGAAGCGGCACTTCAAGGAGCTGACGTCTGAGGCTTGAAAATCGCCGACATGACAAAAGGAAATGGTCGACAGACTCTTCTTCATTACAGTAACTGCACATGGCAGTCTGCGCCAGACGAGACCTGTGGAGGTATCTGTTCAACTGGGGCACACGACATCGAAGGCTCGTTACAATCGCCTCCAGGTCGCGTGAGGGGCACCAATTCGGATTCCAGGAGAATTTTAGATGAGAAAAATCTCGCATTGACAATAAGACTGATTCGTGCTGCCCTTGCAGCTTCAACAATCTACGGAATCTTACAGCGGCTAATAAAGGCGTTGTCTCAATGACATCGACAACAGGCCCGGAGAGTGCTACCCTTGCCAGTGAATCTGCGGTTTCATTAAAGGTGATTCCCGCGTGCCCAGGGACCCAAAGAAGGTCAATTTCAGTAATATGAGGTGGTAGAAGGGATCGAAACGTCCGTAGAAGAGGTGAGTCTTTCGGAGAAGAAAGGGCTAAACCTACGGATAGGGAATCTGTAATTATAAGTGGAGACGACACCGATATGTCAAGCTTTCGTATTGCCAAGACAATTGCCAAGAATTCCGCATAGAATATAGGGATAAAATCCACCAGACGAACCGAAAAGTACCAATTTAAGGAAGGGGAAACTATACCTATTCCGGATTTTTCATCTCGTTGAGAAGCATCTGTATAAATGATAGTATCTTGCTGAATTGAGGCCAAATGATCTTCTAGGATACCATTGAGCAGTCTGGCAGGTAACATTTTAGCATTTTGGGGAAAGATGTTCCGGAAGTTGACCGTTATCGTATGACCCCTATCAAGAGATGGAAGTACGTTATTGAGCGCAACCCCTAATGGAGACACCAAGCTTTGTGCTACAGTAACTTGCGGTCGATAGGACCTGGGCCACTGGGCCGCCAAAAACACAGTTGGTTCATCTACAAAGATAAATTGTGCCCTGTTAACCCCCGCGCCATAGGCTCTCAGGAAAGTATCCACAGTGAGTATTCTAAATCGGTGTATCAGAGGAGGAACTCGGGCTTCCAAATAAAGTAACGCATTAGATGCATTTTTAGGTAGCCCTAAACAGCAGCGAAGAGCCTGGCGTTCCAGGAGAACTAGGCGATGGAGCTTATACGTAGCAGCACCCGAGAATAGAACACACCCGAACTCTAAAATAGGCCGCACGTACATACGGTATATCATCAGAAGAGATTCACGGCGCATTCCCCTTTTTCTATGGCTGAGGCGCCTCAACATGCCAACAGCACGTGCTCCTTTAGTAGCTATACGCTCTATATGTGGACTCCAGTCAAGTTGGCTGGTGTATACTACCCCAAGGTATTTTAAAGAATCAACCTGGGGTATGATGTGCTGACGGTAACAGAGAGTGATATTAAAGGAAAAAGTGGACTGAAAAGCTAGCACAGAGCATTTGCTGGCATTTATTGTGAGAGAGATGCTATCTAACCAGGAATCTAAAGAATTCAGATATGACTGCATTAATACATACAGTTCGTGTATGTCAGAAGCTGACGCGAAAAACGCGATATCGTCGGCATAAACATAAGTCTGGACACCCGAAACCCCAGGGACCGAGCTTAACAGGATATTAAAAAGAACCGGCGAAAGGACAGCTCCCTGTGGTACACCTCTTTTCTGTGAGTGCCGAGAGGAACAAATGTTACCCCTCACACACCAGAACTGCCTGTCCTTTAGGAATTCACGCAGCCATGCTATAATGTATCTAGGGAAATTTAATTTCTGCAAGCGAGACATTAACACAGGGTACTCCACGCTGTCGTATGCTTTTGCTATATCCAAGGTCACTAGAGCCGCAACCTGTTTATATCGACGGGCAAGTTTTATACGACTTTCAAGGTCGATGTGGGCACTCCAAATAGAACAACCTGGGCGAAATCCAATTTGACTTGGGCTGAGGATATTATACTCAGACAAAAATTCCATAATTCGGTGAAGTAAAATCCGCTCAATTAGTTTTACTACGCTCGAAGTCAGAGAGATAGGCCTGATATTATCAATAGCGAGGCCCTGACCAACAGTCTTCGGTATAGGAAGTATTTTAGCTATCCGCCACACATCGGGAATCCATGCATTCCTGAGAGAATAATTAATCATACTCAGCATGTCATCCGGTGCATGATCGTATAGTAGTTTTAACATTTCAGTAGTAATGTGATCCGGACCAGGGGCCGCTGCTGGCATTTTTGACATAGCATCAAAAAGCTCTGCATGCGTAATTTCTGTGAAGTCCTCTACCACTATAGGTGGAGGAGGCGAGGTAGCTAGAGCAGACGAAAAACGAATTTGCAGACCCCTAGCAATCAACTCTAGAGACTCGGAGATTTCATTGGAAGATAACACTATAGAGTCTAAATTATCAGATTGGGGAACCGCTTTCCTAGACCGAAGAAATCGAAAAAGGGCCCGCTTATTAGTGGGTTCAGAAAGAATTGAGCAGCGGTGACAGTCATAGGCCTGTTTGGCATTAGAAACTGCTCGTTTGAACATCGCGGAATGATACTTATAATTGCTCCAGTTCAGCGGGCAATGGTTATAGCAAAGCTTCTTCCAGGCTGCCTTCCTGCGTCTAAAGTTGCGTGTACATTCTTCATTCCACCAGGGGCTAGGTGACACAGCTCGCTTAGACCGTACTTCAAATAACGAGGACTGCGCCGAAGTGGTTAGGGCAGCACAAAGACCCGTCGCCCGTTCAGTTGTGTCTTCTGCAGGCAGAGAAGATACGGCCTCCTTCAGAGAGATTTGGAATTTCTTATAATCTACAAAAGTGCAACTTCGCCGGACGAGAGAGCGAACAGGGCACTGAATCTCAAACAATATTGGAATGTGGTCACTGCTAGTCCCGCTGTCAACAGTAGACCATGAAGAAACTTTAACACCCCTAGAACAAATAGTTAAATCTAAAACAGATCGAGTTATTCCCTGTATGTAAGTAGGAGAACCTGAATTTATACATGCCAAATTGTTGTCCGTAATCCAATCTAACAAGCGAAGACCGCAGGAATCCGTTCGGTAGCCCCAAGAAATATGATGGGAATTAAAGTCTCCCGCAACAACGACGGGAGGTACAGCCGCAGCAAGAGCGAGATCTAGGGGTTCCGAATCAATAACCCCAAGTGGAAAGTAAACGTTCGCCAAAGAGAAAGGAAGACAGCCAGGGAGTCTCATCTCCAATACCAAAATTTCACAATCTGATCTTCGAAGCTGGAAGGATACTTTGGTCTTATGAGCGAATTTTGTTGAAACTAGAATCAAAACGCCGCCCCCTCGTGAAAGTCTGTCTAGTCTGAACGTGTGGTAATTACATAAGCTAAAGCTTTGGTTGCTATTGAGCCAGGTTTCCTGAAGCAAAATTAGATCTGGATTGAACTGGGAGCTCAGACAAAGCAAGTCCGCGAATCCGGCTGTAACAGATCTGCAGTTCCATTGGAGTACTTTAAGGGACCCTATGACTCGGGGAGACCAGCCGCTGCAACTGCAGCGTCTAATATGCTTTCTTTGATCACTGTTCGCGGTTTATTTTTCTTGTTCTTTGGTTTCGGTTGAGTATCTAGGGACCCAGTACCTGGGGAGCCCGATCGTTTACTGGAGTGAGAGATTGAACCCAGAGGCCAACTTTGAAATTCCATGTCCGAATCTGAAGTGGGGGAAGCCGGAGGTAAGCACTCCGAGCCAGTTTTGGGATAAGACGAGGAGCCTGCATCTGAACAAGGAAGCTGCGCGGGTTCATCTCTTGGAGGCGTGACAACCGGTACTTCGTTAGCGGAGCTGGGGGCAGAACACTCTGCTGGCGGTAACGAAATGTCCGCAATAGAGGACACCTGTGGAATGCTATTTGGAGGAGAGTTGTAAGTGGCCGGAGCCAGCGGCAGGAATGGCGCCATCTGAGCCACTACTGTCCGGGACACACACTCCGTGATGCTAGCTGTTAACTGAGTCACCACTGAGGACACCACTTTCTCTACAGCCGCTGCTATAAGCGAAGCAAAAGCTGGATCAGCTAGCGAAGGCTGTTGAACCTTGGACACCGCTTTTTCAACTGCCGCACCGATGGCGTTCAACACAGCGGGCTCGGTCAGCGATGAAGTTTGTTTGGCGGCTATTCCAGCGTAGCCATGCGCCCTTTCTTTAAAAATGCCGAACGCTTCCTTACGTGAGCAGCGGCGCTTTTCTATGATATCAAGCACTTGGGCTTCTTGAGCCCTCACAGGACAATTGGAGTAATCTGCTGGATGACCAGCGCCACACAAACAGCATTTGACGTTCTCAGAGGAGCACGAGTCGGCAGAATGGCTGTCACCGCACGAACGACAGCGGGTAGACGATTTGCACGCCTTTGCAGTGTGGCCAAAACGCCAGCAACTGAGACACTGAAGAGGCCGAGGAGAGAGGCGCTCGACTCGGTAAACCAGAGGCCAAGCTTTAATCTCAGTGGGGCATGAGGAGCCCACAAATGTGGCGATCACGGACTCTGTTGGGACCCTGTTGCTCTCCACAACGCGGCTGCAACGGTACACTGATGTCACTCCTGCCACCGCAAACTCTTCGAGAATCTCGTGCGGAGTCATCTGGACATCGACACCGCGAATAATGCCCTTCACGCATGCCAAGTGGGGGGGAACAAATGCACTCACCTGGTGAGAAGCGAATGTTGTGCATTTGAGGAGGTCTGCCACACAGGTCTCATCTGATGACTTACAGAGGATGCCGCCCTTTCCAAACGGCCGAACCTCGGATATTTGATCAAACCTCTCGGTAACAGCCCGAAGCGCCGCCTGCACGATCCGGGGGTTCTTTAACCGGATGGCTCCGCCGCTCACTGGGACCAGAGCTACCGGGATGCAAGTCACTCCACTGCGCTTTAGAGTCTCCACCGGCAAGTCCTGAGGTCGAATGGAGGCCGCCCAGGGGGAACTCCCCCAGCCCGGCGAGTCACGAGACATCCCTGCGCAGCTAAGTGCACCTGGAAGGCAACACAGAGAAGCGACAAACGACCAAAGAAACAAAAACCGCCTGACGGTTGGCCGATCACCTGCAGCGCCAAACCTCTAGGGCGAAACTACGTCCTAGCAAGCAACCACGCTGGCAGACACGTCAGCGCTGCTACAAGTGCAACTTTTTCGTCGTCGGCTTTGCATGGAGCTGTTGAAAAAATTCCTGACAAATAAATGTAAGGAGAACTATATATGTCTTTTTTTCATGCAAAACCTTCAAATTGTCATTTAGCAACAATATTGTGGCTTTTTGAAGCCACCGAAAACTTTTGAGCTTATTCATGAGCCACGCCAAGTATAAATGAAACTCTCGTCCGCGGTACACGGCGGCACGCTCGTTGAAGTACGCCTGGCGTAGGCCCTAGCGCCAGATTCCCCTCTACTATATATTAGTATGAAACTCTAGGCCGCCACCATAATCCTTCCATTAGGGCACATCTCAGAGTCCAATTACCACTTAAGCGTGTCAAACCCCATTTTGAATGTTTAGTTCTCAATTGACCCTAGAGAGTTGGGTACGAGCATAGTGAGCGCAGGTGGGCAACGGACAGTGACGAATTCTGTCATCCTCTTCGTGTTTGGTGACCTGGTTTGCCTGTGCCTGCATATTGTCTCCCGCATCTAAATTGTGAACGTACACTCGGCCGCAAAATTTTGCGGGATCTGAAGTGCGTGGCGGAGCGGCGCAAAGCTAGGGTGCTTCGATGCCAGCGCCACCGTACCGTGAATCAAGGCACCCTACGCAAAACGGCATTGCTGCGCCATCTTCCGCCACATACGGCCGGGTCGAGGCATCTATGGGTTGAGGCTTACGAAACTTGCACGCCAGGCACGCTTTGCGTATGCCTGTCCTTCCTTTGTTATCAGGCATCTCTGGTCACTCGCTTCCCGGTGGCATGCTTATATCCGCGGCAGCCGCTGTGGCGCCGCGTGACCATCGCCGCGGGTCTGCCTTACTGATGCAACACATCGCGTAGCTCGCACCCGCTTTTTACGCGCGCATCAACGTCGTTAAAATATATGCTATCTCCCAAGTGATGTGCTGGTCGAACATTAAAGTTATAGAGCGAAGTTATAAGCTAGGTTCTGGCGAGAACTGCGTGCGTTCCCAAGGTGTGCAGAAAAAAGTCTCGTCGGCAAAATTCATTTTTGTTGCAAAGCCAACTTTCTGGTAAATGCTCTGTGGCTCAAAATCTAATGTCACTATCTTGGAAAAAAAAGTCATACTAAAATTGGCCGCTAAAATCCAGTGCAAGCGACAGGCGGAATCCAATCATCCAGTAGCCTAACTTTCGTGAAACACTGTGGACGTAGTCTTTCCAAAACCAAGCCAGACAGATCTTTCGCTTGTGGTAACTGATTTACATGTGTTAATCCTGGCCCATTTTGTTGGTCTCGGCCACTGTGCTTTTCTTAGCGGAGGGTATATGTACAGCGGAATAAAGTTGTGAATGACGAACGTCGGGCCATACGAAAGTACTTGATTGATTGATTGTGGGGGTTTAACGCGCCGACGCAACGCAGGCGATGAGGCGCGCCGTAGTGGAGGGCTCCGGATTAATTTTGACCACCTGGGGATCTTTAACGTGCGCCGAAATCTCGTACACACGGGCGTTTTTGCTTTTCGCCTCCATCAGAAAAGCGGCCGCCGCGGCCGGGAATCGAACCCGCGACCTCGTGCTCAGCAGCGCAACGCCTTAGCCACTGAGCCACCGCGGCGGGTCCGAAAGTACTTAGTTGCGTACCTGCAAATTTTCCGCGGTAGCCGTGCATACTTCGCTGTGAAATGAAAACACATAGCGGAATGGGTAACGAATCAACCGAGGGTAGCAAAAATCTCACTGCTGTGGCTTCTAAGCCTACTACTACTACTACTACTACTACTACTACTACTACTACTACTACTACTACTACTACTACTACTACTACTACTACTACTACTTAAAGGGATCCCTTTAAGGTTTTGTTCATGACTCCATTAACACCAATAAAAAATTCGCTAATTACAAATTGCGCGGGTCTGCAGCCCCTTGGGGCTGAACAATCTGGCCACAGGACGCGCCTCTCACTCTGTCGCCAACTTCCAACTCTACACCGGGAGCTCACTTTAAAGTCAGCAGTGTCCGACAACGCAGATGGCGTGGCAACCTACCTATCCCTGTTTGCACGTAATCGATATGGCCCTGTCCTTCACGCTGTCCGATAGAGTAGATTGTGGTGTTTAACGCGCCGAAGCTACTTCTGGGGCGGTATTCTCGAGTTTTGTCCCTTTTGCGTCCGTTTCAAAAGTGTCCCTTTTGCGAGCCCTGATTGGCTAAAAGCAAGCGCCGCGCAAAACGCAAGCGCCGCGAACCTGCTGCCAACCTTCCTCCATGCTGCCAACGTCCACTGCTTAACCGGAAGTACGTCATGATGAAAGGGACGCAAAAGGGACGTTTTCAAAAGGGACAGTTACGAGAATACCGCCCCAGGTCTATGAGGTGCGCCGTAGCGGAGGGCTCAGGATTAGTTTTGACCTCCTGGAAATCTTGAACGTTCTCCGAAATCTCTACCCATGGACGTTTTAGGGGCAAAGCTCCTTAGGGCGTGGGTCTGTCCATCCTCGACGTATGTATGTAGCCACCTCTAGTTTAGTTCTTGGATTGTTTACTAGATGGCGGTACTTGTATATGATGAAAAGATGCGCTTGGATTGTTTACTAGATGGCGTGGCTACCTCTAGTTTAGTTCTTGGATTGTTTACTAGATGGCGGGGAGCGTTGTAATAAAATCCGTTCGCTGTTGGCGCGCGCTCGGAGTCGCCCGATGGATAAGGCTGCAGATGGGCGAGCCCGCGAGGCAGAAGCGCTCCGTGAAGCTGCGCGACGCCGCCGCCAAGATCCTGCCGTACGAGAGCGGGAGGCCGAAGCGTGTCGTCTGGCTGCGCGACGACGCCGCCAAGATCCCAGCGTTCGAGAACGAGAGGCCCAAGCGTCACGGCAACGGCGCGAGGACCCTGCCGTACGCGAAGCGGCACGGCTGCGGCGCGAAGAGGATCTCCAAAACGTCAGAGAACGGGAAGCGGCGAGAAAGCGCGCGTATCGGCAGGCAGACCCCGATGCAGTGAGAGCTCGTGAGGCGTCTGCAAAACGCATCAGGCGAGCTCAGCCCCAAGGTGCCGACGCGCGGTTTAAGCGAGACTTTCTAGACGTTACGTTCGGACACAGATGTAGTGGGCGAACTTTCACTGAAGAGTCACGGTTTTACCGATGATTTCCCCTCAGGAGCTTCGCCCACTCATCATCATTCACCCCGTGGATATGCTGTGAATTTTTTTTTAAATTTTTTTTTCCTCCTCCATCAGAAAGGCAGCCACCGCGGCCGGGATCGAACCCGCGTCCTTAAGAGCAGCAGCCCAACCCCATATCCACTGGGCTACCGCGGCGGGTCTATCCGATAGAGTAGCGCAGATCCACCGAATGCCAGAAGGACGCTGCAAGCACGCCGGCTAAAATTGGTCGCCCAATATTGGCGAGGGGTGCTGATGCAAATCTTTAAGGCAGGCGTGGCGCGCGCCGTAACAGAAAGGAGTCACTTCCGGTTATGACGTCACGCCCACTTCAGTGACGCCATCGCCCTCGAGGTCACTGCTGTGCAGTGCGGTGAAGCAGCAACGCGTGTGGAACTAGGGGTATTCTGGGAACGACGTGAGTTCAGAACGAGCCGATTTCTAACTCAAATCGTCCATCTTACCAGATAAATTATTTATTCACACACCATAGAACTTCGCTTAGTCATTCATGACTGTTCAAAAATGTGTGTACCGATTTCCTGATCGCCGTGCGTGATTTCTGCTGTTAAACGGGGACTCCAAATAGGTTTTTCGGTTATGGAAAGCTTTGCCCAGCTAAAAATATAACTATGCGGTTGGCGGTCATTTCCGAAAACGAAGGGATAGGCCAAATCGGGAAATGATTACCCCGTTAAAAAAAGAAAAACAGATAAACATGCCTGCTGCATCGTCGGCGGATTATTTAATTTTCACTGACGAATTTTGATGCTATAGGTATGGGGGGTGCCCGTACCCCGTGCCGTGAAGGACAATGTGTTTTCGGAGAAAAATTTCAAGTGATTTGAAGTTAGAAGCGAATTCTGCATTATTTGATTGGGGTTTGGGCAAAATTTGGAGTTTACGGTAGGGCTAAGGTCGCGGTTAGTTAGTGTTTTGGCGATGTTGAGGGTGACGACCTCGACCTCAATGACAAGGTAGAGATTGAGAATAGCTGGGGAAACCTCATTTATGTTTGATGTAAGGTCAAAACTATAGTGCTACCTTTTGGTCACCTTTGCACTGCAGCGGTTCTTATCGGTTCGTTGTCTGCTTCTGGCTCTAAGCTTTTCCAAGTCAACGAGGAATTACAATACAAACGTTGGTCCAGACATACAGCCCTGAGACATGTGGCCCTGCGATCATTGTATTGCATGGTAGCCCTTGCATCGTTTTGAAAAATGCCTGGGGAAAGTAGTAGGTGTCCATTGTCATCTATAAAAGCGCGTTGAAGCTGCTGGCCTGATCAAATGCTTGTATCAACTGGCAGTAGTAAGTATGCGTTAAATAAGAGCAAAGTTATTGCAATGAATTAATCACACAGCAGGAGTCACAAGAAAACATTTTACTGCGATCAAACAAGCCGCATCGTTGAGAGGAGTGAGCTACGGTGAAAATTTTCAAATCATGGCTGAGGATTTGCAGCGAAAACATGTCCTTTTAACGATGAACAATTAATTTTAAAAAAAATGGAACCTAATAGTAGCTCACTGAACATTTTTGTTACTTACTCTGGTAGTGTTATTTGAGAACTCTGCACGTAAACTGGGCAAATTTTTTTTTTTGCACCTCGAAGGCATCTCGGACTCCTCGTTCCATGAGTGCTTCTTGGGTATGAATGCTTCTTGGCCTCACAACTTCGACTCCGACTCTCCAACAGCGCGGTAAGAACCGGGGAGTTTAGAAATAGTCAAACCTCGATATATCGAACACGGGTATATCGAATTATTGCCTATATCGAACACTTTATATATCACGCGGAAAATCACATGCATTTTTAATTTTTTATTTCGAACTGGGACGGACATGAAATGGGTACATCGAACTCCGCCACCCCAGACTGCCCAGACCGCTCGCGCTCTGTTGACAGGCGGCGAGCTATCCCGCAGTACCCTCGAGGATAGCGGTGGCGCGATGGGCGTTCCCGACTGCTGCGCATCGGTTGCACCGAAGTAGAATTGGACGGTGCAAAAGAAGAATACGAGCTTGAAGAAACCTGGGGCCAGCTGGAGCGCTATGTTGGTGCTGAGCCACGAAGCATGTGCATTGATGACTTTGTTGGCGGTGACGACAGCACCGGAACGGCGGCGGAGTTGACGGGTGTGGAGATCCTAGCGGAGGTTACTACTGAGCGCACAAACGAAGACGCTGCCGAGGTTGTACCCGCAAGCGCTGATAGTGCCCCGCTCCCGACTTCGACCGAGGCTTCAGTGGTGGCCCTACCGCACCGCTACTGCAGCGCCATAGAAAGCACCGGCCTGTCGCTTGTGGAACGTTTGGTGCATAAAGTGGTGTATAACACGCCAGGCTACCCTGTTGCAGTACTTTAAGCCAAAAGAATAAATACTTTGAAGCACCAAGTGAGTATTTACTGCACCATTCGTTCATTTATTGATTTGTACCAGTTTGTGACACGTTTTTACATGATTATTATATATAGAATTCTGATTATATCGAACTATTTCGCGGGCACCGCGCTGTTCGATATATGGAGGTTTCACTGTATGCACTCTTTTTTAAGTCCCACCACTAGAAGTAATTTTATGCCTATGCGCTTGAAAACAGACTTCTACCTCAGGTCTGTTCTGCAAACGCTCTGAGACCAGGCGCCAACATTGGCAGTTCCAGGGAGGCGCACCAAAAAGTAGCACAACAACCCCTACCTAGGTACTACCAAGCGCTACCACTGCAGTTCTACCAAGCCTACGGTATTCTCTGGCTTTGCTATGGCCTGGCTATGGCCTGGCTTTGCTATGGCCTTGGCTTTGCTTTGCTATGGCCTGGCTTTGCTACGAAGTGTCCACCTGACCCGTCCGCCCCATCACCCTCGTCGGAGTGTCACTCCGGATCCGCCTCCGTGCTCACAGCACCCTCGCAGCACCTTCAGGGCGCAACGCCTGTACACCGATAACGCTCTTGTCGCATTGCAATTGCATGGTAGTAATTTTTATCACTAGGATGACTCAACGAGAAAGTCTCCAATAATAAGAAGAGCGCCTAGAAGTTTGGGAGGCAACCGGATACTACACAAGGAAGACCTTCGTCGGAGGCGAGGATTCTCTCGTGTCGCCTCGCCGAATAGCGACAACCTGGGCCCGTCTTCGTGGACAGAAGAGAACGGCAGCGTCTACCGCGTCGCGGCAAAATAGCCGCGCGAAAGAAGCGCAAAGTGGAGCAGGAAAACAAATGAAGACTGCGATGCACGGCAGCGAGGAGAAGAAAGCGAGGAGAAGAACAAACCAGGTAAAGGCCGTGGTTAAGCGCGTGCCAGCGTCGCTGAGGAGGCGCTGTCAATGACCCGTAGCACACGTATCTGGCGGTAGGCGGGCAGCGCGTCCTCCGATCGTGGAAGCTTGCCCGCGTCACGTGTCTCTGTTCGGACCTCGAGACCAGTCAGAGAAGTCGGCCGCCCAATCCACTCGTGACGGTCTGTGTTCCCCAGCTAGCCTGCCATTTTGTTAACTCAAACGCTGGGTTTTTAAAGACTTGGCGTTGTCAATGTCACGTGCGATATCAGTTACCCCCAGTTAAGTGAGGTATGCAGCCGTTGCAATACAACAGGTATGCTTTCAACCCGTTTATTATTATTATTATTTTTTGCTTTTGTGGTTTACACCTCGGTAATCCGCCCCCTAAAAGCACTGGGGCGTACTTCCCCGCAACGCACCTGAAAGAACACTCACTGCTGTCAAGGGGGAAAAGTAGGCCAATGAATAGACCAGTAGACCAGCGCAACAGACCCCTTTCTATAGTCTAACCGTGCGTGTGGCCTCGTCATCGGTAACATTTGCTCTCTTGGCGGCAGCGATTGGTTATTCAGACGTACTGCAGCAAAGCCGACCCACAGCGCATATTTTTTTCTAGCTATACTTGGAACGAAGGGGGGGGGGGGGGGGATTAGCCTGCTTTTACGAACTTCTCCTCTGTTTTCAGGTCTGTTTTCTTCTACTCTAAATACTTCCCGTGGGATTTATTGGCTTGTTGCTTCCTTTTCTATTTATACTTTTTTTATCAACGTTGTGTTTTCATTGAACGGCCACATTTTCTGTTGCGTTCGAAACGATACTATATATTAATTCTGTGATTAACAGACTCATTGAAACTCATACATGCGCTCACCCGCGCAAACACAGACCACAGTGAGTTGTGTACCAACTAATCAGTACGTTTGTTTCGCAATAATTCCAAGCAAAAAGGAGTCTGGCCAGTACTCGTACCTCGGGAATCATTCCAATTGCTTGTTGCTACAGAAGACCCTTCACTAGTTTGTAATAACAGGCACTAATGCATACTGTCATTATACTAGCACTGATTGTCTGCCACGTTTGTACGAAGAGCAAAAAGAAAAATTACATCTACGCATTACGCCCGAAGACTACACCTGTTGGCCGTGACGTAGAGCAGCACTTCGCATTAATTTATTTCGAACCCACAATAAACGCGGCTGGCATGACAAGACACTAAACCCGCTACCTGGAGCTTATCAGCTGGACACCGTAGCCACTGAACAATCGCAGCCGTTACATCACAGATGAGAGGCAATTTCTTAAGGCTGCATTTTTTTTTGCATTTCTTCGACGTTATTATACAGTTATATGTCCCTGCATGTCCGATGTCGGCTCCAGGAATTTATACACCCCCCCACCCCAGGAGGATTTCGACACCCCCAAAAAGATTCCACAACCACGAGCACCCCGCCCAGGGATTTATACACACACCCCCAACAGCCTTCCTCCCCCCCCACCCCTCTCCACCCCAAATTCGAAATTCTGGATAAACCTTTTGGTCGGCTCAATGGCTAAGGCACTACTGACGAGAATGTCGCGGTTCGTTTTCCGGCCGTGGGGACTGTTTCTCTTCTGGAGGCGAAAAACAAAAATTCGCCTGTATCCGAGACTTCGGCTGCCGTTAAACATCCCTACACGGTTTAAAATAACCTATATGCCACAGCACGTCTCGTAGCCCACGCGAAGCGTATGCGCGTTAAACCCAAATTAGAATTTCATAAAGTACGCCATACCTACAGCTGTGCGGAAAATGCCTATAGTCACATCAGTCCACCAGTCACCGGCAGTGCACCACTAAAGAACTCCCGCGATAATGAAACTGCACTAATGACAGGAATGTGACGAGGATCTGCAGTGCCGTGCGCTCTTTTCTGTCGCAGAGTCTGCAGGGGTGGGTTCGGTTGAGCAGAGTGTGGAGTTACTATTGACCAGCACCGTCACTGAAGAACGGTAGACCCTCAGCGTTTCACTACAAAGAAAGCTAAGCAGGCTGCTTGCGTTGTGTGGCAATTATTGAGCGGAAACAGTCTATGAGAACTTCCACATTTGCGTGCGGTGAATGGCTGAGGAACACCGCAACAACGTAACGCCTGGCTTAAATTTATGCATACGAGGCGACAGATGTCATTAGAACGACTTTTATGAATGTCATGGCCTTAATGGCAAGACATGCCTATGAGGCTAGAAAGAGCAGTTTCTCACAGGACACTTGAAAAATACAGTAGTTTCGCACCCATACGACTCTCATTCCAGTCCCCATAACTCCGAAAATTTTAATTTTGTTTGTATACAGCGCATGTGCCGCACGAAGGGCGAGAAATTGCTTCGAGCGTTGCGGTGTTAACCAAAAGGAAAAAAAAAAAACATAGCGCACTTAGTTTCTGTATTGTTGTCAGTTTGTGTATTGTGAATTTGTCTGTGTATTATTTCTTTAGAGTATCCGCCCAAGGCATCTTGTATCACTAGTGCCGAACCAGACTCGTACAGCGTGCTTTCATCGATATCTCCTCGCGCACTATCAGACCCGTGCGCCGGAACTTCGCCCAAGATGCGCGTGGTTGCACGCGTCTTTCGTCTTCCACGATTTGGTGCTCCCCGAGCGTGTGAGCCGCAGGCAGAGGAGAGCAAGGGGGGTGCGGCAGATGGCAAGCTGCAAGCAGTTCACTCGCTCGTCGCCGGCAACATCCTCGAATCGCTGCCGCTACGGCCGAGGCATATGCCGGCCGGGTTGCGCAGCGGTTTGTGTTGTAGCCCACGGGCGTTCCTATCCGAGCGTGTAAAACCGCCGGCGGACGGCAGCAGCAGTGAATTCAAGTCGGCCGAACAGCGGCGGCGGTCATTGCCAGGCAACCGGTTCGGCCGCGCCCTCGCAAACTGGAGCAGGCCCGGCGGGGGGGACCGGGTGGTCTTCCTATCGCCCCCGAGGAGAGTCGCGGCCATTAGTGGGGGCCCGCTGCGAGTTCGCGCTACCCGAAACCAAGTGCGGCCTCCTTAGTCGAGGAAAGTGATCGCGGTTTCCCCAGTGACGACGGTGACGACGCCCCGATCGGTGAGCCTCGGGACACGTGCACGCACCGTCGGTATCCGACGGGGGATTTCGGGCCTCTGCCCGCGTACCCCCATTGCACGTGCGCGCGCGTATGGGCTGGAAGAGAAGCCGTTGCGTGCGGCTACCCCAAGAAGTCAAAAAAAAAAAAACATGCCGTTACGCATGTATAACATCTCGCAGCCACTGTCGGACATACGTGAATGAAGTTGGTTGCTTTATAGAACGCTTCCTCAATTACGCGTAATTGCCGCTTCGATTACTGCACGAAACAAGGCGCTTAGTACCAAAAGTGCATGGATGCTTGTGCAATACGTTACTGTGAGGGCATATAGAAGTCACAGTCGCGTGCAACTTGCAATCGCTCTCGTTGCGGTTACTACCGACATCGAAGGTGTCATTGCTGCTCGCAGCAGTCGCATTGTTGAGAGCGGCGGATAGCATCAATTCTTAGGCATGCATAAGGTTTTTCCTCACGCAAATAACCCGGAATTTTTCTACGCACAATAAAGCCTGGTATGAAACTACCGGTATGCAACTGCTACCACGCCGCGAATTGCGGAATGTTCAACGATCGCAAATAGTTGCTGGGAAGTTATTTTTGAGTGGTTGCCGTCACACTGTGGTGTCCCGGCTAATGCACTTGCTGCAGTTTTTTAAATGCAGAGCATTTCAGTAACTCACGATGTCACCCGCGTTGACGTCCGTAGTCGTAGTCCGCACCCCTCCCCCTACACTATATAAAAAAAAATACTATCCGGCGCCTGGTTTCGATCCCTCGACCCTGCGGGCGGAACGCAATGTACATGGTGATCTACCCACTGCGCCACAAAGCCGACACAGAATGGGAGGCTACGAACGCGCCTTATATCCTTGACTCATTCAAACTACGTCAAGAAGCTGCTGATACAACGCATTCACTACCACCAACTCCCCAAACACTAAACGTTAACGCAATACACCCACCCCCTATGCGACGCATTTACTCGAGTCCCCCTCGCGGGGAGATGGGCCCAATTTTTTATTTTCCCCGCTCCGTGTCGGACAAGCAAGGACAAAGTCCTAGCTATAGTCTTTTCAGGAAATAAACGTTTATTTCTCTTCTCCGCTCCGTATTTTTGGCCACACGGCATATAAAAGGAGGCTTAAAAGTGGGAAGAGAGAAGAACGCAGGAAAACAAGAGAAAGAGAAGAAAGTAGGAAATCAAGAGAGAGTGAGAGGGGGGTACAAAAATCACTGATAGTCAGGAAACCGATAACAGGGGTCCAGTCTACGGGTAGGCATGTAGTCCAGTTTTGTCCAGAAAGTTCACTAGCGACCTAAAGAATCTGTCTTCTTGCACCCAGCGGTTGAAGTCATCTGGTTGAGGTCACCGGAGACCAGCCCATCTGAACGCGTTGTCCCGTGCACATCCACAGACGATGCCTGGAATTAGCTTCAGCCGCCGGAACCGGACAATTGGGACAATGTCCTGGGTCTTATGGGGTGAGGGGGGTCCCCAAGTCCAGGTGACTGAAGGTTTGAGGGCCACCACAACCCGAAGCTTCTTGAGAGAAACTTCCACCACCCGGGAAAGGTTAGGGAGGAGGGAGCAGACACATGGGAAAATTAGTGCACGTATGTCCAGTCTCAGAAGAGATTTCCGGGCTACAGTTGCGCTCTATCGGCAGGAACCGCGGGGGACAGCCAGTCAGTTTTCCTGCTGCTTACTTGATCAGCATGCGCGATAGCGCCGCCCAAAACCTCATGCGGCCTTCGTAAATTCACCATTACGTGTAATTGATTCGCGTTAATTTGTGAAAACGGAAGGCTTCAGCGTTCCGTGCCGGTTGTGCACTCTCGGCAGCTCGCCTCCACCACCTTTCCACCACCCTTCGTGTTAAATGCTGCCGTGGAAAAAGCCGTGGAACAAATATCCATAGCGTGTCTGCAGAGCGCCGTGACCCTGTGGGCACTTTCCCTGGGTGCTTCCCACCTGAAGTATGTTTCAGGTTTCCACAGCTGATTGTCTTCTGTTTCCGCCTGGTGGCAGGAGCTTTCTATCTCACATTCAAACTTCCCGTGGATTTTCTGCACAGCAAACGTCTTGCGCAGGGTTGTAGCCAGAAATTTTATTTGGAGGAGTTTGGGGGTTATGAGTTTTCCGAAGGAATGAGTGTCGCTTACGCGCTGCCTGGAACAAATTTCGGAGGGGTAAAAACGCCTAACTCCACCCCCACCCCCCTATCCGCCTACGTCCCTGGTCTTGCGACTCGTTTTCAGTGATACCATGCGACTTGATTTTTCCTGTTTGTTTCCGTTTATTTTACCGTCCTTTGTGTCCCCCGTAGTTTAATAATTCCACCTTCACCCTTGCCCAAACATCCCCACGCCGCGCCTTCCATCTTCCCCGGGAACATTTCGTGCCCCGCATTTGCGACACAGTTCTGTTTTGTGCTTCCTTCCACCCTTTCTTTCGCAATATCTGTATTCGTTGCATGCAAGATCGTTGTACAATAAGGGACCGGGTAGCTGATCCGGTGACGCCACGCCTCGGCGCTCCCCTCGCTGCTGGAATGGGCCGGCGCATTGGAGTGCCTTCCCTTGTTTTGGTTGTGTTTGCTTCGCGCTTTTAATGTTTCGGTGTTGTGAGCTGATATGTCCAGTGAAACGAAGCTAGACGGACGTGTTGGCTGCACGAACAGTACAGAAACTCGTCGGGCGCTTCTAAGTTTGGGTACGAAGACTGATTGGTATGGACAGTTCTGCGTTTTGCGCCCCTGTGTACAGGCTCCGCCCGCTCTGAGTACGAATAAAACTATCAGAGCTACTATTCATTTGTGCCGGTTTCAATCACAACGGTTTCCGCACCAGCTCCTGTAAGGTGGGATACCTGAATACGGTTGGTTTGGAGAGAGATGCACTTACCTACGGGTTCGGTTACTGTGCGGTCGCGGAACCGTGGCAGTTAACAAATTTTTCTGTCGCCGTAAACTTTGTTCCCTCTGTTTCCCAGGATTGACGGCACACGACCGAAGCACCAGTTCTCAAGCCTGCTTGCGTGCTATGAATGCGGAATCATTGTGGCGATGGGAGTCGGTGAATCGGCTGTGGCCTCTGATGGCAGCTTTCGTCCTCACTAAGTTCACTGGGCAATCTTCCTGAGTGGATATGGTATGTGGAAATTGTTGGTGGGTATGTTGAAGTCACAGTCAATTAGGAATTGGTGATTCGGTTGCGAGCTTCAAGGGGTATACCTGACAAGATCGAATACGATTCCGGACTCCATACTGAGAAGCTACGCATCTGTATTGCGGTATTTTCAGGAAACGAGTATGACGCAGACACGATTCAGTAGCAAAGTATCGATAAGCAAAGCCATAATGGTAGCGACATAGATATGAAGAAAGGAAAACGAAGTCCCTGAAACTTATCGCCAGCGGAAGCCACGTAAGCAGACTTAAGTGGCCCGCAAAAATTTTCCTCTCTCCTCCGTCCTTCATGCTCCTCCCCCAGAGTAGTATGGAGGCGACGACGACAACTTGCGGCAACCGTATCTGCTTGCCTGTAATACAGAGCCTTCTTTCTCTCTTCCACCTGCTTAGCTCATACCCACCACAGTGCCACACCCAGAGGGAGAGCTTGGCCACAGCTGTTTATAAAACGGCTAATTAAATAGTTTCAATCAGCAAGTTTCAATTAATAATTGAAGGAAACAATCAATACATATATCTATTTTAATGAACCGCTGATGTAATCAATAATAAATTCAGCTTGCACTGACATTCGCAGCGCCATCGGGTGGTCGTCCTTTAAATTTTGAACACAAAATTACTGGGGGCATTTATGTAACTACGACATCAACATATACCCGCCGACATTTGGGCAGTGAAGGTGACGGCCGCTACCAGAGGCTCACGGCCGATTCACCAATTCCCATTGCCATAATGATTTCGCATGGCAGAGCACGTAAGCAGGCGTAATTAGTGTAAATGCGCCCATATTGTTTCACTGATTCTACATTTTTGAAAACAAAACCCTTTTTAACAAGAAATGAAATATCTATGGTTGGATATTTAAGAGTGCGTGACAACATTATTCCTCTTCCTCGCAAACGTGAAGCTGGGCTTGATGCGCCTGAATGTCACTACGTTTTGTAGTGTACCAGGGGTATAAAGTAGCCTCCAAGAAAATTGTCTCGCATATGGTTCCACTTCGACAACTTGAGCTGCGTGTTTCCTATTAGTCCGCCTTCGCTATCCTGAAAGTGCATGAATCTACGAGCTGTCATCGCAGTTCTTTTTTCAGAGCGTATACAAACTGACAGCGTCATTCCAAATTTGTTGTTTACTACAATTGATTTTTCACATTTATGTGTTATCATAATATGGGCCCCATAACAAGTCATGTTCAAGGGCAGGAATGTCGCTTCTCTTTCTTCTGCTAATCACTTTTTGGCAACACAAAGTTACAATTTTTAAGCGTATAGGCTTCCAGAATTCTGCGCGGTTTCTCACCTTCTAAAAATCTGAACAGTCCCCATCCCGTGCAGTAGCACATTGGTGACGGGGTCGGCGCATGGCTCAAGAACGATGATTAATCGATTTTTTACGGCTACGTGAGCTCAGTGTCGTTATGGGCGTACATCTTACCGCATGCTTTCCTCTAGTTTTTATTATTCGACATATAGCATTTGGTTGGTTTTCTTGCAAATACGTGGGTATTTTATATTTATTTATAATATGCACGTATAGTAATGCGTGCAAATTTCGGCGGCCAGCAATTCCTGTGCGTTATCTCGTGATTCATTGTTTCTTCCTGTATTTTGTCCCTTTTTTTGTCATGAAGGGGCAGGGGTACCGAAGGATCATCATCACTAATTCCTCTAACAAATAAAGTAGGGGAGAACGAGAGTCTTTATATATACCGTGGGCGCACGGGGCTCAGCCTAACTATTATGGCAGGTGCACTTTCGCGCCGCCAGTGTGATGCCTAAATGTCAGCCATAGTAACGGGCTTCAAGCAGAAGTCTGTACGCCAGCAACGTCAACTCTATGAATAGGCTTCACAATACTTTCTCGTCCTCCATAATCATAATCAGTCTATTTATGCTCACTGAAGGACGAAAGCATCTCCCGTTGACGAAAGCATCACCCGCTCCTGTCCTGCGCCGCCCGAGTCCATTCCTCGCCTCCTAATTCTCTTTAGTCTCCCCATCTCGATAAAGGCCTTCCCCTTCTTCTAGTCCCGTCTGTCGGTAGCCACTGTTACCCTGCAGGTTGGTCCACCCAGGGGCGGATCCAGGTTTTTTCTGAGGGGGGTGTCAGCCTCTATCAGCGATGATGATGATGATGGTTGTGATAAGGAGTGGGAGGATAGCAGCCTTTTTTATTCACCGAAATTTCGGAAATTCGAAATTATAAATTCTAAAATTAAGGAAGGGGGCGTGGGGTCAGGACATCCGGACCCCCCCCCCCCCTCTGGATCCGCCAGTGGGTCCACCTGCTGTCATTTCGTCTCACAACATTGCCAGCCCAAGTCTAATCCTTTTTCTTAATTTGAGCTACGATATCTTCCGCTCGAGTTTGTTCCCTGATCCAGGAGGCTCGTTTCCTGTGCTTGAGGGTTGCCCCTATCATCCTTCGTTTCATGGCTCGTTGAGCTGACCAAAGTTTTCTCTGCAAATTGTTTAGTAATGCGCCCAGTTTCCGCAACATACGTTATCGCCGGAAGCACGCATTTGTTGTGTACTATTCTTTTTAGGGGCAGAGGTAGCTTATTTTTCATTATTTGGGAGTGCCTGTCCAGTGCACCCCAGCCCATACATTGCGCCGGATTTCTTTCTCGTGGTTTGGATCAACACTGACAATATGTCCGAGGTACTTTTGCTCTTCTACTTGTTCCTAGCGTTGCGTTACCTAAGCTGAATAGGGCGCTTTCAGCATGATTATTAATCATCACTTTGAAATTATTCATATTTATTTCTATCCGCGACCAAGCTTTCTGATTGTAAATCATCACGCTATAATAACCTGACCACATAATTCGAGGTTCAGAACGGCGGATGTTTCCCGGACCCTTGTACAAATGATTAGGGACTACCCGAGGCAAATGTAGGCTCCAGACATATTTCAATTCTCGCTCGCAATTCAAACTTCGCCCATTGTGAATATTTTTTTTTTTGCGAATCTTTTGTTTGTCTGGTTTTCTAGCACGACTGCGTGTGTTGCTAAAAAGCCAGCTTAGTGAAGAGTGTTGTTCAAATAAATTCTGCTGTGATCGTGTGTTTAGACAAGCAAGTTCCACGGAGCACTTAATGAGGAAAATGAAAAGTTGGTTCGATATTCGCGACACTGCTTAGGGGGGTAAACTGGACAGAAGGCACCGATCTCCGAACTGGGCGATAACCGGCTGTTGTGGCTCGAAAATTACTTTACTCAATACATGAACCAAACACAAGCAAGCTCAATCGTCACCGAGAATGGGGCTTTCCCACGTGAAACTTTAAAGGTCCCACTTTTCACTGCAAAGTCAGCAGTGGAACCAAACCGCCACCAATACATCAATTACGCGCTTATTACTCCGTCGTTCCGGCCGACCCAATCCGAATCTTTTCCTCGTGGAAGACATGAGCGAAGTCTTCCTGAAATTGATGTTAGAGTGCACGTACACAATCATAGAGCGCTTACGATTAAGATTACAGCGCACGTACACAAAAAGAATTCCGTCCGATTTTTTTTTGTTTTTCTTCATTTTTGTTGCCTGTAAAAACAGTTTCCCTTCGATATTTTCAGTGTTTTTTTTTCCACAGCTTACATATCTATGTGTGAGCTCGACCTCCAAGATTAGCTCCGCCGGAGCTGATAGCGGAGATTGTGTCGTGAGGCTGCCGCCTGGGACTGAAAGGGGAATTACATACAGAGTGCAATCCTTTCGATGCTACCGCTGAGGTGTTTTGAAATTCGTAATCAGGCTAGAATTATACGCACCGCATATCTTGCTTCTTTCAATTTCATAAAAGACGAACGCTACCTTGTTTCTTTTCATAAAAGACGAATGCTGCGGGTTTTAATTCATAACCAACTTTAAACTATACAATTGCCGCCAGCGCAGTCAGCATAATTTTATGGATCAAAGTACTCCGCTACTTCTATCGCATCGTAGACTCTAAACGCACCCCTTGCGGGGAGAAAGCACAACCTGCTCTAAAAAAAGCGTAATTACAAACGATAATTAATTCCGTATGTTAATCTTGCGGGTGTTCACAATAATAAAACATTAGCCTCATCGCGTACATTGCCATCTGCCGCTTTCTTACACCTGTAGAGAACTTCAGCAGTATTGTGCGTTTTCATGCTATAGCGTTTATACGAACATGTTTTAATTTGATGTTTGGCAGTTTATATTAGTCGACCATAATGCAGTACTGCTTCAGTATTTTATCTGAATACTTCTTTGTTACTGCCAGCGTACTCGATAGAAAAATTTCATCCATATTCAGGAAGGTGCAATAAGCTACAAGACCATGAAGCTACCCCAAAATAAGGCCATACGTGTTCATATTGTGGATGCCAGGCGGCCCGCAATTCTGCAAGGAAATCTCGCGACACACGTTTAACCTCCATGGCACTCACACCGGCCATTCCCACAGGGTCACAACTCGCCCCACCCCTAACAAGGATGAAGAGGAGACCATTCCCCAACGAAAATATATTGATATACTAGAGACTTGCAGAAAGGGATTGAGACACTGGCTACGTCGACCCCATACGAACTTCACCAGGGAACAAGCAGTCGTTTGGAGAATGTTACAAACGGGAACCTACATCCCCAGCACCTGGCTACGTGCGATGTATTCGAGCACATACCCTAGGAACGATAAGTTTTACCTGTACGTTGATAATACTCTGTACCCCATATTGTAGGAATTCAAGAACCAACCAATTAAGGACTCCTCGAGGCCCACCATCAACCGAAGACCAATGGGTAGCTCTTTGACGGGTCTCGACGCCAATGACCATTATATGCTGGCCGCACAGGCAAAAGAAGCAGCGCAAGACTGGTTTCTTAGAATGAGGAAACCACCATTCTAGGGCTAAGACAAATCCCGGTCATTAAATAACGTTTACCCATACTGCCTCAAGGTGGCATATGCCGTTTGGCCGAGCGCTTGAGCGGGATCTTTTGCTTCAGAGGAATTAGAAAAGTCGCTATTTCAATCATCATTGTCATTCTTGACAAGCTACACCCCTGCTCCACCTAGGAAGAACAGAAAGCTGTTCAGCCGGCCGTGTTGGAGGGTAAGCCAAAGGCGATTCGCACTTGGGTACCTCGGGCACCACCGCCTAGCAGCGCATGTGACGAGTCTCTGTTCGCGATTCGACTGGACGAGGTCGAACGGGCGGGGAAGATGAGGAGAGGCCAGCGGCACAAGCGGGAACAGAATGCGGCGCATGAGCTGATGAGCGCCCGTGAAAGCGACGAAGATGGTAAAATGACGCCGGTTGTCAACCGCTTGAGCCATATGGACCTGGAACTGGATTTTGACTCTCCTCGTGGGTTCTGGGATGAGGCGGCCGCCGCATTGTCGAGGTCGAGGCCGGCGCGGCAGCGGCCCGCAGCGAAGCCTTCGAGGCCGGCGGAACCTGCAAGGCCGGCGGAGGCCGCGAAGCCAGCGGAGTCCCGGGCGGCAGCGAAGCCCATTTCGAGCTCCTATACCGTTCGCCACTCAAGGGCCCGACATCCCGCCGAAGAAGTGTTGAAGCTGTTCAAGGACCAAGCTAAAAAAGTGGCCACCGACGAGCTCACGACTTGGTCAGTGCGCAGGATGGCTAGCTATGCTTCTTACATGGACATTTCCACTGTGGTTGCCATTCTCAAGGACCTCAAGACTCCGGACGAGGTTCGTGATCATGTGAACAGCTTTTTTGGCAACGACGAAAACGCCGCGGGCTTCGCCAACGAGTTCCTGAAGAAGCGAGAGCAGTGGCTCAAGAAAAGCTCCGAGGCCACGTCGCAGGAACCAGTGGTGACTACGCCGAGGGAGGCTTCCGTGCCCGGTGGGGTGGACGACGCAGGCGGCGACGGTGCTTACAGGGCCGGCCGCGCCAAGAAGAAGAGGAGGAGGGCCCGCAAAGGGGACAAGGTCCAGGCCAACACGTCCAAGACCAACGCCGGAGAAACGGACCCGGGCGAAGGACAGTGACGCCTGTCCCAGTCCATGTGCCATTACGGCGAAAAAAGTAAAGATAAGCGTCGCGTGCATATGCTGTTCTGTAATTCAGGGTATGGAGCGGGGAGGATAGAGATGGAGCAAGAGGCAAGTAGCGGCGTAACATGGCCTGCTCCTTTTTTTTTTTTTTTTCGTCCTGCAGGACACGCATGCGAGAGCTGTCAAAGCGTTGTTTTTTCTGTGATCTTTCCGCATGTCGCTATACACCATTTATTTTCCAGCGACCGTCTTTCTGGTACGCGGATTTTTTTTTTGTGCCCCGACTTATAAGCAAACAGAAATGTTTGGGAACTTCTTACGATGCTGACAGCGTAGTTCTGTATATCTTAATGCTGCAAACCATGTGCGATAGCGACAGAATGAAGCTGTTCAGCTTTGCCAGCAGACCATATCACGGGTGTTTGCTCTTAAATTTCACGATGCTCGCAAAATGGTTTGTACCGTCGAATTTTACTTATTAACGAAAAAGTACACATTACCCTGCAGGTCAAAACAAGGTAATCAAGTTGAAAAGAAAATTGGGCGAATTTCTGCCTGTATGGTAAGTGAACCCACGACCTCCAGAATGCCAGACGAGCACGCTTCCTTAATGCCACGACGGCTCAATGTCTCTGGTTGACTAAAGGTCTGCCTAGTGAATTCGTTGAAGACGTCAGCTTTTAAAAAAAAAAGTTATGTGCCGTATGGACGCTGCGAAATTGTATGTACGCGAAGCTTTTACAAAATCACTGCACCTGCTGAAGGGGATATGCAGTGTTTTATTGCTTTTGAGTAATGGTAGAGGCTATCGATTTGTGGCCAAGACGAACGCAACCGCTATCCGAACCACGTGGTGGGTTGATGGCGATCGTTGTAGCATATGCATGTGAGCCCAAAGTTGTCTGAGACGAAAGCCAGGAACCAGACTGTCGTGTTTCGCCGGTGTTCTCGCTTCAGTCTTGCAAGGGGCTTACGTATGAAGGCGTCGAATGCTGTTTTAGATTTTCCAAGGGTCATGTACACTGTGAGGATTACCATTGTGCCGCTGCTGTTTACACCTCAGGCGTCCGCGCAGTCGGTGGCATTGTTTCAGCGTGGGCGCTAAATTCAAAGTTGGTCACATTGTGTGAGTATTGGGACTTGCACGAACCGGGAATTCCCACGGAAAGTGTCAGTCAGTACACCTGTGCCAGTAATATGTGCTGTTCTGTGGGAATGTCACAGACTCGCACCGAATGAAAGACCCTCTGGTATAAGCGTTGGTCAATATACCTAGCTGTGCGGGTGTGTACACAGTGTGCGAGTATTGGGGCTCCAACGAGGCGAGAAATACCGGACCATGGAAGTTATTGCTGTGGCGGGTGCCGCTTGAGCACTGCAGGACCCACCCGGATTGCCAGAGCCGCGAGAGCCGTCTGGATGTTCTTGTTGGGGCTGAGCAGTGCGGCCTCCCAGCTTGATTCGTCGTGAATAAAATTGTTTGTCTGCATGGTGGCAATGGTAAATCACTGCCATTTCGTGTGTTGCATGTTGGCCCAGACTCCGCAGAGTGGACCGAGCAGGCTGTATAAGGTAGGGTATACATTGCTGTGGAAGAGAGGGTGTTCGTCTGGATTTGTCATAATGAGGTCGCTTGGTATCGAGTGAGTGAGGCGTGCGGGTGTGGGTAAATGCATCCAGTGTCCTTGTAGTGAGTTAGGGCGTCTTGAAAACTAAGGAGGGGGGCTGAGAGAGGAGGAGTGACCGGACGAGGTGACGCCTGGTTGATGAGCTCGCAGGCCAGCTCATGAGCCACCTCGTTCCCCTCCAGGCCCGAGTGGGCGGGTTCCCAGAGGAGAGGCGTCTGGAAGGTAAGTGCGGTGTCTGTGGGATGGTGCAGCTGAGGGGCTGCACTTGCCGTTAGGGATGTTTTGCAGGGCGCTCTGAGAGTCAGTGACAACCGCGAGCGATCTGTGCAACCGCAAGGGTGATGACTGCCTCTTCTGCGTCTGTGATGTCGCCATGGACAAAGTGCATGCGATTTCCTGGTTATTGGGAAAGTTAGATATGACATCGCAGAGGGCGGGGCGTCCTTTATATGGGGAGGCGTCAGACATGTGTGGGGTCTTGAGAATGTGGGTGATGTAATTCGTTCGTGCTCGGCGCCGACCGTGTTGAGAGCCCGCTTGCATGTTGTTAGGGAGAGGGGTTGCCTGTATCATGGCGCGCCCGTAGAAAGGAATGGACGGGTTGCGCAGTAGGGCGTTCAAGTGGGACCGTACGGCTTAGCCGTTGTAGGATATTGTTACGGGAAAGAAGAGTTAAAGGCTGGTGCATTTGCGTAAACCACAGAAGCCAAGCCTTGGCAGAAAGAAGCTGGCGAAAGTCGACCAGGCTGCGTTTATCATCTTCCTTATCTTTTCCTTGTGCAGCGCCGGACACGATGGTCATTCCCTTCATTTTGATTCACCGCCACCTTGGTACATACTCCAGCTACATCAATTTCTCAGGCCGACCTCTTCTCCTTTTTCAATAAACATTTACTCTCTCTCTCTCTCTCTCGCAACATAGCCACCGGGAGCAAAAGCACCGACCAGGTGCTGGCTATGAAGCACGATATGCGGCAGAGGAATTGTAGGGCTTGAGTATTTCTGCTCGTTGGCGTGCGTGCGAGGTGGTGAATGTGAGAAGTGCGCTGGGCCTCAATGAGTTCATCAACCGTATTACGGATGCCCAGCTCCAGGAGGCGGTGGGTAGGAGCCGTCCCGGGAATGCCTAGCACCTTCTTGTATACATATAGTACGGCGCAGATTATATTGCTTTTCCATTTTAAGCTAAGTCAGCTGCAGATAGGGGGTGGCATAGGTTATCTTGGAGAGTATTAAGGCTTGTACGAGGCAAAGTAGAAAGTGCTGGGATATTCCCTGTCTCCCTGTCACCGATTAGCTACCCGAGTGAGCATGTGACCGACCTGGGTGGCATGAACATCGAGCAGGCGAATGGTTTAGGAGTTGAGACCGTTTGCTTGAATGTGCATCTCCAATATGCATCTCCAGAACGTGCCTCTCCAGAAGCAGGAGGGTTATGACGGCCTGGGTACATAGATAACTAACAGTTCGTATTTCTGCAGGGAGCACTGTAGCACCTTGGTGTTGGTGTAGCGTTCTACCGTTTGGATGCCTGCTTGAAGGGCGCCCTGGATGTCGCCGTCGCTACCCCCGGCTATCGATCGAGGGATATCGCCCGGGTATAAACTGTGGCGGAGATTACGTATCTGGAATAGGGCTGGCAGGAGATCCCGCATCACCACGTTAAATAGGAAGGGCGAAAGCACTGAGCCTTGGGGGGTCCTCACATCGCCCGGCAGGTTGGGATCGGTTTTGAGGTCCACGATTGCAAGGCGTGCCGTACGGTGGGATAGAAAAGCTTGTAGGTAGTGATAGGCTCTAGGGCCTGCATCATGTCCGTAAGACCGCGTAGGATGGCATCGTGGCTATATTATCGGAGACGATCTTGAGATCTAAACCAAAGACGGCCCGGGTGTCCCGTGGCGAGACTCCGGTGCCCAGTATGATGTCATGGTGTAGCTGTATCAACACGTCCTGCGCGGAGAGTCCCTGGAGGGACCCGTACATGGTTTCGGGGAGTAATTGGTGTGTTACCACATACGCAGCAAGACGGTGGAGAACCCCTTGGAGTAAGAATTGGCCAATGCTCGTTTGCGGGCATGTGCTGTGGTCCTTGTTAGGTTTAACATCTGTTAGCCACAACGTGGAGCCTGATGATGATGATAAACTTGTTTCGCCCAAAACTGGGTAAAAGTGGGAGGGGTACGTGGAAGTCTTCCAGGATTCCTTCCGCTTAGATGACGGCCTGCAGCACTTGGACGCGAGCGGCATCTTCGGCCAGTTGGACGACCTTCAGCTGTGTTTCGGGGTCGAAGCAAAGCAAAGCAACTGCTCCGAACTACTAATGGGTAATTGTACTCGAGTTTGTGGCTGAGCATCACACGTCCAAATTATGTGAGTAAGTGAGGCTCGCTGGATGAACCACTTGTAGAGTTCAGTATAGATGTCGCTGAATGTTGCAGGACGGGGGAATGCATTCGCCTGTAACTGACGTCAGGCTACAGGCTGACGTCTGTTAAGCATGCGGGATATTTCTAGCGCTCTATGCGATAGTGTTGCGTGGTCTCCCGGTAGGTCGCCAGCCTGTCTTTAGCCTCCTGGTCCGAGCCAGCAGCGTCGTCTGGGCAGTCCCGGGAGTTGAAACCTCGGGCCGCCTCATGTGCTAGCTCGCTGCGTGGGAGAGATGCATGGGTCGGTGTCCAGATTATTTGAACATTGGGCATCTGAGCGGCCGGGACCGAGCGTATAAGATGCGTACGGTTGTGTTGGAGATCCTGCCCATTTCGTAGTTCCGGAGGGCTGTTTTGGAATTGCTCACGATATATGTAGTTTTAGCAGTCACGGAGGCAATGGCAGGCGCGATAGCTGTCTCTTCTTCCGCAGCGTGATGCGTGTATAAATACAGGCTGATGCCAGAGAGTTGCCGATAGCGTATACTGTCACGATGGCATATATGGTGGTCAGCGGCGTCAGGATCATCTCGAAAACGCTTGTGCAGGGCATACGCTCGGGCATGACGGCGATCCTGGTGGTGTACTGGGTGCACAATCCTGGGTATGGGGGAGGCGTAGATGCCTTTTGAAAATGAGGGTGGATCCAAGTCTTGGTTCTGTGTTGGCTGGAGTACGGAATGCGATTAAGTTCCTGCATGCAGTAGAAGGCGGCATGTATGAGTGCTGGATAGTTGCTGGGCTTTGCGCTAAGCTTCGACGAGTTCCAGTAGTGTATTTGGATAACCGTAGCCATGAAACGTTCGGCGGACGCCGTGATGGGGATGCCCACGTTAAAGACTAACTTCTTGCCAGGCGGAGCCAAAGTGATTGTACATTAATCTGCGGGTATACACCATTACCCTCGTTACACTTCAAAGCGTAATGTCAGTCATGACGTCAGAGCGTTGGCCAATACTCACATGTGAATATGTACCACTGTTTAAGTTTTGGTATAAGGACGACACACGCACGCGCACGCACATACGCACACGCACACACGCGCGCGCGCACGCACGTGCATACATATACACACATGCATGCACGCACGCAGGCACACACACTCACGCACGCACACACACACATACACGTGCATACATACATACATACGTGCATACATACATACATACATACATACATACATACATACATACATACATACATACATACATACATACATACATACATACATACAAACAGCGCTTGTCATAAACCTTTTATTCATAAAAGGAAGTTTGCAGTTCTTCAGTACTAAGCATCGTGAAGCGAGTGTTGACTTATTTGGGAAGGATATCCGCTTCGTATTAGACCAGCGCTATACCACTCGTGTTAAGCCGCTCTTAATACAGACTACCATTCGCGATGTCATATAGACGAAACTCAATCCGGACAGGCATGCGGTCGTCATTACAAGCTGCAGTTGTCCCACGCTTTCTAATGCAAGGAAACGGAAAGGCGCCCATGTTCGTTCATATGGGCTGCTTTTTCCCGCTCAGTGTGATGGAGAGTATTAGAAAGCACTGCAAGCATTGCACAAATGCTTCCTCGATCGGCGATTAACCTCCGGAGAGATCGATGTTAACAGGCGCCACCCGGCGCACTGTGCGCAGAGGCGTATGCAGTTGGCCGTACCGCGTAGTTTAGGGAAAACTTGCGCTTCTAGATGCGGGGAACAGCGCCGTTTTTCTACGCACTTCTCAGCCACATAGACACCGGCACGTCGTTTCGCCTGGCCGTTTTCGGGCCTCGAGTGCGTTACATCGGCGCACAAGCGCCAACGGCAGTGCCGCAGCGCGCTTCCTTCGGCAGTCGCACGTCTCGGCGCGGGTCGGGTTTCAGTCGTGCGGCCGCCGCATAACTCCGTTCGGTTAGCGCGCCATTTCTATTTATACTCACGCGCACGCCAATAAAGCGGACGACGCCCGCGGGATCGTCGGTTTTGCGCGTTCGGCTGAGAAAGTATCATGATGCGAAAACGTGAAATAAAGAAAGGTATACGGCGGACAACGCAGGTCACGTTCTTCAATGGATTAGCCATTTTCGGCATTATTACTATACCGTGACCATAAGATGTGACACGTGTTCTGGCGCGAAACCACGTTGGCAGCATGCGATATTTATAGCCATCCAAAACTTGGTTGCAGGCGTCCATGCTGGAGACAGACAGCTTTAGGGACTTTATTGTGAGTCATCACGGCGTGACCTCCAGCACGAAGACTCCCGTGGCCACAGTGAGAGAACGTGGGAAGCCCAGTGCAGACGTGACACGTCGAAGGAATGTGGTACTCAAAATTTCTAAGAGCTCCGGGACAGCGCGTTCGCTCGCTGAAGCAGAACGGGCGAGGCAGACTCACCACACACAAGGAGTGTTATGTGCTGTTCACCCAATGGCACGAACATTGGCAGCAAAAAATGAATGCAGTAGTCAAATTAGCCTTGAAAAGGTACATCACCTAATGTTACACCCGACTCGTATACTCATCTACAGTGATGCATAGTTTAGTGAGCCCAATGTCAATAAAAGAACGGCGATGTCAGCATAACAGAGTGCGGAGCGCCGTGAGGCTGCAGAGTTTGGAAGTAAAGAAGCGGAAAAGCAGAGGTAGTATGACCTAGAGAAAGATACAGAAAGCTGAAGGAGAATTGAGAGAGATATACAGAAGACTCACGAAGATACGGGCTGCGAAAGAAGCACAGAGAAATAATGCAACGTGCGCAGAAGGCGCGGAAAGGAGAGCCTGCAGATCGTGAGAGCAAGGCTCGAATTACAACGCGTATAGAAAACAAACGAGCGTCTGCAGCAGGCCGCAGCGTTGGAAGGGAGGCTAGCTCCAAGCTTAGGGTCTGTGAGAAAGAGAAACGCCCTCGACGCGCGAATTCGGTGCGTGAAAGGAATCGCGCGTAATCAAAATTTCGGGAAGTTTCGTGGGCTACCTTGGGTATTAGAAAGCTTTGGTTATCGTAGGAATTTGTAAGGATTTGCACAAACGCCGGGACAAACAGGAGATAAGCATGCAGTGCTGTGCGGTGCGCTTCTCTTTCTGTCTGGCAGCCCCATCGTACGCGCAAAATCTTTCTGGTCATATGTCAGTGCATCGCAGGAGGCGATGGTCAGTGTCAGACCAAAAGCCACCTGTATCGCGTCGACGAGGCTTAGCAATTTTGTGCCACACGTTTAAGTTCATTTTTGCGTAAACTTTTTGATGTAGTAGTGGTAGTAGGCCTTTAAAGTTGCTGGTACACCAGTTTCATGCTCATCGTTAGCACGCTTTGCTTCCCTGCACAGCGTCAGGGTTGTGCAAGAAAACCAAGGGCGTCCGCAGAACTTTTTGCAAGAGGGGGGGGGGGGGGGCATCTATAGCTGGGGGGGGGGTGTGTGTGTGTGGGGGGGGGGGGGGGATACGGTTGGATAGCGCCAAAAAGGCGCTATTTGTGGTTTAAACTACGCATATGAAACAAATTATAAACAGCGAATTAGAACCAGACTTGGAGAATATACATTGGATCTTATTACCGAACAAAGAACTAAAGTTAATAACGAAAATGCGAAAAGTTAATGTCACTTCGTAAAGAAAAGTGGTAAGTCTCGTTGTGTAAGGCCAACTTGTACAAGAAGATGTGACGGCAAGGGAGGTTGTTACAGTCTCCCTTCTGAATGTAGCGGTCAAGATTTTTTCCGAGATAAAGCTGGCAATTTATTCGAAAGCTGAAGTTCTTGCGGATAAACTGCATAAATCTAGAGTTTAGAAAAAGAAAACGTCAAACCTTTCGGAATTGTTCGCTATCTCAGCAGCCAGCACAGGCAGTCTGTTTCACTGCCGTGACATGACCGGCAATGTTAGTCAGTGTTTGATGTGCAATGTTGACTCGCAGTCCTGAATGGCGTTTCATACGGATACGCAGGACCTGAATGTACTATTATTTGAATAGCGTGGATTGTTGAGCTAGTTGGCTCACGTACATAATTAAAAAAAAACTGCGCTAAAGGACTGGACAAAGGAGAGAACGTCGGTGTCCTTCTCTCCTCTCTTCCGTCCTTCAGGGCCAATTATAATTACGGGCCAACAAAGCTGTGCAGCTTTGTTGTAGTGCATAAAAATATCCGAAACTCCAGGGGGGGGGGGGGGGGGGGCGGTTCCCCCCCCTTCCGGACGCCCATGAAGAGAACCGACTTATTATGCATGCAATGTGAAGAAGCAACAAGTGTGCAAGCTCTGAGGCGAAGCCGGCTTTTTGCCCCATTTCCAAGGCTAGGTAGAAATAAACGGCGGAGGGGGGCGGTCTTCGACAGAATCTCTATCCGCTGGTTATCGGCTTAAGATTCGTATTGTTCTTTCCTTCCGTGACGCAGAGACTAGTTAGGACAGGATTAGTTGAAATTCCAGGAATATACTGAAAAATAGATCCAAGGTTTTTTTGTGTCCCTTATCTCCTGGCAAAGGGCTCCGATTGGTTTAAAAAAAAAGTAATTATGCGAAGGCGTTAAAGGCCCATGGAGCGAGAGTTTCCGTGTAAGCGTAGACGTCGGAAGCCGGATCCTAAATTCACGTGAGTGCGTAGTTTAATAATGCACAACTACTACAACAGCAACAACGACAACGACAACGACGTCGACGACGACGACGACGACAACAACAACAACAACAACAATTAACGACGACGACGACGACGACAACAACAACAACACCGACGACGACAACGACAACAACAACAACAACAACGACGACGACGACGACAACGACAACCGCGCTACTCAGAACACCGGGGCAGGCTCAGAGCCACGTGTATGCGCCGCGCTCGCTTCCCGGCTCCGCAACAGGCACCAGGAGCCAGGCCGCTTTGTGCGGCAGTATGAATTTTGAGCAATATCATTCTGATGATTCCGTTTTACAGCCAACATGCTAACGTAGAAACTCTAACAAGTAACCCGCACCAATATCATCGCAAAACTCGGAAGCATGCATGACCCGCAGCAAAGCGCGAAAACATTACTCGGAGAGCAAAACTAGGAGCGCTTAGCGGCTTTCAACTGGAATATACATGAATGCGTTAGCGCTCACAACTCATGAGAAGGCTTTAGTGTCCTTGGGTTTCTTGCGCCGAAATATTTCTGGTACACATTCAGCACAATTGAATTCAGAATTTTTTCCCAAATCAATCTCGAAAGAGCAGGATTATACTTTACAGAGGACTTCATTTATGGGCAGTACTGCGCGTTTCTGAGAGAGCATACTCAGGGGCCCTGTGATCGAAGCACCGTATGGAAGAACCGTGAAAATGATGTTCGAAATTAAGAGGTACGAAATTAAGAGGTTCTTAAGAACTGTAGAGTGCGCTACGGTTACTAGCGCACTGCACACAATTAATGCATGCGCGTCAGTGGTTATTATGTATTTCTGTATTTTTTGCCTTACAAGGAGTAATATGAACAGCGCTCTCGCATAATTTTTATGCGTTTTCATTTTGATAAGTGAGAGCCAAGCCAAGAAAAATTGTTTGTAAGAATGTGTAAACATTACTGCATTTTTGTACTTGCTTTTGTATTTTGCGATGAAGATCTCTGAGAAGCTCCTACTGTGAACATCCCGGTCGGTTCTACAACTTTTGTCTGTTACAATCTAGCTTCATCTATTCTGAACATGTCACGAGCCGTTTCCATGATTTTTCGGGCTTAATATGCTTATAAACTACTGCAGCGACAACAAACTACGTGGGAAAAGGCCGACGATATCACGCATTGATAAGCAATTAAGCAAGGTCCTTTCAAAACGCGCGCGCCCGTTGACATCCGGGTCCGTCTCTTAGGTGGGGTTGTGGACGGGGTGATACTATGGTCCCTAGGAAGTGATACCGTACATAAGCTATTATCCGTGAAGAAAAAAAAAAGTTTTTCTTCCTCCATGGCTCTGTCCCGGTGTTTAAAAAACCCGGGTTTAAAGAATTGCAGGTGGCGCTGGAAGCAACACATGGACATGGATAGAGGAACTCCATGAGGAACTCTACACATGGTACACATGGGTATTTCTACGCTTGTGGACAATTTTTAGCTCGTAATACTTGGTATTATCTAGTATTGCGACTTTTAAGGGGAAAATTTTAAAGAAAATGGCTACTTTTTGCGACTTTTTGTTCATCGTTCGGGGATATTGATGGGATATCGACTATACAAACTTGATGGCAACCCTGCAAGGCGGGTAGCGTTGCGTGTGCTTTGTGCCGCGAAATTCACTAGCCAGCGGTAAGTGTGGATCTGTCATATCTTGAAATGGTGCTCTTAATGTTTTCTTTGAAAAAGTAGTTGAAGCAACTTGTTTTACTCTATCTTTCACTTGTAATATTCATGTGCTTACCCCTGTTACTTTTCCAATTTTCTTGCTTCGCAGATTGCTCGCTACAAACGTGAACCCCCGCGTTTCACGATGCCCGCTGCCTTTCGCCTAGTCTAAGACCTGTCAATACAAGTCATAAACAAGGTGAGAATTTAGTACCAGCATCCGCAGTATCCGCCCGCTTGTGCTTTTCTTGAGTTCCGTGCGTTCGTTTTTCTTATAAGTCCTTTAGCTCGTACCACTCGCCGGCAGCGTCTCGCCATTGCCATGCCGAAGCGTCGGAAGACACGGTAAGTTTATGATATTCTTTCGCTACTTGTACTAATTAGTACAATTAGTTTCACTCACATAGATACGCAAAGCGGTACTCCCAAAGTTTTACCAGCCGGCATTTCGTTGTTTGCGACAATGAGCCGGCGGCTTCGCTTTTCATCCGGCGTCGTTACCCGATTAGCAGAGCTGCACAAAAAAAAAAAAAAAAAAAAAAGGTGCGAGTGTTAGTAGTATCGGACACCTTTGCGAGCCAGTTCGCTCAGGCTAAAGGCAAACACGTGCTTGTGCGTTCAGACATCTAGTTCCTTTGCTTGAACACAATGTTCGGCGCTAAATTATACCCGAGCTCCACTGGCCTTCAGAACGCGGTCAAAACAAATGTCATCCGACTCAAATGATTTACTTCAAGTGGGCATCCGTCGTGCTTTACTATGATTTCGGTCGAAGTATAAAAATGTATCATTCACTCGTTATGTTGCCGTGAGCTGCTGCCGGGAAGTTGCGTTTTCATACCGTAGTACAACTTTTAAAGTAATAGGTAATCTTTCGCAATGAAAGCATTGCCACCTGTATTGAAAGTTATAAACGAAGTTTGGCCGTTTTTTTTTTCTTTTCTTTACCAATTGCAGATCACTTTCGCGTTGTTTGCTCTCCGCATTGCTGGAATGGAGAGCAAGTCAATAAAACTTGCATGAGTACTTAAAATTCAGGGAAAATTAGATGCACGATGCAATTGTTAAAAATACTTCATGTTAACTGAGTTTTCGGTTCCCAGTATTAATTTTAACTGTGGCTAGCGTTCCGTCCAGATGGAACGATAACAAGTGCTAAAGTTTCGTCCAGACGGAACAAAGCGCTGCGGGTAACCTTCCATTTAGACGGAATCCAACTGAGAGCAGCTTATCGTTCCGTCCAGATGGAGCTGACAGGAAATTTATGTAGTTCCGTCCAGTCCAGATGAAAGCAAAACCGGCCGATTAATGCAATTCGGAGTTTCGGATTTTGTGTAAGGGTTGCACCTCGGATAATGGAACTGTCATCCAGGGTTCGATTCTCTCCAAGGTTGCATTTTTTTTTCTTTGTGGTTGTGTCAGCATTTTGTAACGGGTAACTTCATGCTCACCTTACGATTGACGCGGTGAGAGCGGTCGGTCTTGATTTTGTACTCAACCGGCCGCTCCGCTACCGCTCACTAAAGCCAAGGCCGACGTATCCATGGCCAGAGTTACATCCGCTTATCTGTAGTTAGTCAGTGAGCGCAAGCGGTTTGTTCGGCTGTGTAAATATCAAGACAGGCTGCTCTTGCTGTTTGCTAGCTGTGAAGCGGATGTGATCGAGCTTGGAGTTTCGTTTGAGGGCTGATCATATCTAATCATTGACAGGGATTAATAATCAAATGTGACTCTTGCTAGTCAATGAGTGGAAGTGATTTGACCTGTTGGGTAAAAATCAAGAAATCTCAAGAAAGGTGACCTCTAACTCCGTCAAACGAAACTCCAAGCTTGATCACGCCCGCTTCACAGCTAGCAAGCAGCGAGAGCAGCCTGTCTTGATTACACAGCCGAACAAACCACTTCTGCTCACTGACTAGCCGGAATCACCGTTAATTATTAATCACTATTAATAATTACAGATGAACGGATGTTACTCTGGCGATGGATACGTCGACTTTAGCTCTAGTGATCTGTCTGTAGTCGAGAGGCCGGTTGAGTACAAAAGCAAGACCGACCGCTCGCACCGCATCAACTGTAAAGTGTGTGTGAAGTTAGCTGTTACAAAATGCTGACACAAACACCAAAAAGAAAAAAAAAATTGCAAACTTGGGGAGAATCGAACCAGAGACGACAGTTTCATTATTTTTTCTGTGACAAAACGACAACAGTTCCATTATCCGAGGCGCAACCCCTACACGGAATCCGAAAACTCCAAATGGCGCAAAATCATCTGGTTTTGCTTTTGTCTGGACGGAGCTTTATCACTTGTCATTCTGTCGCTAGCCACAGTCATCAATTTTTCTCAAAAGCTTCGTGAAGGCAATGGGGCAAGGGTACAGACATCTGCGTCTCAATCATTTTGAGATTCTCAAATGTCCCCTGTGATGATCATTCGGCTCGAAGAACATTTGAGGCTGAACGTCATTGAAAAACCTAGTGAACAGCATAACATTCGCATTTGAGTTGGCCAATAATCGGTTTAAATGCATCAGTGACGCCAGTGGAACATGGGCATTAGACGGATGAAAAAAAAAAAAAATTGGCACAGTCTGGACTTACAGCAGGACTTGCAGCCCCTCTCCCGTCGTTAGAGGCCCGGCTGTTGCACCTCACATTTATTTCTGAACTTGCGGCTGAAAGTTTTCCATGACTGGCAGGCCCAGATTTTTTCGTCTGCAGGCTTTCACATCTCTTCCAAAGTGGACCGCGTCAGTATGCGCTAGATCCTGTGGCCAAGTCCAACGCCCACACTACAAACCCAAAGGAAATGCTGTGCGCCCGGAATGCGATGATAGCACAATTGGATAGATGGCAGTTTTGTAACATGGGGGACCCAGGTTCGATTCAAACCACTTGAAGCTTTTTCTTTTTTTCCTTTTCGATTGGCTGCACATGTTGTTGTTCCCCGCCGCTGCTAACGCCGTACGCCTCTGGCCTTTGGGGTGGCCCAGTGGTTGTGTTGCCGGTTTCGTGGCGTGAACGTGCCGGGTTTGACACTCAAGACCTCCCTAACCGCATTTTTTTCTTGAGGCCTCGAGGTTTTTTGGTGCGACGGGCAAACAGTTCGGCCTAAACAGCTCTGCTGTTGAAAAAATGTTGAATGCTGCTGCTGGCAACTGTTAGCAGAGCACTGGCCTGTTTAAAATGTGAGACCTGAGAACAGGGGCATAGCCAGGGAGTTGTTTCGGTGTCAGAACACCTCCTGACATTTATGCATGCATAAAAATGACTCGGATATTGTTTAGGCATCCAGCGCAGTCGCTCTTTCTTTATATATATTTTTATTTTCTCGGTAGCATATAACAGCCCCCGAAATATATTTCTGGCTACGCAAGGTTTCAACGAACGCAGGGTTTTAGAAAAGTTAAGTTGCTGCACACACTCATAGCAATTATCGTATTTGCTCGATTCTAAGCACCCCCTTTTTTCCACGATCACGATACCCGAACTGAGAAGGGGGGGGGGGCGGCGGCTTAGATTAAAAAAACCTAAATTACAGCCCCCACCGCCACTTTTTTTCGCGGCCGTATCTCGATGACACTGGCGCAAGGAACAATGTTTTACTTGGCCATTCAAAAGACGAATAGGTACAGACAGTGGACCCGCCGCTTACGTCTGATACTCAGTCACCCTCACTATCATTTGAGTCTGTTGTGCAGCTTGGGCCACCGCTCAGTATCCCACAGCAGGTCGTCTTCCGTTCCATTGAAGTGGTTTGTAATTGAAAACTTCATAAATGACTTGGCCCCATCATCAACTTGGACCCGCCTACACGCATTTGAAATCCACCTTGTGGTGGTTACTTAGAAGAGGGGTTGCTTAGATTCACATGCAAACTTTTTTCCAATTTTTTTTCCCCGATAGTAGGGGAGGGTGCTTAGAATTGCAAAAATACGGTAACTGCCAGGAGGTCATTTCCTAGCTGTTTTTTGGCAATTTTACTGTTTTATCTTGCGATACTAATCAGTTAGCTCTGCAAGATTCTAGAAGTTGCGTAACTGCGGCTTGGTGACTGGGAATGGGCAAGCATGCTCTTCCCGCCTTTTGCCAGGAGGAAGTTGGTTTTTAGCACAGCGTGTACATGCAAAGGAGGGAAAGCACCTTGGTGGGCTTCCCCTGTGCTGGCCGTCTAACACGTGTCTAAAACCGACCCACATGACACTCTTGCCACACTTCCTATGATCAATAAGAGGAGACATTGGAGCAAGTGGTGTCTCCTCTTCTTGATCCTACAGGTTTTAGCCGCCTCCTCTAACCCAGTCCATGCTGCGAGCTCTGCCTGGTGCTAACGTTACTTTGTGCATCAAGGACTTGTCCTGTGATGCTGTTATTCTCAGCTCGGTGCTTTGTGGCTTTGCTATGGCCCCTACATGCCACGGATGTGCCTAAGCTGTAGATGCACACACAAGCCTCTTACTGAGTACACTCGAGCAGATTGCCCGCATTAGTTAACGTTGATCAACACATGGTGTTTCAGTATTTGCTGGCACCTTTTTCTCAAAAGTCATTTTTTGGCTTGAAAATTTGCGCTGATGGATTCACATTAAAGGGGCCCTGCAGCACTTACCATTGGCTACTAGGAATGTATTTTGGGGTAAAGTCTATTGTCCCAGCAATCTCCTCCCGCAAGAATTTTGAAAATCCTTTCCCTATCACTGAAACTACACGCGATGAGGAATCGCGCATAAATGTTCCCTCTCAACTCGACTGCAGACAACGCGACGAAAGCTGCGCGCTCTCTCCCAAAGAGGGGGGGCGGCTTGCGGCTTTCTTTTCCGCGGCCTTCGATATATCACAGGCTGGGGAGTTTTCTCCGCAACGTGGAGGGGTCTGTTTCCGGTCTGGTGCCAGAAAAAAGCAGGCATGGGTGCCTGCTTGCAAGCGCGCATTCGGGCTGGTAGGGCGTTTTTGAAGCAATAAATGTTTGTTGTTGAGTGGTCTGGTTGAAAGGGAAGTATTGGGCTCATCACTCCAACTCCGTGCGCACTCAAAACACAAAAGAAACGGCAAAACTGTGCCTACAGGTCTGGGCATAGAAGAGGTTCGTGCACAGCGCCAACGACGGTGGATCGTCACGGGAAATACGAGAAATTAGCCACGAAGTTGACCGTGACAGTCGATCGGACAGCCATGGCTTCAATGACGTTGCTTAGGCCATGCCAGCGGTGTTTAATGAGGAGAACTGAAGAGAGCGCGGTTGGTTTTTCTGCGTCTTCCACAGCGATTTGCGCGCTCACCGCTTCACGTGCATGTTTAATATTTGGCTCAGGTATTTCTGATAGTGTAAGCTAAGCGTCGTGCAGGTTTACTTGCACTGCTCAAAGAGTGTTGTAGGGTCCCTTTAATAGTAACCAGCTGATAAGCAGAACTTTTTTGTCAAAAACACTAAATTATATCGTACCTTTTACGCTTGCTAAACGTACTTGCCCATACGTGCACAGAGGTTTCCCCCACAGCTTTTTCAGTTTTAGTTCGCATTTGAGGGAAGCTGTGCTCCACCTTGACGCTAGACACCAGAAACGAAAACAACTTCAGTGCTGCACCCGAGAGACACTACGTTAATACATTTGCAAAAAAAGAAAAAACACTGCTGCACTTTGGGCACCACAGTGTGGATTGTTTTATCTCCAGCATCCTTATACGTTACCCAAAGAATACCAGCCAGAAAAACACAGGAGTTGCTAGACAGCTTAATTTTGGTAATTCAGATCTTAACTCTCGTCAAGAAAGTGGAACACATGATGAACCTTGGTGGCTGCACGTTATGACTGTGTTGCATATATGTAGGGTCAATGCGCCCACTTGCCCTCTATAGGCTCACGGGTGGTAACAAACCCTTCAATTTGGCAGTATAAACCAGTACAAACCCTTCAATTTGGCAGTATTCTTCAGTATAAACCGGATTCTTAATGTTGGAATCAGGGGCCACTTTTCAGCATTTCTTGGTAAGTGCCAGAAAATTCGACCCCTAGTAAGAGGCCCGTTCGTCAGGCACAACATTTGGTAGTTGTTCTCTGTCGAAGGGGAACCAGGTTTAGGAGCGGCCTGTTGGTGGTGTCTCGTTTGAACGCTGTCGTTGGGCTCAAGTAGTCGCATACCTTTACGCAAAAGGGAAGGACCAGGATTTTCATCCTCACAGGAAGTTGTAGCTATGCAGTTCTTCCAAGCATTGTGTAGTTAAAGGAGCCATGAAGACAAAATGGTTTGGGTCATACAAAAGACGGCATTGACACGATAACAGTTGTACCAATTTTAACAGCTATGAAGACCAAATACAACTTTATTAAATTTCAAAGAACTAGACTTTGGTAATTCACTCAGCTGCGTTTCAGCTGCAATAGGCATTTTTTTATTTGAAAAAAAATGCAAGAAATATTGAAAAACTTTCAAATTTCATATTACTCTGATGTAATTATGGGCCAGAACTGTAGTTATCAGTTCGTAAAACGGAACTATAGGCCCCAGTAGAATTGCCCAGTTAGTTTTCTGGGCGCTGCTAGCGGCTGCCAATTGCACAAACTAGATTCTCTGGGCGCTGCTGGCGGCTGCCAATTGCACAAACTAGATTCTGTGATGTAAAGAAATAGACGGAAAGGGGCTAGGAAGTCTCCACTGCTTTTAAGTGTTTTCTTTAAAGGTGTGCCGACACGAAATTTCAAACCTCAGATAACTATGTAAAAAGCTTCCTTTGTATATAAAGATACCCCTCCCCAGAAGTTTAAACCATAACCGTTCAGTAGAACTTATTTTAAACCAATTTTAATCCTTCCGCGCACAAGAAAGCTCACCCGCGTCATCGCGCAAGCTCATGACATCATCTGCGCTTCGACCCAAACGGCTGACATCAAGGCTCCCATGGTGAATCGAGGCGGCCGCGGGGCTGTTGGTGCACGCTTTTCCAAAAGCCTTGTGCATTACGTCACAGTTTTTGGGACTGACGTCACATGCAACTTCGGCCGGTCTGACGCGCGTGCCCAGACCGGCATCAGCTGTGGTGCGATGAGAATAGTGACGTCAAATGCGTCTTCCCGTCATGGGGGCGGCCTCAGTGTTCGCTTCATGGAAACTGAAACTGACACGAATAAACAGGGCTGTAAGTAATTATTTATGCTGCGTTCGACAATCTTATGTGCCATTCTATGATTACTGGGCTCGTAGGCGCCTAAAGCCGCGAAAAAATTAACAAAAATTTCGTGTTAGTACTCCTTTAATATCTCGATTATTGGACGGGTGCAGTAGAATTGGTATCATTGTTATCAAGGTATCCAGGTGTCTGTACGTTGCAGTATTTTTAATGAAGAAAACTTGTATTTTGTCTTCAACAGAAGCTTTGAACAACTAGGCTAAATATTAAAGGAAACAGACGAAGCTGTGGTGACTCACTAGCCCTGTATGACGTCACTGGGACTTGTTTGTGCGACTGGTGGGCACCGACCAAAGCCACTGCCAGGAAGCACGGCTGTGTATTTTATGGTGTCTCTAGTTCCATTTTGATCACATCACCTGATGGGTAACATGCAGTTAACACACTCATAGCTGATGGCTCTGTCCCCTATTACGTCACGGCTGATGTTGTGCTGCACAAAAGTTTTATTGTTCTTTTTTTTTTTTTTTTTCGGTTAAGAAAATGTCCTTTGGGGCTGAAATTGAGTTGAACGAGTTACCAAAGGCTGGTTGTTTCAAGTTAAGGTAGTGTTTTGTCTCTATGGCTCGTCTAAAGCAAGCACAGTTTAAGCAACACAACAACCCTGAAAGGCTGCTTCTGTGTCGATTGTGAAAGAGATGGTTCGAAAATCAGTTCCGTCCCAGATGAGCTAAAGGTATATGCAGGTGGCAGTTCTTCCTGCACCACATGACTGGCGTAGGGAAGCATGAAACGGGTGGTTGTGAATCTTTGGCAAAACAAGTGTAATAATGTCCATGTCTATTTAAGTATGCAATTTTCCTTTGTGCTTAGCCTTTTGGTACACTTTTTAGTTATGGATACTTTTCATCTACATGGCTACCTTCAACGGACGCTCTGTTTGTTCAATGGGCCTCTCGTGAGTTGCTCTGTTGACAGGCTGTTTATCGACAAATAGAATCAGTAAGAAGATAGAGGATTGTTTTTGTGTGTTCAGTCCTATGTTTATTTTTGATGCACCTAATTGGAATCGTTGGGGCAATCTCTGGGGGAATTTTTGGCCGAGCTTTTGCGACCAGCTGCTATGTCTGTCTTCAGTCATGCACGCCCTAGGCTGTTTTTTTGCATGCTTGGCAAAGCGTTCTGTGTTTTTTTGCCAGGTCTTGGCCTCGCTGGTGGTGAATGGAAGTGGTACAAGGTAGTCTGCATGTGATTGCATTTAGCTGTCATTACGGTGCCCTTGTGTATCATTATTGTGGCTGCAGCACTCTGTGTGTTCTGTGCCAATAATTTGCTCAATTCCTTCGCAGTTTTGGTCATGGAGCCAGATGAGGCTGCAAACTAGTTTTCATAGTAGGCTGTTATTGCAACTAGCTTTCCGAAAAGGTGTTTTTACCCTTAGCCCAGCGATGAGGAAGTAATGATGGGAGAAAATCGCAATTAGTGCCGGTGATGGCATGGGAGTTGGGCAAAAGGTCCGCTATGTACATGTCGTGTTTTAGCTTATTACGTGTGCTGCATGCTAGTGCTGATGGCAATTCCTTGCTTTTTTTTATTTGTGCGTTTTAATTGTTTCCTCGCATAAGTCTTTGTTTTTCATTATGCAGGCAAGCAGAAGCTGCCGCACAAGTAATAGTCATTGATTCGGACTCCGATGCTGAGCCGGCAGCAAGTTCGAGGGATGCTGTCATCATCTCCGATTCTGAGTCCGGGTCCACCAGCGACGAAGATGGGCTCCCTTCAGTCACTAAAATCCTTTATGGCCCGAATGCCAAAAAATTTTCACGAAGTAAGATATGAAGTTATGTATTAGAAACGCAGATTGAACTAGGTTTTTTTAGTGTATGTCAGCTGCCATAACTAGAATAGAATGAAGGAACGTACAAATGTGGCTTTTTGGTGTTGCTGCAACTGAACAGGTGCAGGCAGTGCTGTACTTGTCTTATTGATTTTAAAATATAGAATGAGTGCAAGCCAGATCATAGAGACTCAAGAATGCCCAACGGGAAGGTTACACTGCACGATAGCACCAGATGTGCGGGTAACACAAGTGTTTTGATTAGAGGGCCAAATTGGACTACCCCTAAGCATGACATTTTCTTAGGTACCGAAAGCAAGCCACCGGGGAAGAAAAAAAAACTACAAAACAAATGAATGCCAGAATAAAAATTGACATGGGGGGGGCATCAGCTGCAGTGGGCTCGCTAACAGGTAGCATAACTAAGGTTTATTTTGTGCAACATTGCATTGGCCAAATGACAAGGTATGTAGTCAAGCTTGGTTGTAACGAACAGCGTGATTCAGTGCAATTTGTTTGATATAACCAAACAAATATAACCAAGTTTGATATAACCAAACCTGCTTATAACAAACTTTAGCACCAAATTCACTATGTGCATTGTTGTGGACAGTGATACGAAAATGCACTAACGGAAGGAAAGTCTTGCCTTGCACTGTGAATACGTAATTATTCCAGAAGTACTTTTGTTGCCCAGAAAGGTACACATATTTGCAGCAGGCAGTGATTTTGCCTGAACGCTGCGTTCAGCTTTATTATTGAGAATCCCATTTTCAACTCGCGACGTCATTTAAATAAACTCCAGTCCGCTTCCCTGTAGCCCCAAGCAGTATTTTCGCAGCACATCGCCAGCAGAAAGGGCTTCGTGTAATGTTGGGGAGGGCGTTGGTCCTGTGGCGGCCGCCCCCCGACAACGTCAGGCATGTTGCTAGTAATTTCAGTCTTAAGGGGTCAGCGCCTCAACAGCATTGTCTTTAACTGCTAAAAAAAAAAATCTGGAAGGCGAAATCCAACGAAGATTGGCTGGAGGCGCGACCAGGCAGTGCAGCTGCTTGGTGACAGTGCACTCACTTACAGTTTGAAATATACAATCTGTGGTTTGTTATGAAAAGCATTTTACGTGCAGAATGAGTGGAGAATTTCGAGTGTTTCATATTAAGCTTATTTCGCTCAATTCAAGTTCGTTTCATTTGGGTTTACTTTAGCTACTTGCCATCATGCCCGCTGTAGCTTGTGATTGCATTTTCCAAGCCATTGTGTAACCGGTTGTCAAACTAGCTGAGCTAGCTTGCTAACTTGAAGGGCATCCACTGCAGCGATTCCGGTGAAAAGCTTCAGAAACGTCAGAAACACTGCGTGTCCCTTCCTGGGTTATGCTTATGCAGCACCTCCTCTACACTGAACATGGAGTGGAAGCGAGCAGATAAATCGTCTTCAAGTTTTCAGTCTCCGCAATAGCAAGTTCTCCCTGGTAGTAAGCAGCAAAAACGCCTGTGTGTCGAGATTTTGATACGTGTAAAAGATCCCGAGGTGGTCTAAATTGATCCGGAGTTCTCCACTACAGCACACCTCATAGTGCAGGTGTAGCTTCGATTCGTAAACCCCCTAAATTTAAATTTGAAAAGTTAAAATGATTTGACCCATGAGTTGGACTGGACCTCACGTACTGTCTTATTAGAGCTTTGACTGTAACTGATAACTCTACACACAATGGAGTTGGTTTTTTGTCGTCAGTGGTCCGTCAAGGCATCACATGCCAGAAGGCACTTGGGCAGTACACTGCGCTGTCCAGTACCTCTTAGTGCCCCACTTGCACAAAATCTGCATGCTGCAGCTAATTGTGGAGCTATATCTGCCTTTCTAGTTTTTTTTTTTTTTTTCGTGTTTTTGTCTTGTTTTACTTTAGGCTCTCACTGAACCCGCCGCGGTGGCTCAGTGGCTAAAGCGTTCTGCTGCTGAGCAGGAGGTCGCGGGTTCGCTTCCCGGCCGCGGCGGTCGCTTTTCTGATGGAGGCGAAAAGCAGAAACGCCCATGTGTACGAGATTTCGGCGCACGTTAAAAATCCCTAGGTGGTCAAAATTAATCTGGAGCCCTCCACTACGGCGCGCCTCATTGCCTGCGTTGCATCGGCGCGTTAAACCCTACAATAAAAAAAAGGGGGGGGGGGTCTCACTGACAGTGTCACTCGGCTATTCTTTTGTGTTGCGCTTCTCCCTGGGGCCATGAAAGCAAGTGTTCTCTCTTATACAGGCTTGTGAACTAACCGGCAAATAGGAACCTAATTTGTCAGTGGGGCCTCATGCGTAAAGGGGACCTAGAAACACTTTTATGCGGTTGCAGTTAAATGTGTTTGTGTTTAATTCGTAGAGTGGATGGTTAAGAGTATTCTAGCCAAGTGTGAGTCCGGTTCATATTTAAAGGGACACTGAAGTGAATTTGTCAAGCTGCCGTTTTTGCTTGCACCGTGTGGACTGGCTCAAATGAACAAACTTTTTATCGTTTATCTGGGTGATAAGGCGGTATTTATTTTATAAAGCCTGAAAGAATAAAAACTACCATGTGAGGTTTGCGGCGGCTGCACCAACTAACCGCAGTGACATCGGTTGAAGGTGCCACGTGATTGGACGATGTCCAAGATTAGCATTCAAACAAGTTTCGGTTTCGGTTCTGTGAGACAACATGCTTGGCATCCGATGTTATTGTTGCATGGGCATTCTTGAAATCTCAATAATCGCCATACCGTGCTTCTGTCATGTTGCAGCTGTAAAATGCCTAAGATAAGCCTACCAGGATAGCTTGGAATCGTAGCAATCACTAGCCGAGGCCTTTGCAGTGGATGAATGCCCTTCGCGTCACTGCAGACGCTCAAATGCCATGCGCTTTTCCCCCAATTTTTAGAGATTGCCTCACTCATGCCCCTATTGTAAAAAGTGTGTTCGCACAAGGCCAAGGGTCTGCTGATTCTGGCCTGTGCCCACTGCCCGCAAGCAGTCGGTGCTTATGGCAACAGCACGCCAACGAGAACTCGCTACCGTGTCAGGGTCAGTCTGCGCGCGTTCTGCGAACTCGCTCATGGAGCAATGAACGTTACTGCCTAAAAATGGTGAATTCAGTATAGAAAACATCTATCGAAAATGAAGCCAGCTTACAAAAAAAAAAAAAAAAAAAGGATGTGCCCTCGGGGATTCAAACTTTGACTTGCAAAATAACATAATTTGCGCTCCAGACCACTCGGCCACGAGCCAGTGCTGCCGGGTGGTGGAAATATAAGGTATATAATGTTTAACCAGTTTACATTTTTATTTAGTCTTTTTCCACAATATCTCACATCTAGCAATTGCATTTCTTAGATGGAAAAGCGTTTGCAGATGTGTGGTTGTGCTGCTGACCACTGTGCTTGTTCACCCAGCACAAAAAAGTGCTTCCTGCACCCTAGTTTTATGCTGTACGGTAAAAGTTTCAGTTGATTTTATTTCCTTAGTACCTATATTAACGTTGCTGACTTCTCCCACCTTCAATTGGGCTTAGATTTATCTACAATCAGTGAAGCGACGCATGTGCACTTTCGCATGTGCGCTTGTGCAGCGCTTGTGTGGAGCGACCTGGACTTGGAGCTTGATACAGTGTACAAACTAGCAAACTAAATAAAGGCACATTCTTCCATTCATAAACGTGTCGTGGCTTAGTTTCAACTGGGCGAACGAATTGCGACGACCCGTGGGCGGCTGGCGGACTAAACGCTGGGCCGACTGACTCTGTTTTGGAAGGTCGGCGAGCCACGCAGTAGCGCAGTCAAGCCAAGTCATGTTTTCGTGACTTCACACGAAAACGCCACAGAAAATGGGCGAGGCTGCAGAGAGGAGGACAGCATTTTCGAATTGATTTTCCTACTAAATAAATTCGCATAAACGGTCCCAGAGTGGTTGAACATTGTCTAGGGACTCCGGACTACAATTTGCGCTAGTAATCCCACAATGTTTACAAATTACTTCAGTGTCCCTTTAATGCATTGTCTCATTGGTGCTTGAGCAGCCAGAGGCCATTTATAGTTTGATGAAGAAGCGGTTTGGTGTCCCTAAAACTTGTATCGAATGTGCCATAGGTAGTTGACATTCTGCTTTTCTTTCCCGACTACCGGTTAATTCTTTTTTTCTTTTCTTTTTTTTTTCGCTTTTTATGGCTGGGTTAGCATTTTGTGCTGATAGTTTGTTTCGTGTTTAAACACTTTCGTGACCGCAAAACAATCGGTTGTTTTTGGGTGTTCCAAGATATTTTTTTTTCTTGCCACAAAAAATGATTGATGCTGAAGTGTAAGATGCGAAATGATGAAAGAATAGGGCGTTCTAACAGTAATAATTTGAAACAACAGATTCATTACAAATTTTATTAAAAAAAATATCCAAACAAAAAAGTAATAAAAAGAAAAAAAAATGATGAAAATATCTGCCACTTTGCACAGGCTGCACATAAAAAAATTTAAAACATACAATTTGAACATGAAGCCCTTATAAAGTAATACTGCAAAAATGAGCTCTGTAAGTACAAAAGTTATTTACATACATACAATTATATAAACACTAGTGCCTACCAGTTGTTTTTGGGTAGTCCAGGGAATATATTTTTTTTCTTGCCATAGAAAATGATGGATGCTAAAGTGTAAGTTATGAAATGATAGAGGATGAATTGGGCTTTCCAACAGTAATAATTTCAAACAACATCTATTACAAATTTTATAAAAAAATTGTGAAAACAAAAAAGTAACAAAAGAATTATAATAACCTCAATGCTACTTTGCACGCGCTAGACATAAAAACAATTTGAAATATACGCTTTGAACATAAGGCTATTATAGAATAATACTGCAAAAGTGAGCTCTGTAAGTACAAAGGTTATTTACATTCATAAAATTATCTAAACACTAGTGCCTACCTGCTGTTTTTGGGTAGTAAGGAAAAAATTT